>NW_019154149.1:1074368-1096135 GCF_002288905.1 Enhydra lutris kenyoni | reverse complement strand
AACCTGGCGATTCACAGACCTGTACCCCTGGGGATAAAAAGATATTATATGTTTAAAAAAATTATGGAAATAAAATGTATTCATTATTCACTAATAAAAAAAAAGGCATTTGGGGATTAGAATACCTTGAAATGTTGAAATGAATGGATTTATTAAGTAACTAGTAATCTTAGTATGTTTTAGTTATATATAACCTAGTTGTATATAATTTCATTTTTTAAATAACTCATCACTGGTCTCATGTATTCCAAGTTCTGGCTCTGATTTGGTCATTAGCGGTATCATTTTGTATCAGTGTTTCCTTGTATATATGTTACAAACCTTATTGCAATTTTTTATAAGCAATTGTCACACATATGTGAAAGTGAGGTATGTATTTTATTTATTTATTTTTAAATTTTTAAATTAACATATAATGTATTATTTGCCCCAGGGGTATAGGTCTGTGAGTCACCAGGTTTACAGACTTCACAGCACTCACCATGGCACATACCTTCCCCAATGTCCATAACTCAACCACCCTCTCCCTACCACCCCCCCCAACCCTCAGTTTGTTTTGTGAAATTAAGAGTCTCTTATGGTTTGTCTTCCTCCCAATCCCATCTTGTTTCATTTATTCTTTTCCTATCCCCAAATGAAATCTGTCACATATTTAGAACAGGTAGAAAACAGACTGGTTTTATGTAAAGTCAAATTTAGAATTTTAAGGGTAAATCAGTCTTCTTTATTTTTTAATTTTTTTAAAGTAAACTCTGTGGCCAACATGGAGCTCAAACTCATGACCTTGAGATCAAAAATTCCATGCTCTATGACTTGGTGATTTTTAGAAACAGACTGGGGGGGAATGCGGGGGATAAAAGACAAAGGAGGAAGGGCCTAATGATGATGAATCATGTTATTATCAGATAATGTATTTCCCCATCATTTCTCTATTTTTCTGGGTTTTCATAACTGTAAATATACCATATATGGTAATTTTATAAAGATGTCAAATTATAAATAATGCCTCCTAGCACTGCTAAACCAACAAAGGACTTTTAATCCATCCCTGGTGCTAAAATATTACATATATTTCCATTTGCTTCTTTGGGGTCTCCTGAGGCCCACGAGGCGGGGAGTTCAAGGAGAGAAAGCAGCGAGGCATATTGGAGCCCAGAGACACCTGTGCTCTGTGCAGAACACTTTTTGTGCACGCTTTGTAGTCAAACTCCTGTTCTGCATGTGTGTGATTTATTGGTTCAAAGTTTTTTAATATGTTGCTGATTAACAGGAGCTAGACTTGAGATTAAGAGAGGCTGAAATGTCAAGCTGAGGCATGTTCCTGCACATAGAATGGCACATGTGAGGTCACTACTCAGCACATGTGTACAGATCCTTAGCTATGTGAATTATCATTTTTCCCATACTAGGCAACCAAAGGAAGTCCAGAAACAAATTAGATGTTGAGGCAAATGCCAGTTCAGTTGACAACCATAACCCTGGATTTGAAACTTCCTATATATCCCAGTTTTGTGCTTGTCATTAATGGACTTGATTAATAAGTAGTCTTACTTTTGAACTCCTACAATCCATCTATCAAAATCAGTTCAATATATTAAACTTCCATGTGAGATTAATTTTAAAAAATCTCACCAATCAAAGCCTTAAAAGCTTTAAGGCTCACTGATTTAATGAAAATAGTGTCTGTTTTATTGTAATGATAATGATAATAATAATCATTTTTTACCGAGTATGATCTTACCTATGACCTCATTTGCTACAACAGCCCAGTATAATAAGTAGCATGGGAATTGTCATTTCTATTTTACCAATGAGAAAATTAGAGCTTGAAAAGGTAAAATGACTTACTCAGAGTCACAGGGCTATTGTGGCCCAAAGCCAGGATTCCAATCCAGTCCTTGATTCCACACTAAGTGAATTTTACTCGACCCGCCTTGCAGCTACACTGTCTAAATGTTCCTTGTTTTGAAGTCAGGGACTCTTTCCCCATGTGGAAGGCCTCTGATGCCATGGTTCACAGGGAGGTGCCTCTGTCTCTCAAAGAGGGAGCTTCTTGATGCATTTTGGATTTTGCCCAGTGTGGTGAACTCTAGGAGGTGCCACACTGGACTTGAATGGTGATTTGAGCCCAAGATGAGAAGTTAATTAGACCCTCCGATAGCTAATGAGTTTTCCCATAATTTATCACCAGTAGAGAGCACTATAAGATTAGAATTAATGGCAGACAATCCTTGAAGAAAGGATTGTTTATACCATGAATGTATTACAAAGGCAGAGTTAAAATGATTGATTCAGAGTTAAAATGATTGATTTTAAGCAAGAATGATCTGCCCTTGTAATAGCAGATCATTTCCATCAGTTGAATCTTTGGAGAGCAGTCATTCAAAACTTGCATTTAAATATAATATCAATATTAAAAGAAGTAGGCATTGCTTGCTTGCCGAAGTGAAATGGAAGAGATTCAATTCTGAATCAGAACCCAGGCTTGCCTGCTTTCTCCTGCTGCTGGAATACTTGTAACATAGAGCTCCTTCCCTCTTCCAGCTCCTGTTGTTGCAAATGGGACTTCACACACACAGAATAAGATCTAACATCAGTTAGTCGAAAATATTACAGGGCTTCATTCTGATTGCTTTTATTTCTCTTGCTTGGCATTTGCGGCTGTAGGGTTTTCTTAAAATAGTTTTCTGGTTATAAATATAAAATCAAGATTCATTTCAGGAGTGGCCTTCAGTGTATTCATTGTATTCACATAGTTAAAAGACATGCAGTAAATACAAATCAGTGCTCACAGTCGATGGATTGAAATATTGGCATTTAGTTGCAACCCGATTATGGTATTTTACTAATCTAAACATTAAGATGTATCACACAATGACTTCCGTGCTGTGGAAAGCTTTGAAATGGATCTGCCTTAAAGATAGATGCATTTACACTTCATATGTTTTCCATCTTTTTTTTTTTTTTTACCAATTTGCCAGCTCCCCAAACTAGCGGTATTTAAACAAATTCTTCCCCCACAGCCATTTTGTTCTCTGATTTCACCCTGCCGTGAAGTCTCAATGTGAAGTTGGCGATAGCATGATTGATCATTTAGCTGACAGCATAATCATGAGCATGGGGTAGAAACTTAGCTTCATATCCAGTAAAAGGAGAAGCTGGAACACAGAGGTATTAAAATACGAGTATCTCAGACGAAAACAGAGGTAACACAAGAGCTTTAATGTTTGAATAAATCTCCCCCCCCCACCCGATAAATGTGCTTTCCTTTTCAATTTTGTTTCAGTACCCAGGTTTTCTAATAAGTAGAATATTTATTGAAAAAGGCTCTCTCCCTTTACCCCTCCTTTATTACGGCAGTAAAAAAACGCCGCCCCCCCTCCCTGTTGCAAAATGAGCCTGCAAATACTCTCTCCTCTAAGTCCTTAGTGACTTGTGTGACTGAATAAGGAAGAGGCATGTCTGTAGTAATACTTCACGTTGGATGAGCCCCATTCAGGAAACAATTGCAACCAGGTTTCTGCTTATACAGGTGCCATTAGGTGGACTTCTGGTCACAGTGAGAGATTTAGCTAGCCAACCAGGTGCGCCGTGGGGGTGAGGGTTTTGCATATTTAAAAGTACAAGGAAGCTAACTGCTGGCATGAAAATTGGGTCCTCCAAATATAGGTTCTATTGTTTTATTTCCCTGGAAGGGCTCGATCTGCACTTACCCAGTATACGGAACCACTGTGCCCATTGTTACTCTTGAATAACAAGTCCATTAACAAAGGTTTTTACAGCCTTCAATAGGGTTTTCAATTGGGGATTGTTGTTTTTAATTTTGCCTTTCACGTAAGGATTGGCATTTTAAGGCTACTGTGAAAGTTAATTTATGGACAGTGATAGCATCTATGAAATACAGAATACAGTTCTCTAGAAAATACTAGTGTGAACATACACATAACAGAAAATATATGATGAAAAGATTTCAAATTATTTAGGTTAAATATCCAGTGAGACAATGGATATGAATGACCTTTATGTACTCTAGAATCCCACCATAGCAAGATAGTATTTTTCTAATAATGTTTCAAATCTTACATATTTTGAATCTATTCTTTGGGGCTGACAATTTTATGTATACATGAATGTCTCTGAAGTGAAGGTGTGAGCAGAGGTAAACTAATAAGCCAAAATTACAAATACTGAGGCACTTCCACTCAGCCTGTGTGAAGAGAATAAAAAAATCTACAAAGTGTCCCGAGGTTTTCTGTGGGTTACAGAGCTCTTGCTCTTTCTAGCCCTTTCCAATTCAGGTTTCTTCTTGTTTAGTTGTTCAACAATTGCTTCCCATTTTTGCCTTATATTTGACTTATTGTCTTGCTTTCATAATTGAGCTTCGCAATAATAAATTAAAAGTATGAACAGAGGAACTTATCAGAAGCTTCCATCACTGAGCCGAAGCTCTCAGATTTGGGGTGTCGTTCTCTTGTGTCTTTCAAATAATTTTTGCTCTCTGTGCAGGCCTGCCTTGTTCTGCAGAGAACTTGTGATTGCTATTTTTCTCATTATTTCCTTATTCAGGTTCCAGTAATGTGTGTGTGGGGGGGTGCTTTAAGAATATTCTTCTTGTGCTGTATGTGTCCCCCTAACATATACCTAAAAGTCATGAGCATCAGGTGTAATAGGATAGACTTGAGGCAGCTCAACTTTTTTCTTGTCTGGAAGATCTTGTATTACACAATAATAAAAAAGTAGAAAATTTGGAGTCAGAACACAACATATGGGTCTCCAAATATCATGGGATCCTCTCTATACACTACATAGCACAGAGTTTGGCATAACCTACCTTGGACCAGGTCCAATGTGGTATTCAGTTACTGGCAGTGCTAGAAACATTGCTGAATCATGGACTCACCACTAACCAAGCAGTTCTCTGGCTCTCATCCCCCAAGGATGGCATGAGAGTGGAACTCCTATATATTACATTAGAAAGAAACACACAAACACACACACAAGTATGGAAATGTAGGGAATGATCTTGTCTACCCATCGTCCAATGGGGTTTAACACATTCCTGTTTAATCCTTCACACCTGTAGACTAATATTACATTTGTTTCAATGACTCTGTGACTCTTCATGTTCCCTCAAAACTGACCTCAGGAAGAATCTGTTACATCATTCTGCCATATCAGGCAGGACCACATTGTAGATACTCAGTAAATTTTCATTGTAGTAATGAATGAATGCATCTGTTAGGATGAAAATGAGGATTTCCAAATTAGATGCATTTTGTTGGTCTTTCACCTTTGGTACCTCTAATTATATTTCTCCTTTCAAAGACTGATCTCAGGCAATATTGTTACTATTTCTAATTTAAAAGCCTCTGTCTCCTATAATAATTTAGAAAATGTTTACCAAATGCCTGGAATGCTTCTTGACACATGTTAGGCAGGCATTATTAGAATAAAAATTTGTTAAGCTCTTCCTTTCCAGCCAGGGCTGGGCACAATGTCTCCCACAAAGAAGGGTGATGAGAAGAGCTGTTTTGCTACCAGTGACATAGTGACCACAGAAAACACCATCACCATTCACAAGCACATCCATGGAATAGGTTTCTAGAAGGCAGTTCCTCGACACTCAAAGAGATCTGGAAATGTGGCACAGAGTGGATGGGAACTCCACATGTGCGCCTTGGCACCAGGCTCAACAAAGCTGCGTGAGCCAAAGGGATAAGGAACGTTCCATACTGTATCCGTGTGTGGCTGTCCAGAAAATGTAACGAGGATGAAGATTCACAAACAAGCTCTATGCATTGGTTCCCTATGTACCTATCACCACTTAAAAAATCTACAGGGGTGCCTGGGTGGCTCAGTGAGTTAAGCCTCTGCCTTTGGCTCAGGCCATGATTTCAGGGTCCTGGGACAGAGCCCCTGAGCTGGGCTCCCAGCTCAGCAGGGAGTCTGCTTCTCCCTCTTCCTTTACCCCTCCCCCTACTCATGCACACACATGCTCTCTCCCTCTCAAATAAATAAATCATATCTAAAAAAAAATCTACAGACAGTTAATGTGGATGAGAACTAACCCCTGATTGTCAAATAAATGTTTAAAACTTAAAAACAAAACAATAGTTTCAATTGCTTTAAATAAAAGAAAAAATAAAAGGATATGGCATTTATGAGGTGTAATGCAAACAAATGAATTTAGAGATAGCTTTATACTGTATAGGGAAAAAAAGCTGAAAGGGAAGAAAATCCAAGAAGAAGGAAGAAAAGAAAGAACTGTTTCAGTCTCCTATTGATTAAAATTCCATCTTATTTTGGGCAAAAATGTCATTCTTCAGACTCTTTTTGACATTTAAAAAACTGTGATAAAATGCATATAACAGAATTTACCATTTTAACCATTTTAAAGTGTACAATCCTGCAATATTTAGTACACTCACAATGTTGTACGTCAATCACCACTTCCTAGTTCCAGATCACTTTTATTACCCCAAAGGAAACCCCATACCCATTAAGAGTTCCTCTTCACTTTCCTCTCCTCTAAATCCTCTGAAGATTTGCTTATTGTGGATATGTGATATAAATAGAATCATACAATATGTGTCATTTAGCTCCTGATTTATTTCATGTAGCATAAACTTTTTGAGATTAACACATGGAGCATGTGTCAGTACTCAGCACTTCATTCCTTCTTATGTTGAAGAATGTTCCATTGTGTGGATAGCCCACATTTTGTTTATCCACTCGTCTATTGATAGACACTTAGGTTATTTCCACTTTTCGGTTATTGTGAATACTGCTGCTGTGAACATTTGTGTATAAGTTTTAATGTGAATACCTCTTTTCAATTCTCTTAAACATATACACAGGTGTGATAATTCTGTGAATAGCTTATTGAAACACCATCATGTTTCTGCAGTGGCTGAGTCATTTTGCATTCCCACCGGTGGTGTATGAAGGTTCCACCTTCTCCACATCTTCACCCACGCGGATTATTTTCCACTTTTCCAAATTGTAGCCATTCTAGTGGGTGTAATTCTTTTTTACTCTAAATGTCCTCCCAAATCACCACTCTGGAATTCTGCAGTATTGTGCAGGGCACACACGAGGCATTCTGTACCACCAGCACTATTTGGCCTTTGTGCCTCGACATCCCCATTCTGTAGCCTTTCTTTATCCACCTTCAGTAATGCCTTGTCTCTTCTTTTTTCAGGTGCTTAGTTTCTGCCTTGCTCAAGATCTGACTTACATCAAGAGAATTTTACAGCATCTCAGTCCCAATGGGAGTGTTTAATTTAATTTAATTTTAGTTTTAAGATTTTATTTATTTATTTGACAGACTGGGAGAGTGAGAGAAAGCACAAGCAGGGAGAAGCAGAGGGAGAGGGAGAAGTAGGTTACCCGCCGAGCAGGGAGCCCAGTGTGGGGCTTGGTCTCAAGACCCTGAGATTATGACCTGATCTGAATGCAGACACTTAACCAACTGAGACACCCAGGTGCCCCTGGGAGTTCTTAATTTTAATAGGCCAACTAGACTTTGGAAATTTCCGACATCATTTAGGAGGCACAGTTTTAGGAGACAGGGAGTAGACAGTAGGTTCTCTATGAGCAGCTATTAAACACAGTTTTCATGAGTTCATAGTCTGTTAACTGGATAAATAAGGGATGCCTAGTGTGAATAAAGTTCTCATCAGAAAGCATGTCAAAAGGAAACTATTGGTCACCTGTCAGGTGCTAGCTTCTACCCTCAAGGAGTTGGGGTTTTTCTTTTTATGGATTTATTTATTTGAGAGAGAGAGAGAGAGAGAGAGTGCACGCAGAGGGAGGAGCAGAAAGAGAGAGGGACAAGCAGACTCCATGCTGAGCACAGAGCCAGACAACACAGGGCTCCATCCCAGGATCCTGAGATCATGATCTGAGTCAAAATTAGGAGTCAGACCCTTAACCAACAGAGCCACCCAGGTGCCCCTCAAGGAACTGTTTTCACAAGCAGTAGGTAGGGCTGATGTTATGGGCATCTACATTATCTTCTGATTGGGCTGCCTCATGAGTTGTAGAGAACATGTGTCCAGTGGCTGGCCAGGTATACAAATATAGTCTGTGCCCCTGAAAAAGGCAAAATGAACTTAGCAATACTCACTGTGAAGCTGTGACTCAAACATGAAGGCTTTGGCTCCCCATTTCTTACACCCTAGACCAGCTCTGTCCAATACAGTAGCCACATGTAGTTTTGGAGGATTTGAAATGTGGTTAGTGCAACAAGGAACTGGATTTGGAATTACAGTGAATGAAAAAAATTATTTCAATCATACAATACAATGGTATCAACTGTT
The DNA here is from genome assembly GCF_002288905.1 of Enhydra lutris kenyoni. Classification (NCBI taxonomy): domain Eukaryota; kingdom Metazoa; phylum Chordata; class Mammalia; order Carnivora; family Mustelidae; genus Enhydra; species Enhydra lutris. The sequence goes on along the minus strand of NW_019154149.1, from coordinate 1,087,814 downwards.
GTCATCATGTTATCTATTAGATCCTCAAACCTTATTCATCTTAGAGCTAAAAGTTTGTAACTTTTGACCAACCTTTCGCATTTTCCACACCACTCCCATAGCCTCTAGCAACCAATTCTCTACTCTGCTTCTTTGAGTTTGACTTTTTGTTTAGATTCAATATTTTTGTGATACCATGCAGTATTTTCTTTCTCTGTCGGACTTATTTCACTTAGCACAATGCCCTCAAGGTGCATCCATACTGTTGCAAATTGGAGGATTTCCTTTTTTCTCATGGCTGAATAATATTCCATTGTGTATATACACCACATCTTCTTCATCCATTCATCCATTAATGGACGCTTAAGTTGTTTGCATGTCCTGGCTATTGTGAATAATGCTGCAATGAGTATGGGAATACAGAAATCTCTTTGAGATCCTGTTTTCATTTCTTTGTGATTAATTCGTATTTTAAAACTGATATTTGATTCAGGTACTGGAAAGCTTTTAAGTGTATTTAGAACAATTTGGGTATGTGAACCTACTTTACCAACTGTAAATGTTATGAGATCTAAATCTAGATCAAATATTCCAATGAACTTTTAGCATCTGAATGGAGGTATATCGTAAGTGTAAAATATATAGCAGGTTTCAGAGACTTAGTATAAAAAAGAATGTAAATGTTCTCTTTAATTTTTTTCTATAAATTATATTTGAAATGATAATATTTTGGATATACCGAGTTAAAGAAAAAACAATATTAAAATTATTTTCTCCTGTTTCCTTTTACTTAAAAGAAATGTGGTTACTGGACAATTTAAAATGACTTCTGTGACTCATGTCTTTCTACTGGATCATGCTGTTTTGGAAGAACACCAGGGTCATCTAACGCTATATAATGCAAGTGTACTTAGTATAAAACTTCCTCTTTGGAATTCTACTTTATTCCACTGAAATTCCCAAGGATACCATCACCTTGCCAAGCTTCTCAATGCTGACTTCAAGCAAAATGGCCAAGAACTGAAGCTACATCTGGGACTTTCGCAGAGCCCTCTTTTTAAATGCATCCTTTCCTCTCAGACCTTGTCCGATGCTCTCAAATCATGTTCCCCCAGGCTTTACTTGAGTGACAAAGCCTTCCAATAGAGTAATTCACACTAAAATGATCTTAGTTCAATGTGTTATTCCTCTCAGGAATATCTGCATTTTAAAATTTATTGCCTGCAGGGAGTGACAGTTAACTCAAAGGGATGGATTTAAGGGTGGCATTTTCCATACTGTGACTTCTAAACTCCAGTGATACTCTGCCAGTGGGACCTTCTTGATCCACTTTTCTAATTACAAACAAAACAAACAAAACCAGGTCTCCCTCAAGATTCTCTTCCTTTACCCACCTTCTGAATAAGTAGCCATTGACAGAAAAAAAGATCTTCTGCTTTAGATAAATTTGTCTGTTTCATACTGATGAGTGGGGATATTTATGGCCATTCAGAGGCAAGATGTGAAAAATTAATATGCCTTTAATTTCTTCCTTTGTTCTAGAAATGATAATGATGAGCAGTTTCCCTTTAATAAGACTACTGGCTCCTTTAGGTTTCGTTGCCTAGAATTGAAAATATTCAATTTATTTGACTTTATTTTTTTGTGAGCATTCCAAAAAAATACATCCAATCTCAGTGGTAAACAACCTGTTAGCATGAAGAATCCAGGGGCAGGTGCCGGGTCCATTTTTTGCTCTTTCTAAGGGGATTTATGGCATGAAGAACTGGACAACTGTTAAAACTGTATAGCCTCTGGCATGTACTCTGTCTACATATTTTGTTAGGGACTATTCAATATGAGATCATAGATATGACAAAATGGATGTTGTTCTTCCCAGTGTAAGCATAACCATGTAATTACATTTGTCATTTTTCTCTTAGTTCCTTAAAACTCTCTCTGTGGATGGAAGAGTGATCTTTTGCATTTTTCTCCAAAAGTTGACAGAGAATGAAAGATTTCAGTTTCTTTTCTTTGGGCAGAAATGGAGGGACTCTTTGAACTGGAAAGGGAGGAACAGTGTTAGGACTTCACAGTTATGTTGTACTTACCAAGAATAGAGGAAAGTGATTTTGGAGTACCCCCAAAAGCTTTTCTTTTACTGCCCCATTACCAATGGAGAACTTGAGACAGAATAGGGTTAAGCAGTTTCCCAGTGTTCCACAGTAAATTGGCAGTTGAATTGGGATTAGAATCTAGGTCTCCAAACCTTGGGGAGTTCTCCATTAGCTCAGATCATGTACGGCTCAGCAGTTTCTTTCGCAAGATCCTCCTGACATGACACATGCCATCAGTCTTATTTTATAACAGATGTTTTGAGGGTGGAGCAGATGGTCTCTTCCCTTCACCCTCCCAGCCCTTGACTCCAGAGAGTCAGATCATGTCAGAAATGGCACTCACAGCCCTCTTTCCCCAGAGGTCCACCTCCCCGTCTGCTCATCCTTTTTGTGTGCTCATCTTTCCTATGCTCAAGCAAACACTGTTTTACGGTTCCCTTTTCTTATTAGGCTATGTACTTTCCACCAAAGACTTTTCTGTCACTCATGTTCTTGCTGTCCTGACTTTTCTTGAATGTTCAAAATCTAGTTAGTGGGAAGACCACTGGCTTCTAAGACACTGGGTTCTACAACCCATCACAATCCTTGGTGTAATGGATGACCTGTGACAAGTTGCTTTCTACCTTTATATCATGTATATTTTGGGCTAACTTTGGCCTCCCAGAAGTCTCCTATGGATACCACTTGAGGACACTCTGTCATAGAGTACTTTGAAAGTCAGAGAAAAAGAACGAGGACCCACCTACAATTTCCTGATGCTCCATTGGCTTAATTTACATATGGCATAATCTCTACAGTACCACTTCTGTTCTTGAATGTCATTTCTACATTATTCTTCTTAAATATCTTAAAATGACCTCCTGACATTCATTTTCTTTTTATCTAAACAGTGAAACTAATTTTGTGTCTTGAGGGAAACCACTAAGAGAAATATAAGTGTGTGTTTGTACTTACACTTACTTGCATGTGGGTACCTACACAGACATCTATTCATGTACCTCTACCCATTTCAGGGCACTGTGTTTAATTATGGAAACAGCGACTCTGGAGTCACAGCTGTTTTTAATGCCCAGGCTTGATGCTCACAAGCTGTGTGACTTTGGGAAGGTCATTTTACTTCTCAGCCCTGTATAGACACTCAGAACATTACTACTATTGTGGGGAAGCAATGGAAGAAATAAGTTGTGTTGGGAAACCATGAAAGCCAAGAGAGGAAAGAAGTTTCCTCACTGGTGAGGCATCATCTCCAGGAGGGAACTATTTTCCATTCCCCATCCCCCTGCATCAGAGTGGGCATTCCTGAGTAGATTGAGCAGCTAGGTTACATGTGAACTTGTTCCATTCTGGGAAATCCTGTAAGGGGAACTAGTCAGCATTACTTTCAATACTGTAGACAAACTATCTCATTTACATTTTACTTTTTATTTTATTTCTTTTTAAGTAGGGTCCACACCCAGCATGGAGCCCAATGTGGGGCCTGAACTCATGACTATGAGATTGAGACCTGGGCTGAGATCAAGAGTTGGATGCCCAACTGACTGAGCCACCCAGGTGCCCCCCATTTACATTTTCATGCAAGAAATGGATGGAAATGATGGTCATTTGCTTGTGATCACAGCCATAGTCATTCAGTTTTTTTTTTTAATTTTGCTGTGTTATAAACAAAACAACCTTATAATTAATCCCAGTGTACTTTCCTGTGTTGAGCCAAGTGGATATAGTAAGAATGAGGATGTTGAATTATAAACTGAAAGACTCTCATTTTCCTGGTGAGTCTATCACAAAGCCCTTCTGTGCCCCCTTTGTCTTCACATATTGCAATACTTTTATCTGCAGCCGGTAATGGGCCTTGTTTTCACTCTCTTCTGTCTTAACTTGGGATTCAGTTGCATTTCACTCTCTGCTTATCTATGTTTGAGGAAGTGCAGAATGCAGATGGAGAACACTGATTCTCCTTGGATATAACCTTGAAGTTGGACCCTAGAGGGTCTTAGGAATTTTCCAATTATTTATTCCAGTGTTAACATGTTTTATGATCTCCCTGAGCTCTTCTCTGCTCACACTAACTCTGGTTAGGAGATTGGATTAAGTGACCTCTCATTAAGCGAATACCATTGTCCTTGGTTTCTTAATTTGGCTGCAAGCCAATATCGGTCCCTTTCTACTTTTGGGCCTGAAGTGTGTCACCTTTAGGTCTGAAGCTGATTCTGGGATCATTGCAAGTAAGAAAGGTTCATTTAAAACAATGGAAGAGATCAATCATTTTTAAAGACTTCATCTTATTTGGTCATTGCTTCATTATCTTTTCAAAGTCTTTCTTAAAACCTCTGGGATAATGGCAGAGAAACCTTGCCTGGAATATTGGCTTTCCTGACTGTACAGCCACCTTGAAGTATACTGATTTTTGTATAATCCCAGAACTAGAGGAAATTTCATGAGATCATTGAACCCAGCCTCTGCTTTTAAGTTCTCTTCCTAAATTCTCCATAATAGATGATTGCTCACTAGGGGTGGAAAATTCTATAATAACATTTGATAGCCTATTCCAGTATCTGGACAGGTATAGAGCTGAGACTCATAAGACCTTGCTGTGTCTCACTGGAAATTAAATGAGATTCTTGCTGTACTAATTTATTTGAGTTAACAAAATACCAGGCAGTATTCTACTCACAGAGGCTCAGATGTGAGGGCTGTGACATCTATCTCCAGAGTTGATTCAGCTGCTCTAGCTGACGAGGAGGCTGTCCCCTTCCTTCCTCACTGATCTGGGCTCAGCCAAAGAGGACAACCTTCCCAGATACTTAAAATGTATTAATAATTGGTAGCAACACTAAGCATCAGCCTGTGAGCTTGAGTTCACAAGTGTCTTATTATCCTTCATTAGAACAGAATATGCAAGGAGTTTGAGTTCTCATAAGCACCAGAAGGGCTGCATAATGACGCTGTCTTACCAATGTTGACTCCTGTGGAATGCATTTTTGTATACAGTTTTCTAATGATGCTCCAGGGACTTTCTACTTCATTAGGTCCTTTGGCACCTTCTAATATATTTACTGACTTAGGACATGCCTCAGTGCCCCAACTAAGAAGGGTTAGAATTGGTTTCCATGTGCTGGGCTGCTTGGTGGGCAATTTAATACCCTGGAAGATTTTCATTCTGGTTGTTTGTTAATTTCTACAACTTAGAATTTTCTGTGCAAGAGTCACCACAGGGGAAAACTTATGTGAGCCTTGCATATTGCAGAGGGTGTGGTGGGAATCGAAAGGTGCCTATCTCAAACTTGGCCTTGGATCCTGACTTTGGTGCTCACCTACTTAGGGTTCTTCCCTATTTACTTTTTGCATCAGGGATCTTCCCATCATGGGCCTTCATATTTGTTGTTTTCCTGTTGCCCTGTTTTTGAAGCTTTTTCCTCTTAATACCCAACAATCCCTGCATTTGCCCAGCTAGCTCCACAGTCCTGACTAAAACATCACCTTGTGATCTGGTTAGGGTGAAACAAGCTATACACAAAACTTAATGACTTCCCCTCCTCACTAAAATAGATTATTTACTGTCATAGCATTCTGAGCTTTTTATTAATAACAGTGTTTAACTTTATCACTATGGTAAGTAGAATTTTAAGGTGGTCCTCATGATCCACCTCCTAGTGATCACATCTTTTTATAATCCTCTCTCCTTGAACATGAGCAGAGTTTGTGACTTGTTTATAACCAGTAGAATATATAGCAAAATTGACAGGCTATACATGATCACATGTCTGTGATTGTATATCTAGTTTGTCTTCCTAGAATCTCTCTCTTGCTGGCCTTAAGAACCAAGATACTGGGGCGCCTGGGGCGCTCAGTTAGGTGACTGCTTGCAGTTCAGGGCATGATCCTGGAGTCCCAGGATCAAGTCCTGCATCAGGTTCCCTGCTCAGCAAGGGGTCTACTTCTCCCTCTGACCCTCTCCCCTCTCATGTTTTCTCTCTCTCCCTCTCTCAAGTTCTCAAGTAAATAAATAAAATCTTAAAAAAAGAAAAAAAGAACCAAGATACCATTTTTCCTATGGCCAGCTACAAAGAAAATAATTCCTTCATCAACCTGAGGGACCTTGAAAGTGGATCCATCCCCAGTAGAGCTTTCAGATGAGATCACAGTCCTGGTCAGCACCTTGGTTGCAATCTTGAGATCTTGAGCAAAGGACCCAGGTCAAGCTTTTCCCAGATTCCTGATGCACAGAAATTATGAGATAAGTGCGTGTTTTATGCCTCGAAGTTGGTGGTAATTTGTTACACAACACAGATAACTAATACTACTACTAAATAATTATTTGCATAATTATAGTCAAATGTTTATTTCCTCACATTTTATAAGTTCCTTGCAGGCAGAACCATGTCCTTTTCTCATGTTGCTGTATCCTTTATGCATATTACAATGCCAAAGAGTTAACACTAAGTAAATATTGGTTAAATGAATACATTTATGAATAAATGAACAAATGAGTTTGAATGCCAAGGTTAGTTCTGGGCATCACACATGGAGACATATTTAGCCAATTTTAGGATCTTTGGGGAAAACCAGAAGACAGATTTTGTTTGCTATAAGGAAGAGTATGTGCATGGTGTTTGCAATGGGGTTGAAAATTATAGTTGCCCCTTTTGGGTTACTCTATGGGAGTGGTAGTGATTTCCATGTCATTTGAGGTTCTAATCAGAGAATGACACCCATTTTTTAAGGATGTTGTAAAGGAAATAACTTTATTTAAATGACTTATTATTCAATTGGAAAAGAAGGACATACGGAAGGAAGATAAATATCAATAAGAGCCTATTGGCAGATATATATATATATATATATATATATATATATTTTAATAATGAAAGTGATTATGTCAGAACACTTTAGCTGAAAACAGAGTCATTAGTCAAGTGCTTTTCCAGCCTCAGCAGAGAATTAATGTGAAATTTGAACACATTTCTCAGCTTCTTGATTTTTAATTTCTGCTACAAAATGATAATGCTTCTTGGTTTCTCATTGAAACCTCAGGGTGCCGAGTATTAACTAAAGAGAAATGGCAGTAACTGGCACACTCTGGGTTTACTCTATTACCAAAGATGTCACCAACAAAAATAAATCCTAGACCTTCATTCTCAGCCACTGCGGTGGGATCTTCAGAGAGCTGGGATACCAGAGAGGGAATTGATGATGAAGTATTCTTTTCAGATGGAAACAAGAGTTCTGCCTATTTCAGAATAATTTCTTGCCTTTTAACATTGGGTTAGTTACTGAGTTATGGAGTAGCTTTTGACAACACCATGGCCTAGAACTCTCTTCACAGCATGGTTACCGGCACCCTGAACTTTTTTCCTACCTTATTCCTAGGAACTTTGACCCCAAAGGACTATCCTCATACTTCTCCAAAGAGAAACACATATTTCATTCTATGCTGCTAGAACATTTTAAAGCTAAATAGTGTAATTTAAGATCACCTGTCTGGGAAACTATCCATTGAAGTAAGAGCCAAATCTTTCTGTGAGGTGGTAGGGAGCTGTGTCTGGGACCCTAAATGAATAGTCTTTGTTCAAAAACTTTATCCATATTAACTTCCTTTGGCTCTTATTCCAGTCTAGTCAATTTCATATTGTAGTCTTTGCTGGCTTTTGTATTTCTATCCCTGAAATCAAGCACTCCCCATACTATTTTAACTTAAATATGGTGGACTGACTTAATATACCATGGGCTATTTGAATGGAATGGGTTTCAATCTTACAGAAAGAAAAACAATTATTAATTGAGTATCAGTACTTAAACATAGGGATATTACTGCTAAAGGCAAATAGGAAGGTCTGTGTGAGCACTACACAACAAAGAGGTGGGCCAAGATTAAGAAGGCAAGAGTGTAAGATAGATAATCCCCCTATTATGTGAAGCATCATTCTTCAATGATGAAACCTCAGTTTTTAGTATCGAAACACTATTCTATCTCCAGCCTCTACTGCAGTACCTAGAACATAATAGGGGCTCAGTAAATATTCCAAGAAATAATGAATCAGTCTTTCAATGTATTCATAGCCCTGGCTATGACTCTAACAGCCATCTTGGAAGTATTTTTGTTTGGTAGGATTCCTTCTACAGCAAGTGGTGACTAAAATGTACTGATAATTGAATCTGCGACTAAGAGTGGCATGTAATAGGTACTCAATAAGTATTTTCTAGATGCAGCTTTTAATGAAGATCTTTTTTTTTAAAGTAGTCTTCCACACCTGGTATGGAGCAGAATGTAGGGGTTGAACTCATGACTCTGTGATGAAGACCTAAGCTGAGATCAAGGGTCAGACGCTTAACTGACTGAGCCACCCAGGTACCCCTAATGAATATTCTTATTGCTGCTCTTCAAATTCTAGGATAACCCCCACCCCCAATTTCGTCCGTTTTTTTTTTTTTTTTTTTTTTGCATAAGCCTTTGTGGAAAGACCAAGTGGTCTCATACCCAAAGGGAGAAAATCTGAATGCATTTGGTATAGAGTATATTATGGATAGAATTGGCACTCCCACATCAGTGATAAAATTAGAGTACACATGCAAATTATGCAGAATTAAAATTGGGTGTGGGCCAGGGCACCAGAGAGTTAAAAATAATGGTAGTGACCAAGAGAAAAGAAGTGAGTGGACAAAGATTCTCTTTTTTGGGAAATATTGGTAGTATAAACAGCATTTCATGAATAAGAATCTTATCCTTTAAGGTGCTCTTTATACATACCAGTGCCTACAGCATAGATGAACAGGCAATGACAATTGTCATTCACAGGAGATTTGAATTTGCATTTGCATTATGTCAGGGGCTTTGTAACAAGTAAGTAATTGCAAAAAGTCAGTGTTCATTGTTGTTAGAAGTTGTGTAGGAAATTAAAGTTCCAAGTGCAATGGTAATGTGGTAGGAAGTATAGTTTTGGATTATTTTGTGGTATCCATGCTGAAAAGGCAATGGCCAGCTTCATTCTCCTCATTCTTCTTACTGAAAAAAACAACCACTGTTGACCTGGAGCAATTTTTCTCCATGTGTGACTTTGTTGTGGTTTTGGAACATCTTGGGAGCCTATTAAATATGCAGATCCCACTAGAGAAAAGCAGATCAAAACCACAAAGAAATACCACCTCACACCCATTAGGATGGCTGTTATTAAAAAAAAAAAACTAGAAAATAATAAATGTTGGTGAAAATATGGAGAAATCAGAATCCTTGTGCGCTGTTGGTGGGAATGAAAAACTGTGTAGCTGCTATAGAAAACAGTATGGAGGTTCCCCCCAAAATTAAAAATAAGACTACCGTATGATCCAGCAATCTCACATCTGGTTATATAGTATTCAGAAGAACTGAAAGCAAGATCTTGAAAAGATATTTGCACATCTATGTTTGTAATTATTCACAATTTCTAGGAGGTGGAAGTAACCCAGGTGTCCATCAATGGGTAAATGGATAGAAAAAAATGTGAGATACACACATATACACACACACAGTGGAATATTATTCAGCCTTAAAAATGAAAGACATTGTCACACATACACTTGGATGGACCTTGAGGACATTATGCTAAGTGAAATAAGCCAGTCACAAAAACAGATACTGTATGATTGCATTTATGATGTATCTAAAGTGGTCGAATTTATACAGAAAATAGAATGGTAGCCAGGGGCTGGAAGGAGGGGCAAATGAGGGAGGGAGTTGTTCAGTGGATATAGTTTTGGAGATCTACTGCACAGCAATGTGAATATATTTAACATTACCAAACTGTGCACTGAAAGTAGTTAAGTAGGTAAATTTTATGATATGTGTGTTTCTTTTGAACCATAATTATTTTTTTTTTAAATGAGGATCCCGGAATCCCACTGCCAACCTGTTAAATCAAATCTATGAGGCAGAGGTCTGGGGATATATATACATTTGAAACAACCTCCCTGATGATTCTAGACACACGCCAATGTCTGTGAAAAGAGGAGTTTGGCTTTCCCAATTCACAGAGTTCTTTTTACCTCCATTTTCTCTCTAATACACCAACTCCATAGGTGCATATTGTTGTAATCACTATTTTGCCTATAAGGAAACTGAGACTCAGAGGGGCTAAGCAAATTACCCCATGTCACAAAGCTAATAAGTGGTGGAGCCAAGGTTCAAGTCCAGGTTCAGATGGCATCACATTCTTTCTATGTGTATCTTTTTTTTTAAAGATTTTATTTATTTATTTGAGAAAGAGACAGTGAGGGAGAGCATGAGAGGGGAGAAGGTCAGAGGGAGGAGCAGACATGCCGTGGAGCTGGGAGCCTGATTCGAGACTTGATCCCAGGACTCTGGGATCATGACTTGAGTGGAAGGCAGTTGCTTAACCAACTGAGCCACCCAGGCACCCTTCCTATGTGTATCTTAACTTACTTAATATCTTGACATGCTTGTTTCATCTTTGACATAAAAGTTAGACTTGATCTGCCTTTATGTGTCTGACAAAATCTTAAATGTCTCATAGTGGTATTTATTTGATCTCCCCTGGTTATTCACACTAACATTTCTAGAGGATGTTCATTCTTATTTATTACTATCTGATTGTCACCAGCTCTGATGCCCAGGTATTATTTGACTGTACCTGAGTTTTTTTTCTATTTGGGTTGATGCTCTCTATTTTTGTCACTCCATGTACATAACTTGTATGTTTTCCTATGTTGATTTGTTCACATGTATAACTTGTATGGTTCCCATGTAGATTCATCTGAAGTCTCCTTTAACTTTGGAGTATAACTTTGAATTCTGTTGATATCTCTCACAGTTTGTTGAGTTAATTAATGTCAGTCCAATTCTTTAGTGGCTGCTGAGTAAAATTCTACCAAATTGACTACTAAATAATGTTCAACTTCCTTCACCTGGTATGTGGGATCTCTTTACCCTTAAGACAGCTTTCCAGCCTTTTCTTTTCCACATGCCCAGCACTATGTCTAATTGGATCTGGAGTATTCATCATTTTATGAACATGCACTGGATTTTCCTACCTTCCTGCTTTTGTTCCTGGCATTTCCAGTGTTGAGAATACCTCTTTCAGTCATATTTACCCATCTTTAAAAATTTGGCCTAATTCTGTTTTCTCCTTGACTTTCTTAGCATATGAGCCTCATCCTATAGTGACCCTTCATCCCATGTATTTTTTTGTATTTAATCTGTTCTATGTAAAACTGCCTTGTATTCTTGCAATTTACATGTGTGCCTGATTTCCTCTATTAGATGATAAGGACTTCAAGACACAGACCGTGAACTTATAGTTCTTAGTTGAACATTACTTTTGAACCTACTATGAGTCACTTACTCTGATGGGAGCCAGAGCTGCTGAGATAAAAGACAGTTCTTGCCCTGATGGAGTTCACAGCCTAAAAGAAGAGACAGAGAAGTAAACAATTTTATATCTTACACAAGTACGGCTCTTTGCATTTACCTTTAAAAATGCCATTCTGTACATATCTTTAAACTTTAGCAGAGTGGTCAGTAATCTAATTTCTTTGATCATTCATTAAATGTTTTCATCAGATCAAAAACTACTAGCCAGAAAAGACTTATAACTTCTGAGCTAAAATCAAATATAAGTGGAAGTTCACTCAACTGGCCTTGAATAATTTAATTCTTATTTCTAAACTCAGGTTTGACCCACTAATTGCTCTTCAATAGTCAATAAACCTTTGCAATGAGGAATAAACACAAGAGAATGATGGCTTCTTATGTGCCAATCCATGGCTGTGGATTTTGCATTGACTTATTTAGGGCACTTTTCTTTGTAGCCCATGATTGTGCTCATCTGTAACTATGATAAATACAGGCTGATAAAGTCCTAGAGTGAAATTGAAATCATTCCTGCATTCACTTATGTTTTTTTTTCTAGAATTTGTAGCAAAGCTTAACACAACCTTTCTTAGGCCTAAGAAAATTGTCCCCATGAACCATGCACTTAAGCTATGTCTGTCAGTTGAGGAGTATCAGTGTATTTTAAATGATGGAAAGTTTACTGTAAACTAAAAATAACAAGAATCATGGAGTGATTGGGGGGCCATGTTATTGAAAATGATAGTAGGTAGTGTTCTTGGATATTGGCTTACTTTTTCTTTAAAAGACTGAAGCTGTTATTTGGGCTTAGCCCTCTGGAAGAGATGGTTATCTCTATTACTGTGCATTTCTTCAGCACTCTGTGCTGTCAAAGGCTTTTCTTTGTTCACCTGCTGGATATATCAAATGTATTACTGAGATGTTTTAAGTCACAATTCATCGTTTTCTTTCCATTTTTGGTTTTTGGTTAATTTAAAGGTGGAATTACTGATTGGGTATAAGATCACAACAGTATCTTTAATTAATGGAGTGCATTGGCAAACAAACACATCAGACACAAAACTACATTTAATGCTACTTTTCAGTTTGCTGAAACTCTCTTTTAGAGATTTTCCCAGGGAAACCAGTTCTATTTTTAGGCTTCATGTTTGTCAATTTGTATTTGACCCTTAGTATTTTTGTTTTAATTTATGAAGCTCCATGATGTGAATGAATAAAGATGTTTTCTTATGTTTTTTTTTAATTATTTTTTTTTAATTTTATTTTTTATAAACATATAATGTATTTTTATCCCCAGGGGTACAGGTCTGTGAATCGCCAGGTTTACACACTTCAGAGCACTCACCATAGCACATACCCTCCCCAATGTCCATAACCCCACCCCTCCTCTCCCAATCCCCCTCCCCTCATCAACCCTCAGTTTGTTTTGTGGGATTAAGAATCACTTATGGTTTGTCTCCCTCCCAATCCCATCTTGTTTCATTTACTCTTCTCCTACCCCCTTAACCCGCCATGTTACATCTCCTCTCCCTCATATCAGGGAGATCATATGATAGTTGTCTTTCTCCGATTGACTTATTTCGCTAAGCATGATACCCTCTAGTTCCATCCACGTCGTCGCAAATGGAAAGATTTCATTTCTTTTGATGGCTGCATAGTATTCCATTGTGTATATATACCACATCTTCTTTATCCATTCGTCTGTTGATGGACATCTAGGTTCTTTCCATAGTTTGGCTATTGTAGACATTGCTGCTATAAACATTCGGGTGCACATGCCCCTTCGGATCACTACGTTTGTATCTTTAGGGTAAATACCCAGCAGTGCAATTGCTGGGTCATAGGGTAGTTCTATTTTCAACTTTTTGAGGAACCTCCATGCTGTTTTCCAGAGTGGTTGCACCAGCTTGCATTCCCACCAACAGTGTAGGAGGGTTCCCCTTTCTCCGCATCCTCACCAACATCTGTCATTTCCTGACTTGTTAATTTTAGCCATTCTGACTGGTGTGAGGTGATATCTCATTGTGGTTT
>NW_019154149.1:1036131-1074268 GCF_002288905.1 Enhydra lutris kenyoni | reverse complement strand
CTGCCCATTTCTTGATTGGATTATTTGTTCTTTGGGTGTTGAGTTTGCTAAGTTCTTTATAGATTTTGGACACTAGCCCTTTATCTGATATGTCATTTGCAAATATCTTCTCCCATTCTGTCAGTTGTCTTTTGGTTTTGTTAACTGTTTCCTTTGCTGTGCAAAAGCTTTTGATCTTGATGAAATCCCAATAGTTCATTTTTGCCCTTGCTTCCCTTGCCTTTGGCGATGTTCCTAGGAAGATGTTGCTGCGGCTGAGGTTGAAGAGGTTGCTGCCTGTGTTCTCCTCAAGGATTTTGATGGATTCCTTTCTCACATTGAGGTCCTTGATCCATTTTGAGTCTATTTTCGTGTGTGGGTTTTCTTATGTTTTTTAAACATGCACTTTAATATATACATGTATCCATATGTACATGTGTGTGCACACACATATATGCATCTTGGGCCACCTGGATGCTCATGCGGTTGAGCCTTGGAGACTCGGTTTTGGCTCAGGTTGTGATCTCAAGGTCATGGGATAGAGCCTCAAGCCAGACTCTGTGCTCAGCCTAGAGTCTGCTTGAGATTTTCTCTCTTCCTCGCACCCCCACCAATAAATAAATGAATCTTTAAAAAAGAAACCTCCTGTTTGCTCTAGCTTTGCTGGTTGATTCAGATGCTGGGCATACACATACACTGGATTACTGGTATGAGAAAATAAGGGGAGGGGCATGAAAATAACGGGAAAAATGTGGCATTTCACTTCATGTGGGCCTGAATCTAGGTATTTAACCATTGATAAAATATTTATTGTACAGAATGACCATCTGCAGGGCTCTCTTCTCCTTCTCCTGCCCCAATCCAAGTCACCATCCATCTTTGTCTGGACCATAGCAGTACTACTGCCCTCCTTGCTTCAACTCTTGCCCCCTACAATCCAAGCACTGTATAACAGTTGGAGATGCCTTTCACCCAGGTCAAAACCCTCAGGTGGGAAATCAGATAACAGCAAATTCTTCATCATGGCCTATGAGACTCTATATGGTTTGACCCCTGCCTACCTCTCCACTTTATCTCAGCCCTCTCTCTCCCCTGCTTGCTCTACTTCAGCCTTAATGGCCTTCTTGCTGTTCTACAGAAACACCAAACTCTTTCTCACTTGAAAGCTTAGCACTGCTCTTTCTTCTTTGTGATATACCCTGCCCCTGGATCTTCACAAAGCTGATTCCTTCTTGTCATTCAGATTTCAGGTCAGATATCACCTCTTTGGAGATTTCTGTGGCCACCCAATTGGATGTGTCTCCCAGTCACTCTACCACATTGTCCTATTTTATTTTAATCATATGTTCTTGTTCATTCATATATTAAGCTATTTACTATCTGTCTCCTTATCACTAGCATGTGGATTCCGTAAGAGCAGGCACCTTGTCTGGCTTGTTCATTTCATTTTTTTTAAGATTTTATTTATTTATTTGACAGAGAGGGAGACAAGCAAGAGAGGGAAAACAAGAAAGGAGAGTGGGAGAGAGAGAAACAGACCTCCTGCTAAGCAGGGAGCCCGATGCAGGGCTTAATCCCAGGACCCTAGGATCATGACTTGAGCTGAAGGCAGATGCTTAATGACTGAGCCACGTAGGCACCCTGTCTTGTTCATTTCTAAAAACTCAGCAACTAGAATGATACCTGGCATTGAGTGGGACTCAATAAATTTCCATTTCTTAATATTTTACCTTTGAGTGATAGCTAGCGTGTACAAGGACTTAACATGTATTAAGTATACTTAACATATATTAACTCATTACTTCTGACAGTGGGACCATAAGATAAATGACACGATCTTTACCACATAGATAAGGTAACTAAGGTCCAAAGTTTAGAGGGATACACACATAGGAAAATATGGTGCTAGTACTGGGCTCCAGGTGCACATGATGCTATATTTGTTTTCTATTGCTGCATAACAAATTACCATAGATTTAGTGACTTTAAAAAGTTTTCATTTATTATCTCACAGTTTCTGTAGTTCAGATACACAGGCATAGCACTGCTAGCTTCTTTGCCTATGGTCTCACAAGGTTATGTAGTTAAGATGTCAGCTGGGCTGCCCTCTCATCTGACAGCTCAATTGGGGATGGACCCACTCCCAAGCTCTCTCTGATTATTGGCAAAATTAATTTCTTATGGCTGTAGAATTTTCAGGAGCTTGTTTCTTCTATGCTGGCAATGGAGAGAGACAGACTCTCTGCTCCTTTGAGTCTCTAACTTCCAGGAGGTTCTAGACTGTATTTTCAAAGGCTAATCTGATTAGGTCATGTTCACCCAAGCTTATCTCTCTTTTGATTAACTAAATGTCAACTAATTAGGGACCTTAGTTGCAGCTTCAAAATCCCTTAACCTTTGCCATATGATGTAACGTAATCAAAGGTCTGATATCCTATCACCTTTGCCATATTCTATTGCTTAGAAATAAGTTATAGGACTTACCCATACTCAAAAGAAAGAGATTTATGCATGGATCTGGGTCACTGAGGGTCATCTTAAAATTTTGCCTAGCACAAGGAGCAGAAGATACATACTATTTGTACTCTAATATCTTTAGGGAAGAAGATTGGGAGCAAGGACCTTTAGAATGCTAAGATATAACTGCCTAGGTAAAAAGGAGAAGGAATAACTCCCAAATGAATGAATGGTTTGAGAAGAGATTACCCATACTGTTGTGCTTGAAAACACAACGCAAATTACAAGAAATAAATGGAGCATTGCATATGATTGAATGTAAGAGGTTGACCCTTACTTCTTATTTTGGATTGCAGTTTGCTTTGCAGTTTTCTGCCCCTCCTGGCCATATCATTTTGTCATTCAGAATGGAGACACTCCACTTTAAAGGTAAACTCATGTTGTCAGATGTGTGCCTTACTGAAGCAAGAAAAGGGCCTTCTATGGCAAGTGAACAGATTTAACCAGGCAGCTGCAGTAAAGACATGCTTTTGAAATGCCCTTTTGAATTTTCTGCTTTGAAGACTAGAAGAAAGGGATGAGCCATGTCTATAGAGAGTCCACGTGTGTTCATTCACTGAACTTCTACAGAGCATCTACCAGGTGCCAGAGCCTAGGCACAGAGGCCCAGAGACTCATAGAAGAGTGCATGTCTTGAGGAGCTTTCAGTTTAGTGGAAGAAATAGGCATGCTGGCTGAGTGGTACAGGGAAGGGTGTGAATGCAGGCATCAGAGTGGGGGTAGAAGGTAAATGCTTCTGCTGCTGAGCTGAGGAGAGTTTTCCCAGAGGACAAACCAGGTCATGAAAGAAGTGTACGTCCTCACTTTTATGTCAGGGAGGATGGAACAGAAAAGTCATTCTAATAAAGGTGAACAGCACATATGAAGGGGTGAAGCCCGGAAAGGGCATGGTGTTTGGGGTGGTGTGAGGCATGCAGAGGAGAGAGTGCAGGATGAGTACAGGGACAGGACTGGTGACAGAACTAGGTGGTATTTTGCACTGTGAGCACTGGGGTTGTGCTGGGAGTGACCTCATTCAGACCTAGGCACCCCGATCACACTCTGAGATGATAGATTGCATTCTTTGCTTCTGTAAGAGCTATCTGCCAGTGGAAGTGGCATGGTGCCACCGATGCCTGGGGGCCCCCTGTGGAGGTTGTGTCATATCTGGAACTTTCTTCTATAAATCTAACCAGTGGAAATCTATGAAACTCCTAATGGTGCTTTTGCTCTTTACATCATTTCAGCCGAAATTTCACACGTGCTCAGTCCTAAATAACCGACGTTGACAGTTTCACAAAATTGGGATATATGGGAAATAAAAGATACGTTTTATTTGTCTTCATTTCTTACCAAGTGAAGGCCAACAAAAGTTGTCCATTTGAACTTTTAATATTAAATGCCTTTTAGCATGAATGTGTCTGCTTTCATATGAAGGTGAAATATATGAGATTGAGGGAAGAACCAGAAGAACACACAAGTCACTTGTGTGCCAGGCTGGGTATTCAGAGTGTGCATTTCAAATGGCACCAAACCTGAAACCCAAGAGGCCAATGGCTTCGGTATATGTGTATGTATTTACAGGGGAAGAGGATGGCAGCAAAGTTGAAAACAAACTCAAGGGGCGCCTCGGTGGCACAGTCTATTAAGCATCCGACTCTTGATTTCAGCTCGGATCGTGGTCTCAGGATTGTGGGTCCACCCCCTTGTCAGGCTCGACGTTCAGTGGGGAGTCTGCTTGAGATTCTCTCTCTGCCTCTGCCCCTCCCCCCACTCTCCTTCTGTCTCACAGGAAAAAAAGAAAGAAAGAAAAACTCAAGAAACACAAGTCCATCACTTAAAGTGAAATTCCATGAAGATCACTTCTCTTTTTCTTAAATAATGATTCATAATTGACAGATCATTTGAAAATCTTGTCAGAAGGTCAGTATTTGGAACTAGGCAGATACTCCCACTTCTAGCTATTTTTGTTTGCAGATTTGGGTAAGTCGCCCCTTACCTTGATTCTAAAACGGGAATAATTTTATTTTTCTCAAAGTTTCACAAGACGAATTGTGTGAGCTAACACATGTAAAGTGCCTAACATACTATCTGGAGTGAGACAGAGAAAAAGACAGCATAGGGAGGGGTGGGAGCAGTAAGCACTGGTTCAATCAGGCGCTGAGGGAGTGCTAGGTCCTGGGCTAGGGACTGGATGCACAGTGCCAAATAAGGGGCCGTGATCTCCTCTGTGAGACCTTGAAGACCCCGATCAGATTATTGGCTCCACCACTTGTCAGCTGTGTGACTTCAGAAAGCCATTTCATCTCTCTCAGCTTTAGTTTGCACATCTGTAAAGTGGGTATAATAATACCTGCCTTGCAATATTCTGAGGAGGTTAAAGGAAACAATGTATGTAAAATACTAGGTTTATTGTGGGTACTCAGTAAATGATGGCAGTAGACCCTCATCACCTTCATCACCACCACCATCACCAACACCACCACCATTGTCAAAATGCCATTACTGCCATGAGAAATTTCAAGAAGTTGGGGCTAACTGAGGGTCTATGGATTTTCCAATGCCTTCTCTGGTGTTTCAGCAATTGAATCCCCCCAACCGCCTACCCACCTCCCACCTTCCAGGTCTTCCCTCAGTCCATTTAGATTCAGGGGATAAACATGAACTTCCTCATTGCAATAACATGCAGTTGTGGCCCCTGCAGAAAGTTAATATGGAATCTGTTCCAACCTCCTTAATGTACCAACAAGAGAACAAAGGGTAGTTAGTGCCAGTCAGGACCAAAACCTTGCTCTTCTGACTCCAAATCAACCGCTCCTCCTCCCTTCCCACTGCTGCCTTACTGAATGAAGGAACAATGTGAATGAGGTACTGTCAACTGAACATAACGCAAAGCAAATGGTGTCCTAAATATATCTGAGTGTGGACTGATAGCAAAAACGAGGGGTTGTTTTATAAAGGGCCACATTGTCACTAAGGTCATGATGGATCATGGCTTTATTGATTTTGTGTTGACGAACTTCAGGTGTTATTGCTTTCTGTCTGCCGTGTAGTTATTGGGGTCTATGACATCAGCATAATTCTGGTTTGTGATTAGCTACTTTAAATTTACTGCTGCCTGTTTTCCTTTGATCTTTGGTTGTAGAATAGCGTCATAGAAATGCACACAGGTCTTGAGCCGGTGATAACTCTGAACTCAGATCCCATTGCTCTCATTTACCCATTGTGTGGGTGACTTGAGACATGTCACTTAACCTCTCTGAGCCTTGCATTCCTCATAAGTAAAATCAAGGTAATAAGTTTTTATACTGTAGGGTTCTTGGGAAGATTACATGGGTTAATCCATGTAATCAGTTTAGAATATTGCCTGGTACTTAGTATGTGCTCAGTAAATACTAGCTTGTGTTATTGCCTCCATATGTCTGTATGACTTTATCAATCAGCAGTTGCTACCATCTTAGTTTGATGCAAATATTGAGAAGTGTAAGAGATTTAAAATTAATCACTCTGGTGATAATGGTTTAATATCAGCATACACTTAGATGACGCTGTAGCTTTCTAATCTTTCAATATGCTAATAAATATTGATTGAGTGCCTGTTCTGGGCCAGGCACAGTTTTCTCCTTATGA
The DNA here is from genome assembly GCF_002288905.1 of Enhydra lutris kenyoni. Classification (NCBI taxonomy): domain Eukaryota; kingdom Metazoa; phylum Chordata; class Mammalia; order Carnivora; family Mustelidae; genus Enhydra; species Enhydra lutris. The sequence continues at coordinate 1,068,163 of NW_019154149.1, read as the reverse complement.
AAGAGGCAAGGTCAGTGTAATTTTCTCCCTCTGAAAAAGGAGAAGGCATGTGTATGGGGAGGTTAGTGAATTTGCTTCATGGCCTGCTGTTGTTAGCATTTCAGGTGGGGCCGGAGTTCAGATCTTTTGACTTTTCACCCAAAGGTCTTCTAGCTTTATTCCACTTTTGTGCCTAGCACAATGGGCTTGGCCAGAGGCATGGAAAGTGAGTATCAGGGATGCTCCTTCAAGGGTGCAGACAAGAAAGAAGACGAGGGGCCACCAAGAGCTAGAGGAGAGTCCAAAATCAAAGTCCAGGAGAAAAGCAGGGTTGAGGGAAGGGGCAGACAGGTGTCAGGAGCCCTGAGAGGAATGGGTACAAGATGCCCCGAGGACTTTTATAGATAGCCTGGCTGACCTGAGTGGGCTTCCCTTTCTGAGACCCCACGAGCACAGAGCTGACTTCCTGCCCTGCACAGGTGCTTTGTTTTCTTTGAGATGCTTCTCTCAAAAGGGTTTCTGTTGTCTTGATGATAATAACATACACTAACAGCATTATAAATCAGTAAGGTTTACTGTTACAGGTTAGTCAAGGGGAAGTGCTGGAACCCCACACAACTTTGATAGTGAGGATGCTTGTAAATGAAATTAATTGTGGGAGCGGAAGAGGCAGCAAAATGAAATAGGCTGTCCTGTGCATTTCAACGTGGCCCTCCAGACTTCTGATCATTCCTGCCCCCTCCCTCCAAGGATGGGTTTGCAGTGGTCTGGCCACATTTGCTTCTTAGCTCCCGTTGTGACCAGCAGCACCATTTGCCAGATGGTTCAATGGGGTGAGGGGACAGCATGTGTCTGTGACATGTGACAGAGTGAAGTGAACTGACCCATGTGGGAATTGGACTGAGAGCTTTCATATAAGGCTTTCAGAATCTCATTTCTCATAAACTATAGAATTAAACAAAAGGTTATGTAAACAGATCCAACCAATTGACTTTAGAGTAAAAACCAGCATTCATTCTGATTTCTAATCCTCATCAGTCTTTTAGACAGATGCCTGGGGTTAGGGGTTCAGGCAAAGACTTAGTTTGAAAATAACAAGGCCCTCATATGGACTCCGGGAGGACTTGGGTACCTATCAATTGCTGGCTAGTGAGAATATACTGTCGGCCCTGAGCAGGCAACTTAAAATGTCAAGAGGTTTGGGAGAAAAGGCTGAATTTAGCCTAAGTCAGGGTCTCCAAATCTGAAGATCCTCAATACGATTGATTTTGATCTCCAGCACCTCTGTGGAAGAAAATACTGGCTTTAAAGAGCTCCTTGAATTTCTTGAAGTATGAAATGCCCCTTCAGGTTGAAAGTTCTTTTCCATTGCTGTGCTTCAAATGTATGAAAATATAGGAATCAAAGTTAAACATGCTGTCACACGGAATGTTCAAGTTCCACATTTTGCTGCAGGGAAGGGATCTGGTACTTTACTAGCCACACTCTTCCTCTCAGGGCTACCAAAGCAATCAGTGCCATTTTTATGTTCTCGGGGGTGTCAGCCTCTATCCTTGCCCTCTTCCTCACTCTCGTTCCTGTCCTTGGCATCTGCCTCTCCTCCCCCTTGACTTGCAGGCATGGATACTATAGTGGAAATTCACGTGTCCTTCCATTTCCATAAAGGCTTTTCCCCCTTTCTTTCTCTCCATTGTCTCTGAATCTCGCCTGATTTTTAAAGTAAGGCTCCCACCTGCTTTCAATTGCAGAATGACCTTGGAATCTTTTGCTGGGGGAGTACTGCTCTCTTGCCTTCTAGCTAGTAATTAGTGCAGATGATGTAAACCGCACAGGTTACAAATAGAGCTCGGAAGTGAGACATGCCTTTTGGTTGAAAATGTTCACATTATAGAATCATTGTAAAGCTTGAATGATGATCCCTTGCACATGTATATACATATAATATAAATGTGTACATGGCATGTACACATGTATCTAGACACACATATACATACGTATACAGAGACATATATATGTGTATATATATATATATATAATTTCTAATAGGATATGGATGGGGTGCAACTCCTCCTCATTCTTCCATTTGGAGCAGAGTTTCTTCACACTGCAGTATTCGTTTTGATAACCATGCAGAGACAGATGGCATTTTGTCCGCTTTCCAGAATAGAGGACTAGTTTGCCGAGCTACAGCTAGTATAATGAGAAGCCGTGTAAGTTGAAGCTGAGGTAAGACCAGAGCATCTGTCAGTCCTTGTGTGCCAGATTGGAGATGCTGCAGACAAACTAATATTTCAACAAAAAGTTGAAGCAAGTCTAGATTTGTGACCAAAATGATTGCATTTGATAACAATGCCATAGCAGATGTCCTAGAGTTCATGCTTGGTTTTTATTACTGCTCTGTGAGGGTTTTTGGAAGCGAGACCTACCGGCACAGCTTGTATAGAGCATGTTCGTTATAAAATTTTATTTTTCAGAAAACAATGAGATGGAAAATTTGTAGCTAATTTGGTACTTTCCTACTCTATCATGTTTCTTTACTTATTATTTAGGGAAAGATGCTATTCTTGTTTGATTTATGTTGGCACTTTCTAGCCTAATAAAAGAACATCATGTTAATTTGAAACAGGGAATGAAAACCTGAGTTAATGTTCATGATCTAATATCGAGTTTTCGGTATGGGCCACAGGAAGAAGCAACTCCATCTATTTTGCGCCCTCTTTTTCATCCAGCCAGCCTTATGTTTTTTGTTACCTTAAAATAAATTTTAAGAAATTTAAAAACAAATTAGATTTACCCCCTAGAGTCTTCTGTCTACAGTTAGATTAATAGTTGATATTTCCTCAAAAAAGCAATTGTTTCAAATTTGGATGACTTAAGGTCTTTACATATGATATAAAATGTGTTTTTAAGTGTGCAGAATGCCTTTATGACCTGAGTGCCATGTAAGGTGGTGTTAGCATGACTCGGTGTTAGAAAGTCACTAGCTCAGAACCCAGCTGCTGTCACGTGTGCGTTATGTGAAGGAAAATTGCTCAGGGTTTCGGCAGAATGGGAAATAGTTATATCACCTGATTGCCTTATAACAGATTCCTTATTGGAAGAAGGCAATTATTTTCAAAGGTTGCTGAATGTTAATAAAAGGTTACATGTGGTAGGGAAAATGTTACAGCATCGAGTTTACAGATGGGAAGATAGTCCAATTACATACAAGAATATTTCTTATTCCAGGGGCTTAGGACCATTCTTGTGCCATACCTCTTAAGTGAACAGTACTCATGGACAAGTGCTTCTGTCTCCCAACAACTCACCGGCTCTTGGTAAACATGTGGTTTCATTGCTGGCACTCCTCTTTATTACTTCCCTTTGAGATCTTTGTTTGGATTGTTCTATTTCCTAGCAGATTGTGCTGTTGCAGTCTTAGGGTTATGGTGAAGGTGGTGGCATGGTTTTGGTTCTCAGTTTGAATTGGAAATATTATGGTATAGTGACACACTAGTGTGTAAAAAGAGATATGTGCATAATTAAATAAACATACCTAAGCTTAAAGAAGAAAAACAACCCATTCCAGTGTACTCTCATCTACCTAAACACAATCTTGCTGGGCTGTTGTCCTTATATTGTCTGTTTTCTCAGAGCTCTTTCATTACACATTTTTTTTTTTTTTACATTTAGAAAGGACTGAATTTTGTATCTTTTAAACCTTGAGTATATTATAAATAATTATGAGATTAATGTAGTGTTACAAAAGTCATGTCCAAGATAGTAGGCTTCTGGGACTTTTAAACTATTTAAATTTGTTTTTTTTAATATTTAGATTGCACTGCAGAAAAGTTTGGTTTAGTTTTAACTGTCATACTGCAGAGAATTTCCTTCTGCTTCCCCTGGATCCAAGCAGATCACTTGCTAGTGTAGAAACATTCAAAGGCCCAGATGAGAATCTCATCCTAGAGGAGAAGCGCCTTTATATGGCATTCAAGGCCTTTCACAGCTGCCCCTACCATCTTAGTGGGCCCTGAGTCCTACCATCCCTCCCTACCCCACACCCACACGTCACACAATGAACTCCAACTTTAAAACCCAAGTAACCTGAAGGCTTCTTCATGTTTCCTCACCTTGGTAGCCTCTGAGTAAATTTCCTTCTCCATTCCCCATGCTCTGTTGCCTCCTTTAGTTTCCCTATCAGACATGACATGTGTATTCTTGTCCTGAAATTCTTGAATTTGCCAAATAGGTATCCTATAATAACTCATGTGAGCTATTCTGGAAACTCAGGGTGCAAATATGTGTATACTTCTCACTTTTTCCAATTAATTGCTCAGGCTCCCACCTGCTCATTAGCAGAAAACTTAGTACCTCCTCTTCCTCCTCCTCCTCCTCCTCCTCCTCCTCCTTCTTCTTCTTCTTCTTCTTCTTTTTCTTCTTCTTCTTCTTCTTCTTCTTTTGAGTGAGATGAAGGGAGACAGAGAGAGACATAGGTAGAGAATCTTTATTTTTAATTTTTATTTCTAAAATTAATTTATATAGGGGCACCTGGGTGGCTCTGTGGGTTAAAGCTTCTGCCTTTGGCTCAGGTCATGATCTCAGGGTCCTGGGATCGAGCCCCGCATTGGGCTCTCTGCTTGGTGGTGAGCCTGCTTCCCCCACTCTCTCTGTCTGCTTCTCTACATACTTGTGATCTCTGTCTGTCAAATAAATAAATCTTTAAAAAATTAATTTATATATATTTTTTCTTTTTTTATTATTTATGTTCAACTAGCTATAATGTAAGTAGAGAGAGTATCTTAAGCAGGCTTCACACCCAGCACTGAGGCCTTATGTGGGGCTGGATTTCACAACCCTGAGATCACGATCTGAGCTGAAACCAAGTGTCAGACACTATTTTTTTTTTAGATTTTGTTTATTTATTTATTTGAGAGAGAGAGAGAGAGCGAGAAAGTGCAAGTGGGTCTGGGGGTAGGGAGAGGGACAAGCAGATTCCGAGCTGGGTGGTGAGTGTAGAGCCTAACAAGGGGCTCCTCCCACAACCCTGAGATCATGACCTGAGCTGAAATCAAGAGTCTGGCACTTAACTGACTGAGACACCCAGGCGCCCCTGCAATATCTCCCTCTCAATACCCTCCTCCATCCCCTCCAAATGGCTAGGAACTCTAGGAGGTCCCACAATTCAGTGAAGATGGGCCTCTGGTTTCTACACCTAAATAAAGGGGAAAAAATCCAAGTTCACCCTTACTATTGCCATAGAGGGATGCTTTTGAAAATTGGCAATGTTTAGGAAGCCTGGGTGGCTTAGTCAGTTAAGCGTCAGCCTTTAGCTCAGTTCATGATCCCAGGGTCCGGGGATGGAGTCCTGCATCAGGCTCTCTGCTCAGTGGAGAGTCTACTTCTCCCTCGCCCTCTGCCCCTCCCCCTCCGCTCATGCTCTTTCTCTCAAATAAATAAAATCTTAAAAAAAGGAAAAAAAAAGAAAATTGGCAATATCCATTGATTTCAAGATGATCTTTCCTGCATCTCTCACACTGGAAAAAGAAAAACACATGTTTGATTTCCATGGGTCATCTCTCTATCCTAGAATTTCAAAAACAAGGGAATTATAGTGACAAAATATTTGTATTTAATAAAAAGCAGGACCTTACATTTGAATCTCTTTCCAAATATATTCCCATGATATCAGCAGACCAGATCTAGTTGCCCCTTGGTAGAGATGAAAAAAAATTGAAGCTCAGAAAAGTTAAAAGTTGACTAACATGTTTCGTCAGCTAATCATGGATTTGGGACTAGAGCCAGTTTTTGACTCTGTCTCCCCTTTAAGTTTCTGCTTTTGCATTGTGGATCTCCTTTGTTTTAGTCTTCTAATTCCTGGCTCTGCCATTCCCTCAAGGGTTGGGCCCATACTAAGGTCTTTCTCTGCTTTGGGCTCCCTGAAATGTGCTCCCCATCTGGCCACTCCCTTGAGATCCAACCCTGACCACTGGGCCCAGGGTGGAAGCAGGGAGGGAAGAGTTTAGACCACTTTTAGACTAAAGTTCTTTTTCCCCTATGACTTTTCATGTTATGAGCAAATAAGCATCATTTCTCTTTTTTCTACTTTTACTCTAATTGATTATCTTAACCTAAGATAGGAAAGTAAGTTGTTTTTCTGTTATAGCCGCCCATATGTGAGTGCACAACTGGAAACCATGATGATTCTTCTGTGTCCAGGTAGACAATTGCTATTGCTCAGGGACTCACCTTTAGAATGACTTTTGCCATTGTGCCACTTCTTAAGTAAAATATGCTAATTAAAAATAAGAAATCAAAGGACAATTTGTGAGAGAATTTGCCTCTGGGTGGGAAGAGGACAGACTGTACTCTTTCAGGGTCAACACACATGCCCTATTTCTTATGAGATAAGAGATCTCAAAGAGATGCCCGCTCCCCCATGTTGATTGCAGCATATTCACGAAAGCCAAGATACGGGAACAACTTCAGTGTCTATCAACAAATAAATGGATAAAGATGATATTGTGTGTGTACACACACACACACACTCACACAGGAATATCATTCAGCCATGAGAAAGAAAGAACATCCTGCTATTTGCACCAACATGAATGGACCTTGAGGGCATTATGCTAAGTGAAATAAACTAGACAGAGAAAGACAAATACTGCATGGTATCCCTTAATGGTACAAACTTTTTTTTTTTTAAAGATTTTATTATTTATTTGACAGAGAGATCACAAGTAGGCAGAGAGGCAGGCAGAGAGAGAGAGGGGGAAGCAGACTCCCCACCAAGCAGAAAGCCGGATGTGGGGCTCAATCCCAGGACCCTGGGATCATGACCTGAGCTGAAGGCAGAGGATTTAACCCGCTGAGCCACCCAGGTGCCCCGATGGTACAAACTTTTAACTGTAAATTGAATAAGGTCTGAGGATCTAATATGAAACATGGTGACTAGAATTGATAACACCATTGTATAACTGGAATTTGCTAAGACAGTAGAACTTAAATGTTCTTACCCACTCCCAAAAGTGTGCAAGGTGATGGATGTCTTAATTTTAACTATATTGGAATCCCTTCACAGTGTATATTTATATCAAATCACCACGATGTGTAATTTAAATATCTTTTAATTTTATATGTTAATTATATCTCAATAAAGATGATATAAAACAATGATCCCAATGTTATATACTAGGTTAAGATGCATCTTTTTTTTAGGAGAGAGTTGAGGTAACCCAGGCTGTATATAAGTGAGAGGTCATAGCCAGCCTTGCTTCATGTCACCCTCCCTCAAAATCCCTGTGCCTTAATACTGACTCATGGGCAGTATTAAAATAATTTTTATGACTTAGATCACCATTTTAGACTAAAATTCAGTTGACTCATTTGCATACTGTTGACTTTAGAGAGATTTTTGAATTTTTTTCTTGAACCCACCATGGCTTTTTTACCTTTCCACTGTGTTAACTCCTATCTTTTGTGGTATTTTTTATTGGTGTCCATTGAAACAAATTGGTCTGTTAGTTTTGGAGCAAAGATATTAAAAGTGTTTCCAACGATAACAAAATTATATTATGCAAATCTGTAGATTTCTATTACAAATACCAAGTCACAGAAATCTGTACAATTTGTGGAAATCAATGGAACACCATAGAGTGTAGACGTATTTGACATAAATGGTAGCACACTGTATGTTTAATTCTGTAACCTATTTTCATCATTCAAAGAACTGAAAGAAAAGATAAACTGGTTGCAGACATATATCCATGTCCCACCCCCCAAATATCAGAGTGTTTTTTGTTGGCTGCATGGTAAATAAATAAACTTGTATCCTGTTGAGGCACACTTGGATTTTTTTTCCAGTTTTTCACCATTCCGAACAGTGCTCCAATAACATTCTTATGAATACTGGGATTTTGTATTTTGTGATTGACTTCTTTGGGTTGACCTTTTTCAACTTTGCTAACCTGGTGAGTGAGTGATGATATCTCACTATAGTTCTTCTTGTTGTTTAAATGATTACTGAAGTTGAAGATACTTTCATATGCTTGCCATTGTTTTGCTTTTCTTTTTCTAAAAGGTGCCTTTTGCCATGTTTTTTTGTTTTAATACTTTTTTCTTTTAAGGTTTTTGGTTTGTAAGAGCTCTCTGTATATTGGGATATGCTCCTTTATCTTATCATATATGGTTGAAAATACTTCCTCCAGTTTGTCATTTTTTAAAACTTTGAGGTGTTATTTTACTATTTGTAAGTTTTTATTTTCTAGTTTTTATATACTCAAATTTTCCAGACTTTTAAGTTATAGTTTCTGGGTTCTTGTGTCATGTTAGACATTTCTAACCCCAATATTTTAAGAAAAACCCAACCAAGTTATCTTTTATAACCTTTATGCTATTGCTTTTTATTACTGTATCTTCAATCTATCAAAATTGAATTTGATATAAAGAGTCAGGTAGAATTTCAACTAGTAAAGCAATTTTTTATTTCATCTGATACACAAAATTTAATGTTAGTTGGGGTAGTAGGGTTGATTTTTTTAATCTTGATTTTTCCGCCAATTGCTATCTAGTTGACCAAATACCATTTATTAAATAATAATTTATCTTTTCCTGAATGATTTATCATATAGGTATATATGGTAAAATTACCACATATAATGAGTTCTATTTCTAGACAATATTTAATGAAATACTCAGATTTACTTATTATGAAGAGTGTACTTTTGAAGCCAGTCATACTTAGGTGTTTAGATCATTTTGAAGAGAACTTACGTCTTCTGAGTGCCTACTATTTGAAGGTACTTCATTTATGAATCTATCATTTATAACCATTTGACCTTTGGTTAAGCACCTAACTACTCCGATCTTCACCTGAGACATTTGGACCATATAAGCTAGGCCCTAAGGTTTTTGTGCATCTCAAAAGAAATAATGTAAGGCTGTTCCTGCTTTGTACAATAGTGCAGGATCATAAAAATGACCATGCAGGTTAAAACTATGCAAAGTGGTCCCACTGATGGGAAAAATTACATTGTGTTTTGTGACCTTTATAGTTTTTGTTAAAACACTACAAACTATTGGGGCACCTCGGTGGCTCATTTGATGAAGCTTCTGCCTTCGGCTAAGATCATGATCTCAAGGTCCTGGGACTGACCCCTATGTTGGGCTCCTAATCCATGGGGAGCCTGCTTCTCCCTCTCCCTCTGCTGCTCCCTTGTTTGTGCTCTCTCTCTTTCTCTCTGTCAAATGAAAAAATAAGATCTTTTAAAAAACATTAAAAACCTTTACTGTCAGTTACAATTGTACAGAGAGATGAAATAAAATTATTATTTATTTAGTACATTATAATTTAAAACACTAGAAACATTGAAAACCAGAAGTTTTTTTATATGTATCAGGAGTAATTTAAACAGTGTTTGCCTTCTTTTTTTTTTTGTTTTGTTTTGTTTTTTTAAGATTTTATTTATTTATTTGTCAGAGAGAAATCACAAGTAGGCAGAGAGGCAGGCAGAGAGAGAGGAGGAAGCAGGCTCCCTGCTGAGCAGAAAGCCCGATGCGGGGCTTGAACCCAGGACCTGGGATCATGACCTGAGCCGAAGGCAGCGGCTTAACCCACTGAGCCACCCAGGCGCCCCTAAACAGTGTTTGCCTTCTTGTTATATAACTTAAGATATGGAGTGACCATCATTTTTATGCCTTGGTGAGTTGTCATACTCTTCCAGATTTGAATCAGTTTCCAATATTTTAACATTTATACTTTCAAAATTGCGAAATATCTCCAAGAATCCCTTTAATATGGAGATTTTTTGGTGTCACTTCCTTTGGGACCTCATCATCCTTTTCTCACAATTTTCTCACATTACTTATTTATGTTGATTCGTTCACCTTCACTGGGGTTCTCTGGCTACATATCTAGGATCTCTTGAATGGTGGCAGGGTCATCAGTCCTATGGTCAGTAATTTCTCTTATAACTCCATTTGTGTTTGATTTGGTTTTTACTTCCATTGTTAGCACTTTTTGTTTCTTTACTTCGTTGGACAATTTTCTCTTTCAATTATTCATTTTTGGGCAAAATATCACATGGGTTTTTCACTGGGACGCAAGGAAGCAACACAATGACACACTTTGCTTAGTGTATTTGAACTGAAAAACAGATGCTCAGTGACCAATCACAGACAGATTTTGAAAGAAGTGACATAATTGATCACTAATCCTGATGCACACCTGTTATATATATATATAGTAACTTATGGGCTGACAAGCTAACAGTGAAGCTTATACTCAATTCATATATTCTGATAACAAATTTGAACTGTGTTGCTGGGGGATTGTTCTTTAGGTAAACTATGATTTGTGCGTATCAGAATTGTGTAAAGTGAGGACTGCCTATAAATTATATACCACTATGTTTGGCACATAGTAGGTGCTTATGAAAGATAAATCCCTTTTTCTCTTCTTTTTCCTTCAAATGGATCTAAATAGCACTACACAAACTTTAGTGTTGATTGGGGTTAGTTACCAAGTTCATTATTTGAGGAAAGGAAATGATCTGGATTGTTTCACAAGACCAACTTTGCTTCCTACAAGCGAGTTTGGACAGAAATCTGTGAATATATGGCCTGCACCATGTCATCCAATTTACATATTATGCCTTATTGTTGTACCCTAAATATAGCCTTTCCTTCAACTACTACTAATCTCCCACACTCCCTCTTATGTTTATGGTTTCCATCCCCAGAACATTAGTTATACTTTTCAAAATGATTTTGGTTACCCAACCTGATAATTTTTGAATCGACTCAAACATTTATTCAGCTTCACTTTTACCATTTCCAGCCACTATTTGTAAATATGTGAGTTTTAAAATTAAGAATTTTTCCTTAAAAAAAATCAAATGTTTCCAAGTCACATAGGTGTTGTTAACGGAACAATGCATTTTCTCAGTGGGAAGAGACCTAGGTAGGTGAACCAAGTAGAAAGTTCATTCTAGGGACAATCTTTTAGTAAAAGTTGAAAGATTTATGCGATCTGAAGAGAAACTAGAGTATGGGACAATCTTTTAAAATATCACTTATAAGGATCCCAAACTTGAATTATTTTTAAAGATTTTATTGTTAAGTATCTCTATGCCCAGCGTGGGGCTCAAACTCACAACCCTGAGATCAAGAGTTGCATACTCTACTGACTGAGGCTGCCAGGCGCCCCTGGATTGAATCATTTATTAGCTCTAGGTGACTGGAATGTTGAATTTATTGTGGAAACTTAAAATGTGTTGTTACCTCCTTTTGCTAGCACCTTAGGACAGATATGCCAGTGTTGCAGTGCCTTTTCTTCCCCTAGAACTCTTCATTTAGCATGGGAAATGACTCCGAAATACCCATTTTTGGTATGTCAGTTATAGTTCATGGTTTATCTTCTACAGAAAGGTAGACCACCATTTTGTCACTTTTCGGTGAGATGCCAATTGCTGTTAAGTTAAACTTGCTAGAAACAATAGTAGTTTTCTGGCATGATGACTCTCATGGCCATCTGTTCGGGTGGCACTGTGCCCACTCATAGGATGGTATGCCAGTTTCAACAGGGCACAGGTGCCAGCCAAACATGGGCTTAGAAGGCTAGCCTGCAAGAACTCAGCAAGGAGATCCTCCAAGTGGTTAGTGATGCCAAATTAGACCCACATGCTTCATTACAAGGGACCACATCTGTTGATGCTTGTGGGCATTATATTGTCAATTAAGGCTTTCTTTTTCTGTTTCTTTATTCATTCTGATTCTGGACTGGGAATACAGAAAATCAGGGGAAAAACTAGTCCTCAGCCAGAAAAACAATCAAGATTGCTCATGTCTTCCTCTAATGTCTGTCTTCTGCAGTCCCAAACTTTGTTCCGAATTCTGTGAAAACTAGAAGGTACATAACCTTAGCTTATGAAGCTGTTATTAAAGACAACATTTAGGAAATAACCAACCAACTTAATGTCTTATTATCAGGAAAATTTCAAGAATTTATCTGCTGAAACTAGAGAGTGCGATTCTAGTTAAATGCGTATCTTATGTATTATCTGTTATTTCTTTATTGAAGAAGAATTTTCAACCAAGAATGAGACAGACCATAATAAGTCATTCATTATCCAGTGTTCTCGTTCAGGTCTGGGCTGCAGTGCATGGCTTGACTCCAGAATAATGTTATTACACCTTTGTGTGTTTCAAACTACATTCTAGGTTAGGTACATGAGGCATGAGGGAAACACAGCTATCTATGCCATATACTAAGACAGAAAGAGTTTGAAACAAAGACTTTGGAGATTTAGGAGCAGAGGCAGTGTTGGGGTTGGGGGTCTTTCCTGTCATATGATAGACACTGTGGTAAGTGGTAGGAGGTGAGAACTGTCTTTTAATTATGGGGTGGAATTTAAAAGGTCATGTCAGCCACTTTTCTCTCTCCCAAATGTTTGTATACCCAGATTACAGATAAATTCTTGGAAAGTTAATAATATTATAGCTTGTCACATAAAAGAATTCACAGGATTTTGAAATATGCCCAACTTCTTGTTGTTGCTAGCTTGCATGGCATATTTTTCTTCTCTCCCTACTTTCCCTTAGTCTCCCTACCAGAAGCAGAAATCAGAATTTGCATGGAAACAACATGAAGGGCTGTGGATGGCGGGGGAGAGAGGTCAAGAGCAGAATGGTAAGCACGCAGGCTCTGGAGTCACAGAAACCTGGGTTCGAATCCTGGCTCTACTAATTAATAATGCTCCTCTTAATGCTACTAACTGCTACTACCAGCTCTGTGTCCTTGGGCAAGGCATTGAGATTCTCTGGTCCTCAGTTTTGTCATCTGTAAAACAAAGACAATATGTAAGGTACCTGGCATATGGCTGGCAGGATATGAAGGATAGTTGTTAATATTAGGGTTATTATTATTATTAGGGTATACTGTCAAGGAAGGGAAAAGGTGGCAAAGGATTGGCTTTATTATGTCAGCATAGGGCCTAAGAGGGCCCAGTGGGCAATTCCTCAGAATTCTTTTGGAAAGCTGGGGTGGATTTCCTATCACATTCCCCACCGTGGCTCTCCTAAGTTCTCATCTTTCTCCCTTCCCCTCTAATCCCATCACAGTGCCCCTCACCAGGAACATCTAACTGTCTTTGTCTGCATAATTACACATTCTCTGTTTTGTGTTATGAGATACTTAACACACACAAATGAATATAAACGTATGTATGTCTATCTAATATCATTGTCAGACATCAAAAGTTGCCAACCTGGTGCTAGAAAACTGTCCCTTTTGGTGAGTCAACTTTGTGTTTCCCTTATTACTAATGGACATGGGCATCTTATGTTTATTGGCCATTCATGTTTATTATTCAGTGAAATGCCTGTTAAGTCTTTTGTCTGCTATTCTACTGGCTTATTTGAAATGAGTCTCTTTATCTTTAGTAACACCATTTGCCTTAAAGTTGATTTTATCTGATATTAATGAGCAATTACAGCTTTCTTTGAGGTACTCTCAGCACAATGTAGCTTCTCCCTCTCTGTTGCCCTATGTTTTAGATATGTCTGTTGTAACTAGATAGATTTTTAAAAATTCAGAAAACAATCTTTATCTTATAATTAGAGCATTTAATTCATTTACACTTAATGTAATTAATAACATATTGAGTTCAAATTTACCGTTTAAAAATTTTTTTTGTATTATTATGTTCAGTTAGCCAACATTAGTTTTTGATGTAGTGTTCAAATCTACTGTTTTTATACTTTCGATTAGTCTTGCTGTTCTATTTAATTTTCCTTGCATTAATCAATGCCTTTTCAGAGTGGGTGGTTGTATGTTCATTGTGTCTCCCAACTCTACTTGTTTAAAAGTCATATACCCTCTATTTATTATTCTAATTATAATATGTATATTTTATTTCTATTATTTTGGTTTATAATAGGCATGCCTAACTTATTAAAGCCTAATGGTAATGAATAACTTCACCCTTCTCCTGAAGAGTGCAAAGAACTTCAGACATTTTTACTCCATTTATTCCCCTCCCAACTTATATTACTATTAACAATCTTATTTCTATCTTGTTTTCTAAGCCCATTAGATGTCATTACTACAGTTTTATACACTCAGTGCTCATTCCATTTGCCTGTACATTTACTATTTCTTTTTTCTTTTTCTTTTTTTTACTATTTCTTTTTTTAATACTCCTTGCTGCTCAGACCTTCCATCTGTGATCACTATCCTTCTGCTCGAAGTATTTCTTGTAGAATTTCCTTTAGCAAAGCTCTGCTGGTGGTAAATTCTGTTTGGGTTTATTTTTAAATGTCTTTATTTCCCCTTCATTTTTGAAATATATTTTTTCTGGGTATAGAACTTTTTTTTTTAGCACATTGATGTTCCACTCTTCTCTGGCTTCTATTGTTGGTATTTCTCCGGCTCCTTTAAAGGATTTCTTACTGCCCTGTGATGTATTTGGGCATAGATTTCCATTTGGTTTTTTCCTACTTAGGAGTCTTTGAGCTTCTGGAAATCTGTGGATTAGGGTTTTTAGTTTGTTCTGGAAAATTCTCAGCCATTCTGTTTTCAAATGTTTCCTCTCCTCCATTGTCTCCAGTTTTTCCCTCTGGGAGTCTGAATAGACTTAGGCCTTTTTATACTGTAGTTTATATCTCTTAGTTTCTCTTTCATATTTTCTCTGTGCTCTATTCTGAGTAGTTTCTTCAAATCTGCATTTTAGTTTGCCATTTCTGTCTTCAGCTATATTTGATCTGTTGCTGAAACCATGCAGTAAGATTTAATATTACAGTTGTGTTTTTAATTTTCAAATCTTTGTGTCCATTGTTGATAGTCTTTTATTTTCTGCTCATTTTTGTCTTTGATCTTTTTTTTTAACTTCCGTATTATTATATATTCTATTTCTTATCAGTAATACCTATAATCCTTAATAGTTTAACTGTTCTTTCTTGTTTCTTCCATGTCTTGTTCGTGGTAACTTGTTTCCTTGTGTGTTTAGTGACTATTACTGTATACCTCAATTCAGGATGAGGCTAATCTGTGGGGACTTTTATAGGTCTGGGTTGATGATGCTTTAATTATAGAGGATCCATATGCTTTTGCAGGTCAACAGGAGTACTGCTATATTAGAATAACTTCTAGGCTTGGTGTTTCCTAGTCATGCTGGATGAATCAATTTAATCCTCAACCCCTTCTAAAAACAGAACTCTGGAAACAAATTCTTGGGATGGGTATGGTAGGAACTGCTACTGCTCTTACTATTATTATTAATTTCTGTTCATCTGATGAGGTGGTGAAGAGAAGTTTCCTTGTGGGCTTGCTCTGATGGCTACCAGATATTGTTTCTAGCCTATCTTTCACTGATGATGTAGCACTTTCAAGAGGGCCAGATTTAAGTAAGGGTCTCAGGTACAGGTTCTCCATTTGCCTAAACCCAGGGATTGAGACTTCATTTTTAGCTCCCAAAACTCTGGATTACTGGTATGACTATTTTTACTCTTGATCCTTCCTTGCTTTTAAGTTTGCTTACAGTCTGCTGTGGTTTCAGCTTGCTGTTCCATCTCCCTCACCCTTCTCCTACCCTCCCCCACCTCTCTCCCTTCCCTACCTCTCTGACTTCCCCCTCTCCTTTTCCTCCCACTTCTCCAACACCTTGGATTTCTCTTAGTTTCTTTTGAGCTCAACAATGCATTTAAAAACATATTGTTATAATTCATCGAGCATTTAGGAGTTTTGAAGTAGGAGGGCTATTTACAATATCCTAGTCACAATATTGCCTAAACAGAAATCTACCATTCTCTTAATTTCTAACTCTCAAACTATAGTGCCTTTCTTCTTGCAAGTCAGCACCTCTTCTTGTGTTCTTGATCTTATCTCTGACTACCTTCTCCTTAATCTGTTTCTAGAATGTATCCCACAAGTCTATTTCACCTTCAATCTTTCTTGCCTTCTGTATTCAAATACTCTTGGGTTTCCTCACTCCCAAGAAAATCTTCCTGCAGCCCTGGTACCTTTCAACCTACTATTATCTCTCATTTTTAACTAATTAATCAAATAAATATTATTATTAGAAACTTGCTATGTCCCAGGAACTCTGCTGGGTTTTAGGTGCTGTCAAATATGACAGTGAAGGCCCCTTCCAGAACTGGAACTCAGGCTTGTCTCACTCTGAGGTTTAAAATCTTTCTTCTACAACTTACCTCATATTTTTCAGAGTGGTCAGGGATGTATTTTAATTTAAGGAGCAAAGATTTAATGGATATTTACTGTGTACCAGGTAATCTGCTAGGGATTGTGATTTGATAAGAAAGAAAAGTAAGAAAAGATTGTCTGAGAGGAATAATTTTCCTCTGCCCTTCAAGATCCTTCTAGTTGGACTAAGAATCATATTGACACAAGATAGATTAATAGTAGGAAATCAAATTTAATAGTGTACATATGGGCAATCCAAACAAACATGAAACTCCAAAGACATTCAGGCAACTTGAGACTTACTGACATTCTGAGCTAAGGAGAGGGGCTGGGGTTTGATAATATAAAGGAGAGGAAGACCATTAGCAGGATAGTGAGAGGAGATGATCAGAAGACAAAGGTCGCTCTATTATGCAGGTAAGTTCCTTAGGTCTTTTCCTGGTACTGGCAGGTGGTTGGGGGACGGTGAAGAGCTTTTTCTGAATGAGCTGGGTTTTCATTTCTTTTTTTTTTTAACTGTGTTATGTTAGTCATACAGTACATCATTAGTTTTTGATGTAGTGTTCCATGATTCATTGTTTACGTATAACACCCAGTGCTCTTTTCTTTTTTTTTTTTTAAAGATTTTATTTATTTGACAGAAAGAGATCACAAGTAGGCAGAGAGGCAGGCAGAGAGAGAGGGGGTGAAGCAGGCTCCCTGCTGAGCAGAGAGCCCGATGTGGGGTTCAATCCCAGGACCCCGGGATCATGACCTGAGCCGAAGACAGAGGCTTTAACCCACTGAGCCACCCAGGCGCCCCCACCCAGTGCTCTTTTAACTCAAAATAATCTTTTAACTCAAGGTGGCTCATCTTAGGGCATCCTGCCCTTGGCCCCTCCAAGATGAAACATGATCCTCACTCTCATGGAGCATGTGGTGAACAATTAAACAAAGAGGATGTTCAGGGTGATAGGAGAGGATATAAAAGAGGGGTGTAATCTACGTGGGGGGTCAGAAAAGGCATCCCCAAAGAAATGACAAACTTACATCAACAGTGTCTTACCCTCTCTTTATGTTTATTCTTCCTCACCACTGGTTCACTTATCTTGTTGCTAAAATGCTATCTTGAGGATTACTAATGACCTCCAAACGACTAAATCCCATTGCCTTTTTCTACTCACACTTAAATGTGTCAGTAGCAGGCAGCACTCTTTGACACCAGTCAGGTTCCTTCCTTGAAGCCTTGAAATCCTTGGATTCCTCTCTCACTTTACATACAGGTAGTTGCACAATCCTATACCATAGGCCTTCCTCTGCAACAAATTTCATATCCAGTATTTCTGTCCCAGGACACAGCCCAACTAGGACCTCATCATCTCTTGACTAAATTGTTGCAACACTCTCTGCTCAGTGTCTGTCCCTAGGTCCAGCTTTGCCAAAGGTGCTTCTTCAATCAGTGGTTGGCAGCCTTGGTTTTTCATTAGAATTACCTGAGGTGCTTTAGAAAATGTTAATACCCTAATATCACCCCCAGATTTCTGATTAATGGGTATGGTGGGGGGTTTTGTGCATCAGGTTTTTTTAATTGCTCTCTCGGTGATTCTAATATGCAGGCAAGATTGTGATCTATTGCTCTAATCTGGTGGTTCTCACACTTTGGAGTGTATCAGAAACTCCTGGAGGGCTTATTCAAACACACTGCTGGGCATTCCCCCCAGATTTTCCAATTCGGTGAGTATGCAGCTGGTCTGCGTTTCTAATGAGCTCTCAGGTGATGCTGCTGCTGCTGCTGCTGGACCAGGGACTACCGTTCAGATTCTATAGCCAAAATTTTCTTAAACAAGAAATCTCATAATATCACTCCTCTTCACAAAAATCTTTAAGGGCTCCCTTTGATCTATCAAAATCAGTACAAACCACTAATCATGGCCTTCAAAACCTTTTACTATCTGTTCCGAGATGCCTATCCTACTATGTTTCTTGTTACGTCTCTGCACCAAACAAATGGAACTACTGACTCTTCTTTAAACACATCCAGGTACTGGCTTGCCCTCATGTATTTGCTCACATTTTTATCCTGGCTGATGCTCTTATTCTCATGTATTTACCTGTTAAAATTCCATCTGTCCTTCAAGGTTTATCTCATATATTTTTCTCAGTGGTGCTTCCTTCCCTTATTCCCCAATTCCCAGTACATACACACTCGTTCACTCACTCACTTGCTCATTCATTCAGTGTCACAAATTTCCCCTGAATCCTTGTACTATCCACAGGCTGCTCAGCACGTCCTGCCTCATATTATACTTTATGTCTTCATGTGGAACACTTCCCCAACCTATGCAACTAAATTATACATGCCTTGAAGGCAAGGAATGCTTTGTGTTTCTCTTTTGATATCCTATAGCCTTGCTACTCATAGTGAGACCCAAGGTTCAGCAGCACTGCCATTACCTGTGTTGTCATTGGGGATGTAAAATCCCAGATTCCACCCCAGAACTATTGAATCAGAATCTGCATTTAAAGGATCTGCAGTGATTCATCTGCGCATTAAAGCTTGAGAAGTATGTGTTAAATATTTTTTGACTTCCAGTACCTAGAATAGAACGTATGGCAAAATAGATCGATGCTTTTTCCCACCTGCCCCAGGGATGCTGCTCATCCAATTGCTTCCTGAATCTTCTTTGCAATAAACAATAGGATGCATTAAGATTGAGTCAGAACACAGGCTGAAGTGCACTGAGGGGAGTATCAGAAAGTAGGAGCCCTTGTCTGGAAGAATTTGTAATCCAACTCAGCAGACCAGACAGGCCAATAAAATAATCTGTGTTTGAGATGACTTCATAACCAGGTTACAAAGTGAACAAAGCCCCCACCATCTGTGGGAGCCACAGTGCAATCAGAATATCTCAATTCCCAAGGGTTTCTTTCTCTATTTCTGGAGTTTTGAGCACCTGTCCTGAAAATTTTGAATTTTTATTTATAATCCTAGGAGAGAGACATTGGTCTGATGGAATATTGTCTAGTACTGCTAGTCACCTCAGTGTCAGGGACTGCCCTAAACTTGCACACATCAAGTCAATGAATCAAGATTTCTGTCAGATATTTTCTGATTCCATACTTGATGGAAAAGTCTATGTACATACTCTGTTCCTGGCTTCACTGGAAGAAATAAAATGGTCATTTAATTGATAATTATTTTTAAAACATTTATTTGCTACTTCATTCTGTGAAGGATTTTAGGCACTTTACAACATAAATATATGAATTGTATGTGAGGAAACTAGAAATCAAAATTTTAAAAAATTAAGACTATCGAAGGAGTAATACTAATACATAGACAAAAAAACATATTCTCCAATGCACTTTGAATCCATCCAACCATTTCTCAACTCCACTGCTGTACTATAGTCCAAACCAACATTCTCTCTGGCCTAGCTTCTTTCCCACCTCCATCATTGTCCCTCATTCTCATCCATCCTTCACACAGCAGCTAAAGGATTCTTTAAAAATAGAAGCCTGTGGGGTGCCTGGGTGGCTCAGTGGGTTAAACCTTTGCCTTCAGCGCAGGTCATGATCCCGGGGTCCTGGAATCGAGCCCGCATTGGGCTCTCTGCTCAGCAGGGAGCCTGCTTCCCCCCTCTCTCTCTGCCTGCCTCTCTGCCTACTTGTGATCTCTGTCAAATAAATAAATAAAATCTTAAAAGAAGAGAACAGAAATAGAAGCCTGATCCTGTAAATCATGACTTTCCCCCATCTGTCCTGCTTAACAGCCTCTACAAGTTTCCTATTGCCTTAGGATAAAAGTCAATGTCCTCAAATACAGCCCACTAGGCCTTTTGTGGTCTGGTGCTGAACAACCTGTAGTGACCATTGTTGATTTTAAGGTACCCAGTACCCATTTGTACTTCCTAATTGCATGTTGGTTTCCTTGAAGGAAATCACCTCTTTCACCTCTTTCACATATGGTCTGGTAGAACCAGCAGTCAAGTGCGTTGCCCTCCTCTAGGTATTGGGCAAACATAGTTTCTTTTTTGCAAGCATATCTTAAAAGCAAGAGCCAATAGATACTCTGAGAATGTGAGCTAGCGAACAAGGAGGTGAAAGTTGATTAAAAGTGATTCATCCAAGGGACAGCACACAGGCCTGGCCATTCCAATTACAAGACTCTTCCTGGACTTCTTGTTCTGGAGCCCTTTGGAGTTTCCTGAATCCTCCCTATTTGGAAGGCTTTTCATCAACCCTGTTATTCCCCAATATCCTTCCAAAAATTTCATTTTACTTATGTAAACCAGAGTTGGTTTTGACCAATAAACCTTACTGATATACTGCTTTTCTTCTGTCACTTGTGTCGCTCTCCCCCTTCTTTACTCTGCTCCACTTATATTGGCCTTCTGTCATTTTCTTAAAGAGCTCTTGCGTGCCTCAGGGTTCTTGCATATTCCGTGTTACCTTTAGTCAAAATGCTCTTCCCCCATCCACTTTAGTTAATCCATACTCATCCTATGTCAGGTGTCAGGTCAAGGTCATTTTCTCATCAATGACTGCCCTAATTTTCCTGAGTGGTTCAGATCTCTCTGTTGGAACTCTTTTGGAACAATGCCCCTCTTCTCCATAGCTCTTATCACAGTTGGCATTTTATATTAAGTTGTGTGATTCTTTGTAGTCTCTCTTGGCTCTGGGATGTTATCTACAAGAGGGCAGGGATTGTGCCCATTTTGCTTACTGATGCACTCTTGGTACCTGGGGCAGTGCCTACTATATATGAGGCACTCAATAAATAACTACTAAATACTTTGTGTGGAAATTTAAGCCAAAATATGATACTTCTAGACAGTTCATATTTGTTACCAGTGTAGTCAGAGGAAAATACAGTCAGAGGCTCTTTAGTGGGGAAATTGAAGACATAGTGAGCTAGTTGTGTTTTGTGAACAAAACAACCCCTTGGAAGTCATATTTCTTCCTTCCTTCATTTACTTGTTTCTCTCTCTACTCATCCATGTCCTTCACAAAAACGTATTAAGTACCCAATTACTGGGGCTGCAAGGATGAATAACTGTGAACAAGTAAGTTCTGGATATTAGAAATGTGCTCTTTGTTATCAATATGGCCAGTTAGAATAGTGAAAAAAAGTTAACTAGTTATTTCATAAGCAAACAACTACAGTTTTATATACAAATTGCCTGATTTTCTTCTTCCATTGAGATATAGGTCTCATAGAATCACTAAAATAAACTTCATTGGGTTTCTGTTTTTATTTTTACTTTTTACATCGTTCCCTTCACTGTTTTCCCAAATGTTGTGGCTTTTTACCACAGTATTAGCAGACATATGTCCAGCTTTTAATGCCTAATATCCCCAAGTATCTCCAATTAATTCGTGGACCATTGTGATAGTTTTTTTTTTAATTTTATTTTTTATAAACATATAATATATTTTTATCCCCAGGGGTACAGGTCTGTGAATCGCCAGGTTTACACACTTCACAGCACTCATCATAGCACATACCCTCCCCAATGTCCATAATCCCACCCCCCCAACCCCCCTCCCCCCATTAACCCTCAGTTTTTTTATGCCATTTTCATGCTACAGAATGAAATTTCTGTTTCTTAAATAAGCACATAGCATTTTTGAGAGTAGAGATAAGTAGGGCATCAAATAAAATAACAACAAGATAAGGTACTATACTCAAAAAAGATTGGGAATTACTTGTTATCTTTTTAGAGTTAACCTCCATCTGTGATATTCTCTCTCTCTCTTTCTCTCACCAAAAAAAAAAAAATCACAGACTGACCCTGTCCATAAACAATGAATATGTTACTTTAAGTTCAATAATATTTCAGTTTAAAAAAATAATAAGTGATCATTTCTTTGTTGATAATCACTTGCCCTACTTAATTCATTCATTATACTCTGAAGCTCTGAGATTAAGCCCCCAGGCTGGAGAGCTTCATATGAATCTTTTCTTTTTTATCTATTCCAAGTTAGATTAAGTCTAGGTCCTGTTTAATGAGGTGCCACTTGCTGGGTTTTCATGCAGAAAAAATTCCTCATCCACAGTGGTATGTATATACCAAATAAATTATCAGGGTTTTTTTTTTTAATTTCTGACTAATGCTTCCTATAGGAAAGACTATCATTATGAGCTCCCTGGGATCTGGGCAGCTGGATTTCGTTGATTTGGATTTTTTTTTTCTTTTCATAAAAGCCCTGTCTTGTTTTTCATTATATTTAGGGGGTATGAGATTATGAAGAGATTTCCAGACAGCATTAAGTGCAGTGCCATGATGAACAGGGGGATGGGGCTATGGGTGTAATAAATGAGTCAAATTATAGGCCTCTTCATGTTCCTGTACATTTGTACTTTTTTAATTTGACCCCCTTAAAAATGAGCATGACTCCTTCATGTTTCTGCCCCAAATCCTATCCTGTGCGTGTATGCACATTTGTGTTGGGGGTAGGAGTTGCCAATGTTTTTATGTTTTCATGCATGGTTCTACATGCAGAATCAATAACTGGTTATCCCCTTGAATGCTGCCTTGTGCTGAATATCCCAGCTCCTGACTAAAAATGGCATACATGGGAGTGTTTGCAGTGTGGACTGCATTCTGCCAAAGACTAGGCTTATGAGATTCTATCGCCCCAAATGAGAGTCATTGTACTGTCATTATAGAAGTGTTCATTGCTATTGCTGAGATAACAGTACGCCTTCCCCATAGGTCAGCTTGGCTAGATGGGGACTCAGTAGCCCTATAGCAGGCCAAGAGTAGTCAGGGATACAGGGAAAAGTATACAGAACAGAATCGAGCAAAATGTTGGAGGTGGAGGGAGAAGAGAGTGGAGGTTCCCATGGAAGACAATAGGACACTGGTAGTGTGAGCCCACCACCCCTGATGGCACCATTCCTGACCTCCTCTAGATGATCTGGATCTTCAAGTCTGCCTATTGGGACAAATCAGCGTGTTTGATAAGAACCTGTAGTAATGAGGCCAGCATCTTGGGTGATGTTATCATATGGTCTACTTGGGTGTGTGTGGAGGAAAAATAGTTCTTATACACCCTTACTGCTACTATAACCAACTAAGAAAACCAAGACAAAGTGGAAAAGGCAGAATGTAGCCCACTACTAACAACTACAAATCAAACACAGCAACAGATTCTGCATAATTAAAACCTATCCTCAATAAAATAAAAATGTAAAAGAAAAGATGGATTTCACCTGGTTCAATATTCTTTATTTTTTAGCATTCTGTCCTAGTGATGGCATTCTAGAGCAGTGTTTCCCAACTTCTTCATGCTGTAGAACAACTAGAAAGTGATGTCTCTTCTGCCTCCTTGGGTAACTAGAAGAGACTGTACATGATTGGAAGAGGTAGATCCAGGGGCTCTGGCTATCCCAGGTTTCATTCAACCATCATGAAGACTGTAGGGATCATTAACAGCCCTATAACTACTAGTTTCATGAGTTCTGATCTATAGCTTTTCAACAAAATGGGGTTCTATCACTTCATTTTGAAATCAATTTCAAAAGAATTATTCTGGCAAGCATATTTTTCTGTTTAACCTCCTGGATAGTGTATGTATCTGTGAATACATTTTTATTTTTCCCTTAAATCACTTTTCTTCCAACCTTCTACTTCTAAGACCGGGTCATGAGGCCTATTGCCCCAAAGAAGAAGAAGGCAAAACCTGCCCAAGACAAAGAGGTTGTTGATCAGCTTTAAGTCTCAAAATTGACTATTTTGAGACCATAGAAAGACCATTGTTTTGAAAGCCTGACTGTTGAGAGAGAAAATGATTTCCTAAATCCCTTTATCTGTCATTCAGCGTATGACAAACTAGGCATAGCTGACTAGATCATGGATGTTTACTTTATTCTTAAAATAGAAGTCAGGACCTGAGAAAAGAAGTACAAATCCTCTTTTTTCTGGTCCTGGTGGGTGGGAGAAAGAAGAGATGTGAAGGAGAGAGAGAAAGGAGTTCAGATGCTGGGGTCTTCATTTTCTTTTTCTTTGAGAATGTTAGACTAAGGAGGTTATTTAGAAGTTTCCAGCTGGGTGTAAAGGAGTCTGAAAACATCGGGAGGCAGAGGGATAAGGTACTCTTGTCATAGCGTTGGGAGGTCTCAGACCTGTTGCAGAAGCCCTGCCCAAGTCCACATCCAGCATGCTGCAGGAGTAATAGTGCAGCACTAGAAAATGGAAGGCAGTACTTGAGGATCCTCATGGACTGCATAGGCTGGAAGATTCCTGTACCCTAGTGATGGAGGGAGGAAGGCTGAGAATGATAGAGTTAGAACACAATCGACTCTGTGAACGAGGACTCACAGTCTGAAGGAAAATGGTTAAGACTATGGACCCTGGTGCTGGATGTGAGCTGGTTGCCCCAAAAGGTAAAATGGAACCCACTGTACCGTAAACATCACCAGTCCAAGGAGCAGAACAGAGGGCTCTGCTGTAGACACCAGTTAGATGTAAGGGATACCATGTGGACCCATGGACACTTTCATGTCTACCATTACTACCACGGGTATGGTACCAGCTCCTGGTATTAACAACCTTGTGTAATACCTTCCGCTTGACTGTGGGTAGGACCTGTAACCTGTTCCTCACCAATGAGATGGTAATGGGATGCCATTTCCATGATTATGTTATATGTCAAAGATGAAGGTATGTCACTCCTGTGATGTTTCTTAGGTTCTGTCTTACTAGCAGACAGTCTCTAGAATCTCTTACTCTCTGTTGCTGAATTTGAAGGAACAAGCTGTCACCAATCCCACTGCCACAGAGAAATGAATTCTGTCACAACATGAGTGATCTTGGAAGTGGATCCTTTCCAAATTAAGCCTCCAGATAAGAAATCAGCTTTTGTCAACACCTGAATTGTAGCCTATGTGATCTTTTTTTTTTTTTTAAGATTTTATTTATTTATTTGTCAGAGAGAGAGAGGGAGAGAGAGCGAGCACAGGCAGACAGAATGGCAGGTAGAGGCAGAGGGAGAAGCAGGCTCCCTGACGAGCAAGGAGCCCGATGTGGGACTCAATCCCAGGACGCTGGGATCATGACCTGAGCCGAAGGCAGCTGCTTAACCAACTGAGCCACCCAGGCGTCCCTGTAGCCTATGTGATCTTGAGCAGAGGACCCAGTAGAGCTGTGCCCAGACATCTGGCCCACAGAAACAGTGAAATAATGAATATGCATTCTCTTAAGTCACTAAGACTGTGGTAATTTGTTACATAGCATAGAAAACAATTATATACAAGGATACATAACTTTTGGGCCCCTTATACCTACACATCATCTTGAAGAGAAGGAGAGGTGGAGAGAATATGAAAGAGAGGGTGTTTAGAAAGAGAGGTTGTCCATTAACATCAGAAGACTGGATTGGACTGAGTTTACTCAACTGCAAGAAGTTTTTTCCTAATATCTGGGAGTGTAAGGATGGTTAGGATCATGGGGAGATTTTGATAAACTGTTGAGAAACCAGGTACCTTTTTGTACATCTGAGTCTAGTGGGAGTAATTACACACACACACACACACACACACACACACACTTCAGTCACAGTATTAAGGAGTCTTTTAAGGGGTTGCAGTCCTTCTTGGATCCAGAGTGTTCATGTCTATGACACCTCCTTACTGAAACCTGATATTAAGGAAGGATCGATCTGTGAACATCAAGGAGGATGAAGTAGGTTAAAGAGCCTGATAAGCGTACTGTTTCTTTGAACGCAGTTCAATTAAATGAATAAAGACCGGTATGGATGGCTTTTGTTTGTGAGGTTTGGACTGCTCAGTATAATGAGCCCTTATCTGGGAAATTGTATCTTCATTTGTAAGAAATCTTAAGATATGGAGGGAGCGTTAAAATGGTGCAGTTGATTAATTATACTTGGATGGAGTTCAGATTTGTTCATGTCAATGTATCTGGGAAACAGTACCCAGTCACAGAGTTCAGGCATCCTTCAGCCACCATGTGGCTCATGTTGACAGTGCGAAATGAAGGTTCTGCCCTCTGACAGGGAAACTCGAATAGATCACATGCAGAGTTCAGGAGACTGTTCACTTGGGCTTCCCTCAGTGGACTTGGATCTCTCCAAAAAGGGAGGTGCTGATGGAGTTTTGTTAGAGTCTGGCAAAATGAAGGTTGGCACAGCATTTGGTTTTCCTACCCAGCTCTGCCAGAGCCAGTCATTGCTGAAGAGCAAGTTCCCTGTCACTTTTCAACAGAGTAGCACACTTTTTGAGTGCCAGATTCTGTGCCTTCCTGATTCCTCGCTTAATGTGGGCAGGACCACTGCGTTCCCATACATCTGATACCTGAGGAAAGATTCATTTCCAGCTCCTAGCTTGATGATCCCAGGATTCTAGTGAGCACTGGGATGAGAAAATGTCTTTGGGCAAGCATTGGCCAGAAGGAAACAAAAGGATATACCGTTGTCCTTTCAGAAATGGATCTGAGGATGAGGTAGAGGGATTCCATCATGGAGGATGAAGTTCTGGCAGAGGCCATACAAGCAGCTGGCAACTCCATGGGGTTGGCAAACCATGGGTGCAGCCCAGGGCCTTCAGCACAACAGAGCAAGGAGGAGGATAAATCAAGCACTGGGTAGTGTTGGGAGGTACTCCCCCGTTCCAGTTCATTTTCAGCAAAATTAAATAACCAACTGCTAATTTAATTTTTCTCACATATGTGCACACCACTAAGAAAGAAGAGCTAGAGCACAATACATATGTCCTGAGTTATGTTAATTTCCCCAAAAAGAGTGCTTTGAAAGAGAAAATAATCACTGTGGAGACTGTGTGATGGCATGAAAGAGTTTCCTTCAATAAATTTAAAACTACTATGGGTTGATTTATTTTTAAAGGACAAGGTTGGAGTTAGCAAGGGTGAGCATGGAGAAATGGAAAGGGAAAGAATTACTTACGTCTATGTGTTCACATATGTGTGTGTGTGTGTGTGTGTGTGTGCTTTCTTGAAATAAATATGCTGGTTTGGCTATTGCCCCATCCATATATTCTCCTCCCTAGAGCTGAAACAGTCTGTGTGTGTGTGTGTGTGTTTTCCAAGAGGAATAACAAATGGTTTGCCTCACTCTGCATCTGGGTACTATACTGGTGGCACCATGCAGGAGGCCTGTTTCCCACTGACTTCTTTAGAGAAAAGAACAGTAACATTTCAGCTTCATAGTGGGTTGTTATCAAATATTTTGAACTGTAATCTTGTAATTACTATTAATGTTGCATTAAAAGATTATTTAATGAAGGAGATCATGCCGGGAACAAGCATTATAATGGCTCCAAGCAGCCTGCCTCCCACATACCTGGAAAAATTCCCCACTGTTGTGGAAAGCAAAGATGAGCCCTGCTTGTCAGTTCTAAACAATAGGCTTCACACTAGATCTGTTAAGACCTGTTGCTTTTGGCAAACACACACACACACAAACACATGTGTGCACGCACACACTCACAACTTGAAGACATGAGTAAAAATTGATACCTATGGCTCAAGACAAGTCAAACAGACGTTTCTAGTTTTAACTGCATATTTAATCTGAGATGGTGCAGCAAAGACTTCACACAGAAAAGCTCTATGGTGTCTGTCTTCAAGTGTGTTTTATCTAGAAAAAGATTTTCTCTATCTCCCACCAGTTTCTGGATCATTTTCTTTCAGAGCCAGGTTTTCAGAGGCTTGTGTCTAATTCTGGAGTAAAAACCCATGTCCATGCAGAGAAATTCGGTGACAAATCAAGGAAACTCGCTGATTGCAAACTAGTTAGAGGTGTTTGCACACAAACTGGGTTCTGTATGGGGCAACATGGCACTTTAGGACACAATATTAGATCACCATGTTCTGTAATCCTTTGGAAACCCCATCTGAGCATTCACCTGTGGACGTTGGGAAACAGAATTCCTGCAGAGCTAACCGGGAGTTTGGTTTCTATAAGCAAGCCCTCCAAATACCAAGAGCTTATCTGAAGTCACCAAGGAAAAGGGACTGTGCTTCATCGAATAGTCACCGTGTTCAACAGCTGAGCTCGATAGTGCTCATACATCTGTCTAGCATGGGGCTTTCCAACTTGGGCTCTATTGACATCTAGAGTCAGGTGACTCTTTGATGTGAGGGGCTGTACTGTGCCTTTTAGGATATTTAGCAGTATCTCTGGCCAGTAGCACCCCTTATGCCCCATCATAACAATGAAAGACATCTTCAGACATGGTCAAATATCCCCTGAGTGGGGTGCATGGGTGAGCAAATTCATCCCCAGTTGATGAACCACTGCTCTAGTGTGGTCCTCCAATCCTATGTGGCAGGTGCTATTATTGTCCCTATTTTACAGATGAGGTAGCTGAACCTGTGAGAGGTAGTGACTCGCCCAAGATCACACAGCACATGTGTGCTACAGTCCCTAGCTCCTTCCCATCTGCTGGCGTCCCCAGGCCATTAAGTAATGAGAACAGTAGAGTGAGTGGACCTGAGCATCAGCTTTGGTCCACCTGGGGTGTGGGTCTTTTCACATGTTGAGTCCTGAGTTTCTGTCCAGTGGAGGTGAGGGGGCTGTAGCTTTAAAGAGAGAACACTAGAATGGTAGCCTAAGCACCTTCCCAGGATCCTTTGCTTCATATTTAGCAGTAGCCAACACCACCATCATCTTCATCATTGGAATGGAAGAGATTTCAGATTTTGAGAATGAGTGCTTGTCTAGAGCTAGGGCTCCACGATCTCTGGAGTCAGGCATTCACCTACAGCCAAAGAGAAAGAAGAGGGGTGAAGCATCGGAAGGCTGGGTTCCAATCATGATTGACTTTGAGCAAGGCCTTGCCCCTCTCTGGACCTCATTTGGACATGTGTGGAAGGGCAGGGTGAGACCTGATTATCTCAAAAGGCCATTTCAGCTTACCCCTCTTCAGAGGGCTTAGCCACTGTTAATTGTAACAGGTGTGACACGGGCCCATGGGACTCATCATTACTGGCTTAATGACTATGCAATGGGTGAATGACTTGGTGAAGGCTTATAGAGGGTCTCAGAGATACCTTCGTTCTGCAAACTTAAGAGAGCCTAGGCACAGTTTCGTTCTAAGGGAAAATGCACGTAGAGGAAAATTCGCTCATTGCTTGTTTTTCTAGCTTTTAAAAACTACTGGTGTCAACCTGGGGAAATGTCACTGATTTGGTATCATAAAAAGAGTATAAAGACTTTTGCTTACAGTGCTATGGTTTCTTATTAGGTTGCTGGGGAAAGAACAGCAGAGGATTCTTTATTATATATCTTCAGGTCAGAACTTTATTGCTTTTGGCTAAAGGCCATTGCAAGACTTATAGAGCAAAGGGTAGATAGAATGTGATTTTTAAAAGAAATTATAAAGATCAAAATAGAACTAAGCTCGAGTGTATCTCTGAGTGTAAGTGCTGGCAACATTTTGGCATTGTTTTCATAAAAGGGGTCCCATCATCCTCTGCTGCATTAACTAGGGCCTACAATAGCTTATGCTTTGGTAATTGAAGACTCCAATACAAATAGACACTTGACATATACACCTGCAAAATGTAGTAAGTGGTTAAAATTAGCCCTCAGACGTTGGGTTATTTCCAGTAACAGCTGACTTTGTGCACAACTGTGGGCTTCACCCACTCATACAGGTTTCTTGGGCTAGGAGATTCTGATGGGTTCTGCCTTCAATCATGGAAGCAGCTGTGCTTTGTAGAGTTTGTAGAGCAGTGGTCCTTCACCTTGACTACACATTTGAAGCACATGGGGAGCTTTAGAAAATACTGTTGCCTGGGTCTCACTACCTGGAATTCTGACTTAACTGGCCTGGCATGTGTCCTGGGCATGGGGGGACAGCGGTGGGGAGGTTGGTGTTTTGAAGTCCTGCAGGTAATTCCAATGAGCACCTAAAATTAAGAACCACACTGTGAAGACTTGTCTCTGAAAGGTAACTTTTCCCAAGTGATTCCTTTTCATTATCCACGACTACCTGGAAAACGATATGTGGAATGACAAGAGATCTAGGCACATAATAAATACTCAATCCATGTGTGTTCAGTCCCTCCAAAAGAGAAAGCCCATCAAACAGAATATCTGATCAAAGATCTGTTAACATAGATTTTCTTTACCTCCGCTTCCGACCTCCTCAACTCCAATTCCATACATCCAGCTGTCCAAGGAACACTGTCTTACATGTCCTGTGAGGATCTCATATACCATGTGCTTGAGCCTGAACTCATGATTGCCCACCTCAAACCCATTTTTCTTCCTCAGTTCTCTCTACTTACAGTGAGACACACCATCAGTCAAGCATCTAACTCCTCTCTTCCCCTCCCTCAACTCTGCCATCATTCAGCCACAGCCTTTTTAATTTGACTTCAGGAATGTCGTTTTTTAATCTGTCTTCTCCTTCCTCTCCTCCTTTCTTCTTCATCATCATTATTACTGCTTTAATATAGGTACCTATCCTCCCTTATTGGCCACAACTTGTTGATCACAACTGTAGATGTTTATTAGAATTATCTGGGTGAACTTTGAAAGTGTCTTGATGTCTGAGATCACCTTCACTGGCTTCAGATGCTCTGGGATGGGTCAGCAGTCAGGCATGTTTTTAAAAACTTCCTGCTTTCTAATATGTGGCCAGGGTTGAGGATCTCTGAGTCTTAAAATCTTCTCTTAGCAGCTCCCTTGACTCCAACAAGTCTATTCTGTTACTGTCTGACATAATCTTATGAAATTCCCACCTAGACCCTTCAATTTCTCCTTGTGACTTTTACGGAAAGTCCCAACTCTTTGGAAAGGTGTCGATGGTCCTTGGAGATCTGGTCCCAGCCAAATTTCATGTTCCCTTCCTCACCACTTCTATTTTGCACTCTGCTCTATGGGTTCACATGCCTCTGAGTTTGCTCTAGCTGATTCCTCTCCCCAAGCACCTTTTACTTCTTCTCTGTCCAGCATTAATACATCAAGATTCATCTTCTGGATCCCCCAAAGCATATTGCTCACCTCTGTTTTAGCAATGATCATATGGCAGACCAATTAAAAAATGTGTAAGTGTTTGTCTCTCCACCTTTTTCCACCCCAACCAGACTGTGATTTCTTTGAGGACAGAGCCCATGTCGTATTCATCTTGTGTTCCTAGTGCATAGGTAACTGTTCTGCACATTGTAGAGATTCAATAAATTGATTCAGCTAATAGGCTAGTGTCCACCTTGACCCGTAAATCAAAAATACTAGAATTGACACAATACAAATTATTTATAAAATTTGTTCTTCCTATTGTAAGGCTGACACCAATATAAATTTGATATTTATTTCTCGAGAGAAAATGGCAGGTTCTTCAGGTATTTTATTATGGTCTCATGAATATAGATTCTTTTTTTAAAGTTTTTATTTTTAAGTCATCTCTACACCCAACGTGAGGCTCGAACTTACAGCCCTGAGATCAAGAGTCGAACTCTCTACTGACTGAGCCAGCCAGGTGCCCCATGAATATAGATTCTGATGTGAATCCGAAGTGACTTAATTGATGCTTCCAAGGTACAGGAGAGGTGGTGATGTTGGTAAATACAAGGGGTTTTAGGAGGCCCTTTTGCAATGTTTCCAGGTTTGCACTGTTTATTGTCCCAGCCCCATTCTTTTGTTCAGAAAGAATTTGAGTCACTAAATTGCACTATGGAAGAGTTTTAGAGTATGATCGATTAAGTGGCCTCCTATGGTGCAGGAGAATTTCAGTCTGGCTCCAATGGCTATAGTGACTGTGGCCTTTAATGTCTTAGTGTGTCATTTCCCAGAAAGTGCTTAGTTAAAATAAATACCAATACCCAGTATCAATCAAGAGATTGCTAATATAGAGTCCATCAAATTGCCAGTTTGCCCCTCTCCCAATCATCAATTTTCTTTTTG
>NW_019154149.1:988536-1036031 GCF_002288905.1 Enhydra lutris kenyoni | reverse complement strand
ATATATATATATACATATGCATATATGTATATATATATATTCCTAAGTGAGTGTTTTTGGATATATTTACACTACACCTCATTTCACAAAGGACTTGAGGGAACTTCTAAGAGAATAAAAGTATACATTAAAATTCCAGATTTATAAATGTTACAAGCTTTATAAAACACTGGCAAATACAAGGATAGAGGTTTGAGGGCCAGTTGAGGGAGGAAAAGTTCTGGACAAGGCAGCTTTTGACAATTTGGTATTAGATTTTTTAAATTTATTTTTATTTTTTCAGTGTTCCAAGATTCATTGTTTATGCACCATACCCAGTGCTCCATGCAGTATGTGCCCTCCTTAATACCCACCTCTAGGCTCACCCAACCCCCAACCCCTCTCACCTCCAAAACCCTCAGTTTGTTTCTCAGGGTCCACAGTCTCTCATGATTAGATTATTAACCTGCGACATACACTCAGTCCATCAATTGCTCTACTAGATATTTATCCAAAGGATATAAAATACAGATTTGAAGGGGTACATACACCCCTATGATTATAGCAGCATTATCAACAATAGCCAAGCTATGAAGAGAGCCCAAATGTCCACTGACTGATCAATGGATAAAGAAGTGGTGCACACACGTTCACACACACACACACACACACACACACACACACAGGAATATTAATCAGCCATCAAAAAGAATGAAATCTTGCTATTTGCAATGATGTGGGTGGAACTAGAGGATATTAAGCTAAGCAAAATAAGTCGGAGAAAGACAAATTCCATATGATTTCATTCATATGGAATTTAAGAAAAAAACAGATGGACATATGGGAAGGGAGAAAGAAAAAGGGAGAGAAGGAAACAAGCCATAAGAGGGTATTTTTAAAAAAGATTTATTTATTTGAGCAGGAGGGAGAGAGAGAGAGAGAGAGGAGCAAGGGGCAGAGGGAGAGGTAGAGATGGTCTTAAGCAGACTCTGTGCTGAGGACAGAGCCCCACCTGGAGCTTGATCTCATGACCCTGAGATCAGGACCTGAGCCAAAACCAGGAGTTGGATGCTCAACAGACTGTGCCACCCAGGCCCCAGAGTCTGATGGAGGGAGGCAGGTGGGAGTTGAGCTAGATGGGTGATGGGCATTAAGGACAGCACTTGTTGTGATGAGCACTGGATGTAAGTGCTGAATCACTGAATTTTACTACAATATTGTGCTGCATATTAACTAAGAAAAATTTAAATTGAAAAAAGATTGTTAACCTGGATCTTATAGAATAAATGTATGTTAAGCTATTTAATAAAATATTTATTAAGAAGGAAAAAGTTTCATGACTGTTTAGTCTGTATTTTATGGATTTACGTATTAAAATCTAAACAAGGGTGACACCTGGGTGGCTCAATCAGTTAAGTGACTGCCTTTGGCTCGGGCCATGATCCCAAGGTCCTCGGATTGAGTACTGCATCAGGCTCCTTGCTCGGTGGGGAGCCTGCTTCTCCCTCTGCCTGTTGTTCTTCCTGCTTGTACTTGCTCTCTTGCTCTCTCTCTCTGACAAATAAATAAATAAAATATTTTAAAAAATAAAATCTTAACAAGGATCATTAGCAGTGCCCACTGGGGGTTTTCCTAGGGCCCCATCCTCCAACAATGAGTTGCAACACCAGGCCCCAGGACTACCTTACATTTTAAAAATGACAGAAAAATAGGAGGGAACCACAAAGTAGCAGAAGAAAAGGCCCCAGGAACAGTAAATAAACTGAATAATAGAAGCAGGCCAAAAACATAAAGTTTATTACTTGCACACAACAGTAAATTGAAATTCGTATGGCGGTAATGAAATACCGTGTAATCTGATTTCAAGATTAAGTATGTCATTAAGGTGAAGGTTGAATAAAAACGGGACTAAGATATGCCCTTGCTTCACCCCTTGGTCAAAGAACTGGAAATTCTTACACCTTTATTGCATCAGGGGTGTCAGTGAGAACCTGCTGGAGCAGAGTTAAGAGACGGCTGTCAATGATGGGGCAAGGCCACTGGGCCAGAGCTGGTTTCTTGTGACAGAACCAAAGACTGCAGAATAGCATTTCATAGGGCTTCATATACTCTATTACAGAAAAAGATAGTTTGTTTTATTACATCTAAAATTCTATGCTCACTGAGAGGAAGTCATGCTAAACTAAATTTAATGCTTAAACATCTATTTAAAAGAGTTTTGAAAGTCTTTTACTAGACTCTTAGGTCAGGAACATATTATATATGTAGTACATTTGATTTTCTGCAGTGTTTGACATTTATTCATTCGACAACTATTTACCGAGTGACAAGTATTTGCTACCCTGTGGCAGGTAGTCTTTTAGGCACTGGTGACACAGTAGGGGACAAAACAGTTTTCAAAAAAAGAATAATATCTGGTTTCTTGGAGCTGACATTCTAGTGGCAAAGAGGGAAAACAATTGGCTAAATAACTAATGGAGTTCCTCGAGTACAGATCCTTTACCTCTTTGGTTAGGTTTATTCCCAGGTATCTTATGGTTCTTGGTGCTATAGTAAATGGAATCGATTCTCTAATTTCCCTTTCTGTATTTTCATTGTTAGTGTATAAGAAAGCCACTGATTTCTGTACATTGACTTTGTATCCTGCCACGTTGCTGAATTATTGTATGAGTTCTAGTAGTTTGGGGGTGGAGTCTTTTGGGTTTTCCATATAAAGAATCATGTCATCTGTGAAGAGAGAGAGTTTGACTTCTTCATTGCCAATTTGGATACCTTTTATTTCTCTTTGTTGTCTGATTGCTGTTGTTAGGACTTCTAATACTATGTTGAACAAGAGTGGTGAGAGTGGGCATCCTTGTCGTGTTCCTGATCTCAACGGGAAGGCTGCAAGCTTTTTCCCATTGAGGATGATATTTGCTGTGGGTCTTTCATAGATAGATTTTATGAAGTTCAGGAATGTTCCCTCTATCCCTACACTTTGAAGCGTTTTAATCAGGAACGGATGCTGGATTTTGTCAAATGCTTTTTCTGCATCAATTGAGAGGACCATGTGGTTCTTCTCTCTTCTCATATTAATTTGTTCTATCACATTGATTGATTTGCTAATGTTGAACCATCCTTGTAGCCCAGGAATGAATCCCACCTGGTCATGGTGGATAATCTTTTTAATGTGCTGTTGGATCCTGTTTGCTAGGATCTTGTTGAGAATCTTAGCATCCATATTCATCAGTGATATTGGTCTGAAATTCTCCTTTTTGATAGGGTCTTTGCCTGGTTTGGGGAACAAGGTAATGCTGGCTTCATAGAAAGAGCCTGGAAATTCTCCTTCTGCTTCAATTTTTTGAAACAGCTTCAGGAGAATAGGTGTTATTTCTTCTTTGAAAGTTTGGTAGAATTCCCCAGGGAATCCATCAGGTCCTGGGCTCTTGTTTTTTGGGAGGTTTTTGATCACTGCTTCAATCTCTGAAAAACAATCTGAGGGTTTTGAAGGGGCGGGCGGTGGGAGGTTGGTGGAACCAGGTGGTGGGTATTGGAGAGGGCACGGATTGCATGGAGCACTGGGTATAGTGCAAAAACAATGAATACTGTTATGCTGAAAATAAATAAAAAAAATAACTAATGGAGTATTTCTGCTGATGTTAAGTTCTAGGGGCTGTAATCTAGGATGACAAGGGCAAGCCCCTCTAGTAAGATGACTGTAAGCAGAAATCTGAAGGAAGGAAGGGGGCAAGTCACATGCCTGTCTGGACAGAGGATCCCATGTAGAGGGAATAGCAAGTGCAATGGTCCTGAAGCACAGTGGTGAGTGTTTGCCAACCCTGGCAAGGAGGAGGGGATGACTGGAGCTAATGGAGCCCAGACAGGGCAGGGAGAGGAAGGCAGTGATGAGCAGAGGATGGCAACCGTGGGCAGGCAATGCTCAGGCATGGTAGGGACCTTGGGATTTACTGAAGCAGAATGGGCTTCCAGGGCCCATTATAGCATCTTGAAGATGGAGAAATGAATACTGGCTGAAAGTTAAGTTAAATGAACTCCTGAATGGTGGAGTCACTACATGCAAAATGAGGATTAGTGGATCAATGCAAACATGGGTTTGACTGGGGCTAATAATCATGGATATATGAATAATCACTAATACTTTAATAGCACTTAGTGCAAGCCAAGCACAGCTCCAATTGCTTCACATGTATCCACTTATTTAATTCTTATGGCAGCTTTATGAGTAAGCACTGTTTTTACCATCACTCCACCAAGGTCATAAGGCTGGCAGGATGGTTGCCTGGGTCCAGAGTCCCTCCTTATAACCATCATCATATTACACTCTCAACATGGAACACTGACACCTTCACCAAATTTTTAGATCAAACAACAATGGAGTAAAATGATAATGTGTTAGCCGACAGAAGCAGGGCTCCTATAAGAGGCATATTTACACTGTGTTCTGGAACACACATGTGCATGTGTGTGCACACACATATACCCATGTGCGCACACACACACACACACACACACTCACACACAATCACCCAAATACAAGGTTTATATAACAATGTGCACTTGGTTTTACTATGTGAGATATATTCTGATCTCTTCCTTTCTGATTTTATTTTTTTAAAGAGTACACATGCCCACGAAACTAATCTCACATCTCAGTAATGGGTCCAGCCCACAAGGTGAAAAACTGACCTAACGCTCCATCTAGTGAAGCATGATCTTCTCGAGACACAGGGCACCATCTGCTTCTGACCCACCAACACACACATACACCTCCTGTCCACGCATTTCTGGGGGACTGCACTCTTTTAGCAAAGAGGAGCTACACAAATGGGCTGAGAGGAGAAGAGCATTTTGGCAGTGCATGAAATTTGCCCCATGAGCAGAGGGACAATGACCCAGTTTTCTCATTAGGGGAGCTTGCCATGGCCAAGCCAGTGAGAGAGGGGAGGCGAGTTCTGTGTCCATTTGTGTGGCACAGGCTGGGCCATGTAATGTGTTGTCCGGTCTGGTGTCAATGACTTTGCCATTGTAGTTGGTAGAGATTCCCCTGTGAGTTTGGCAATAGACTTGCCATCAACCTAGTGTTTCACCCTTTCCTCAGTGTTTGACAGGAATTTCAAGAGAGAATTTGTCAAGAGCTGATAGTCTCAACTGTGATGTGGTAGGTGATTTGTGCAAAAATTCAGTATCTGTTGTTGAGTTTAGTAGTTTTATATTCCAATTTCTTCATTCCTTTCATTTCCTTCCTCCTTCCCTCCTCTCCCTCCCTTCCTTCCTTCCTTTCTTTTCTTTCTGGCACAGCAGACTGTCATTTGGGTCCCAATCATTAATTATTTTCCCTTTTTAACAGAAAACTAGATTTGTGGTAATCATTAATTCATTTGAGGAGACAGTAAATTTAATATCCTGAAATAAAACACTAAAACATAAAAATGTCATATGTTTGCATATTTAAACTGCCACAAATATAACAACTTGGTAGATAGCTCAGTCTCCTACACCTCGCCCCTCTTTGAACTACTCTCTTCTCTGTCTTCCATAATGACATTTGGCTTTCACTCAGTACTAAAGCTCTCGTACAAAAATGCAAGTGTGAGTTCTGCACGTATGTTCTAGTACTTGGCTACAAGGTGGTCACCGAATGAAAGTTATTCTTTCACATTATAATAACAAATGAAAATATAAAACTAAATATTTCTTCTAAAACTCCAGGATTGTGGAGAATTTGTCATTTCATCTTGGAGAATCATGGAGTTACACAATTGATATGTTTCCAATGAAACATACTACTGTTTCTCTCAAGGGCAACAAAGTATTTCATGGTGAGGAATCTTAAGTTTCTCCTGTGGTTATCCATGGTGGGCACAGCCAAAACAAACCTGGGTGTCATCTAATTCTTTCTCCTGTCATCATGGACTCTTTGGAAGCAACTTTGATGGAGCAAAGGCAACATGGTTCAACAGGCACCATTCTAGTGTCCAAGATGGATCTTGAGAGAGAATGTGAAGATGGAAAAGTGACGGTAGATTATAGGTCTGTCAGCACGGTGTCTGGTGTGAAACCTTGCTTTAAGAAAACAGGCTGCCAAAGAAGGAAGGAAATAAATAAATAAATAGCAAAGGAGGAAGCAAAGAAGCAAGGAAGGAAAGGAAGAAAGGAAGGAAGGAAGGAAGGAAGAGAAAGAAGAAAGAAAGAAGAAGAAAGAAAGAAAGAAAGAAAGAAAGAAAGAAAGAAAGAAAGAAAGAAAGAAAGAAAAAAGCAAAGGCTGCAGAGTCACAGATGTGGATTTAAATCTTGGCTCTGCATCCTAGGCTGGTCTCTGTTATTTTCTCATTAGCCTGAGACTCTTAAAATATTTCTAATTGGCACCAGTGTTGCTATAAACACAAAGCCCACATGGGAGCTGAAATTACAAGGCAGTGTCCAGCTATAGGTGGTCATCCAGATGTTTTCTAAAATGCTTATGGCTGGTTTTAATTTTTTAGATCTCTTGATTGAAATTAAAACCTTCACTTTAAAACATTCTTCTGGTACTGTAGGGCACTGAGACTATGTCAGTGGATCTTAGGTTGCAGAGGATAAAGCCTGGGCTGCAGGATGAAAGCTCAGACTAACTTGATCTCAGCACCTGAGTTTGGCACAGGTTGCCACTTTCTGACCCACTGGGCTGTCCGTGAGACGAATGAGCCACCCTTTGGGGTCGTGAGCTCCTCATCAATCCAAGTGTGGTCTGTTGGCAGGGTTTCAGAAGGGCTCAGTGCAAAGGAGAGGAATTTGGACTTACCTGACTTCTAATTTCCCTCCTGGGGGCCAGGTGGAAACCCCTAATTGGACCCCACCACCTACCCTAACAATGCCAGGTTGTGACTCCAGTAGTTACTGTACTCTTCAAAAGTTTTAGCAACTGGAGAATAGATAGAGCTGAAGAGACCTCATTACCCGACTAGGGCTTTAATTATGAGATAACTTTCTTTCCTTTTAAATTTGAGTAGGACATTATTTTTATGCAGTTGATTAAATAATAAACCTACCTTCTCACCCTTATTTGTGATTGCATTCATAAGCCATGAATAATTAGAAATAATATATGAAACAAAGGCCTTCTGGGCTTATCTCATGAAAAAAATAATTAAACCATAATGAAATTTCTTAAGAATAGTCAGCCTCCCTACCCTCACCCCCGAAGATCACATACACATGCACACCACTGCATGTGATATTTCTCAAAATCAGAAGAATTGGTGTAGGTCATTTGTTCCTTCCACACGAGATATTGTTCTGGGCATTGTGGGTGATTGTGTTTATACCTGTTAGATACCCTGATGTTTTGTGTTGAGCAAGTGGGCAAATCTCAGACCTCTTCACTGAGGTTGCATAGAAGAAAAAGACCAGGCTTGGGGGTAGAGGGAGCTAGGGGGAATACTGGAGCTGCCATTCCTCAGCTGTCCCAAGACTTCAGGCAAATTGCTTTAACCCCTCCAAGTCCTCACACTAATTCTGTCCTTGCAGGGCCGTGGCCATGATCACCAGGATAACACCCGTTAAGTACCTAGTACAGCGCTTGGCCCGTTTTGGGGCTCCACAGAGGGCACAACTCTTACTGCTATGCTGACAATATGATTTATAAACTCCTGACTTGAAGGCGCCTCATACATATACATGAGTCGTGGGTACTACTGAATGGTAGCTGACCCCCAAGTGACAGCTGTTCTTTGTTTGCTGATTGAGAACACCTGAGAAGGGCTCCGTCTAAAGGCATGCCTTTTTTGGTAATAGAAATGGAAAATGAACAAATCCCAGTATCTGGGATTTTGTGCCACCACCCAAACCCTTCTAGTTCCTACTGTTGTGGAGGGTGTTAAATGATGCTAATGATGACATCAGCAGCAATAACCTTGGACATGGCGTTCCTTCCCCCGACCCCACCCCAGCTTTGAGCTATACTTGCCATACATCACCGTGTGAGTTTTAGGTATACAGATAAAGGTTGGACTTTCATTGTGAAGCGATTAACACAATAAGTTAACATTCATCATCTCATGTAAATCAATAAAGTGAAACTTAAAAATAAAAGAAAAAAATGTCTCCTTGTGATGAGAACTCTTAGGATGTACTCTCCTAAGTTTTTTTTTTTTTTTTTAATCACAGCAGCGGTAACTATAGTCACGTGTGGTATGTGACATCCCAGTGCTTATTTATCTTACAACTGGAACTTTGTACCTTTTCCCAATCCTCCCTCCCCCACCTTCTGCCTCTGATAACCACAAATCTGATCTTTCTGTGAGTTTTCTTTCTTCCTTTTAATTTTATTTTTATTTTTTTAGAAAATGAGAGAGGGTGCACGAGAGCAAGGGTAAGCAGGGGAGGGAGAGGGAGGAGCAGAGGAAGGGAGAGAGAATCTTAGGCAGGTTCCACACCCAGCGTGGAGCCCAGTGCAGGGCTCAATCTCAGGACCCTGGGATCATGATCTGAGCTAAAATCAAGATTCAGACATTTGACTAACTGAGCCATATAGGTACCCTGAGTTTTCTTTTTTTTCTTATTTTTTTTAAAGATTCTGTATACAAGTGATATCATACAGTATTTATCTTTCTCTGTCTGACTTATCAAGATCCATTTATGCCAAAAAAAAATCCATCCATGCCCTTTCAAATGACAGGATTCCTTCCCACATTTTTAATGGCTGAATAATATTCCATTGCTTATATATCTATACCACATATTTTTTATCCATTCATCAATGAATGGACACTTAATTGAGATAACATTTCTTGAGTTCTTCATGTCAGGCACCACCAGAAGCTTTACTTGTATTCGTTCTTTTAATATGAGGTAACTGCTGTTGATCCCATTTTAAAAACAAATGAGGAAAACAAGTCGGTCCCTCCCTCCAGCAACCCTCAGTTTGTTTTGTGAGATTAAGAGTCACTTATGGTTTGTCTCCCTCCCAATCCCATCTTGTTTCATTTACTCTTCTCCTACCCCCTTAACCCCCCATGTTGCATCTCCTCTCCCTCATATCAGGGAGATAATATGATAGTTGTCTTTCTCTGATTGACTTATTTCGCTAAGCATGATACCCTCTAGTTCCATCCATGTTGTTGTAAATGGCAAGATTTCATTTCTTTTGATGGCTGCATAGTATTCCATTGTGTGTGTGTGTGTGTGTGTGTGTGTGCTCTTGAGTTTCCTACTTCATCTGAGTATTCATCTGCTTTGCCTCAGAAAAGTTATTGTCTTGATTATAGACTATTGCTCCTGACCCCAATGGGGGCCTTACATTATTTGCAGTATATACATTGGGTTCCGGTTTCTGAAATCCAAGTAATCCTGCTTTCTGAAACATTAGGCTCCAAGGGTTTCAGGTGAAGAATCATGAGCCGCTATTGAAAATATCTGTATTTTGGGGAATCTCTCCATATTTAGGCTATGCTAGATGTGGGTCAATTAACCATTTGTGAGCTGGACTGGTAAGCTTACCATGTAAGGGACTGACTCATGAATGGACCTTTGAAACAAACCCCTTCTCTAAATTTGCCTCCCTGCCTATAAAATTCGAGAAAGACAAATCATGCAAGTTCTGCCCTCTCTTGTGAGCTGGGGTTATGTGGGGAAAGTTCCTACGAGGATTAAGGTTAAGGACAAGGAAACTTAACTTGCAAACAGCTGCAAACAACACAATCTAATTTCCATAATTAAAGGTAAATGAGCCATTTGGGAGGGTTGGAAATGTGATTTCATTCCCCAATCCCTTGCAACATGTTTCCGGTTCCCCTTCACTTTGGCAGCTTTGATTGGGGTAGAAGCTAAGCCTTGAGGAAAGAGAGGCAGCCACCGGACCATGGTTTATCCCACAGCTACACCTGTGTCTAGGCTGGCTCTGGGGATGCCTCAAGCTCTTCACCTTGGAGCAGGCGCCAGGAACAGTTGCTGGTATAGGTTGCTGTGGCCCGACTGCTGCTGTCCTATATGTAGACTTCTGCTTTGTCCTTCTCCAGGTAAGTGGAGAGAAGAAGTAGCTAAGCCTTTGAGGGGAGAAGTAGTTAAGATTTTGCGGGGAGAGGGAAGACCAGACATAGAGGAGACACAGCGCAGGAAAGACACAGGCAGGATGTCTCCCTGATGATTCATCTGTCCCCAAAACACAAACAGGACAAGGTGTTTTCTCACTATAGTTGGTATTTTCCACCAAAATACTAGTTTTATTTTGCTTTTGTTTTTCTCTCTTTTTCCCCCCCCTCCCGGGAGCTTCTCACTGTGTGTTTCAGGTGACAGGATGGAGGGCACTTAACTACTTTCAGGAAAACACAGTGAAATCAGAATGAGAATTGAATGTGATTTCTTATGAACAAGAACCAAGCTCCCAAATCCATTCTGGCACATTGTTTTGAATTTTTTTTTTCAACACAGAAACAGCGAACTTGTATTTAGAGCTATGTACGAGGCACAGTTCTTGGCATGTAACTCATTTATGCCAAACAACAACCTCTCACATGGTAAGGTTGTGTGTTTTAGGCCTATTAATTGTGTTTTCAGACTCTTTATTAAGGTTTAAATCACATACCATACCACTCATCCATTTGAAGTATACAGTTCGATGGCTTTTAGTATATTTACACATATGTGCGATAATCGCCACAATCAATTTTAGAACAATTTATCATACCCTAATGAAATTCCATACAGTCACTCCCTAGTCTC
This sequence comes from Enhydra lutris kenyoni, assembly GCF_002288905.1. NCBI lineage: Eukaryota > Metazoa > Chordata > Mammalia > Carnivora > Mustelidae > Enhydra > Enhydra lutris. The sequence continues at coordinate 1,025,354 of NW_019154149.1, read as the reverse complement.
CTTCCAGTCACTGGAAACTACTAATGTGTTTTCTGTCTGTAGATTTCCCTATTTTGGATATTCCATGTAATTGGAATCATTTAATATGTGGCTTTTTGTTCTTGGCATCTTTTACCTCAGATAATTTTTCAGGTGTCATCCTCATGCTGTAGCATGGATCAGTATTTCATCCCTTTTATCACTGAATAATATTCCATTGTGGGGACAGACCTCAATTTGTTGCTCTATTCATCTATCAAAGGGCATTTGGGTTGTTTCCAGTTTGGGTCTATTGTCAATACCATTGCCATATACACTCTGGTGTGAGTTTTTTGTAGCTATAGGTTCTCATTTCTCCTGGATCTAGACCTAGGGGTGGAAGTATTTTCATTAATGCTCATTTTATAGCAGAGATACATGAACCATTGAGAGCAAAAGGGGTAGAGCTGGGATTTAATCCAGGAGGAGTTGGGAAGGAGCCCATACTGGCTTTTTCCCCATGAGGTCATATGTCTCTTTGACCAGAAAAGCATTTCATTGAGTCTCACTGACCCCATTGAGCATACTATACTGGCTTTAGAGTTATACTGATGTGGTTTCAAATCCTGTCCCACTTCCTCACTGTGAGACCTTGGGCAAGTCAGTTAATCTCCATGAGCTTCAGTTTCCTTTTCTGTGGAATGGCAGGGAAAGCAATAGCAGTTGCCTCATGGGTCACTGTCATTGTGAGGGTTGAAGAAAATATCACATGTGAAGTGCTGAGAGTAAGACTTGCCTGGCACCCAATGCTCAGTAGCTTTTAGCTCTTATTACTGTTATTAGCTTCTTCTGCAGCACCTATTATAGGACTGATGAAGCCTAGCTCAAGATAACATTAACACAAGAGATCGGTGATGTTTGAGTCATCACCATGTGCCGGGACAGGGTGGGAATCTTCCAAAGGAAAATGGTCTTTATGAATTGCAGGAACTTGAGTAAGTGACCCCACAGCTTGGAGACTGACCGGGGATAGAAGAGCCCAATGAGCTGCTGGGAACGCCACTCTGGATGGACTTGCTGACTGGGACCAGTAAGGTGGCTCTGTGAAGTTTTTAGGAAGTCTAGACATGTCAGTAAGCTTTCTTGTACATACTTGACACTAGTGAGGTTGTATAGCATGCAGACTGTAGGTGAGGACTCTGGTCCTAGACTGCCTACATCCACATCGTACTACCTCACTGTGGGAGCTTGGGCAGGTCACTTGACATCTCTGTGCCACAATTTCCACACCTGTGAAGTAGGGATAATAATAGCACTTACCCCACAGGTCTGCTGTGAGGACTCAATGAGTTCATAGACATAAATCACTAGAACAGTGCCCTGTGCAGAGTACATCCTATATATACAGGCCGATTGTTGCTGCTGTCCCTGTTCTCACTACTATCCTGTTGACGTGTAGCCAAGGGTCTTTCCAGGCATTTGTTGGCCCAATGAGCTAAACTTATGTGGATGTGACTTGTTTTTGTTATTGTTAATGTCTATTGACAAATGGCCCCAAAGCTTAGCAACTTAAAATAAAAACTGTTTTCTTAGGATCACAGACTCTGGGGTCAAAGCATTGAGGTGATTCCTTTGCAACTTGTGGCATCAACTCCTGTTACTCAGTGACCTTCAGCTGGTATCTGGACTGGTCTGGAGAATCCATGGTGATGTTATTACCGTAGCCAGTAGCTGGGTAGGGATGACTCGCAGATCAGGACTGCCCCCAGAGCACTTTCCCCTGGCCTCCTCATGTGGCATGGCCTTCCTCACATGACAGTCTTAGGGGATCCAATGCATAGGCAGAGGTCACACAGCATCACTTTGCCACAGAACAAGCCTTTGAACCCAGCTCCTTTTGTCAGTAGAGCTTGTATTTGTAATGAGCCTTTCTCCTTGCTCTAGGGTAGAATGCGATGTGCAGAAAGATATCTCACTGGTATCATACAAAGCTAACTACATATGACAATTTTCACTGAAGCTATTCACTTGGTTTCCTCCTGTGGTCACTTTATTATTGATAAATACAGCTGATGTTTCCATTGCACATGATATGATTTTGAGAGAAGGGGAGGGAAACTAAAGGTACTCCTTTTTTCTCAAAGACAATCAGGTTTACTCTTGCTCCCAGAGAGCTTGTAGTTTGCGCTTAACCCAAGAAAATAGAAAAAGTACTAACCAGGAGCCGACTTGAGGAAGTGGCAGTTGGGAGCTGCTAAGATACATTTCCCTGAGTTACCAAGTGTTACGTGTAGGGGGGAAATGGGTTTTTTGAAACGCAAAGATATACAGTACATGTTATGCTAAAAAGTGCCTATGGTGTAATTTTAAATTAAAGTATGCTACCAAAAAAAAAAAAAATCAAATGTGGAGTAGGCTCACTTTTTCTATCCTGAGATTGAGTCTGTCCTTCATACAGTAATTACAGTGATTATGCAATCGTTGTTTAGAGGGATCAATGGTTTTAATGTGACTGATGTATGCAGTGTGGGCTTTAGAAAAACAGTATGCCGATGAACGAGACACGGCCAAAACTGTTGAAATTCATATATGGGTGGGTTTCTTTGTTTTACTAAGATGACCTTGTCAGGTAACATGGTAAAATGACAAGTTCATATCATCTGTTCTGCGATTTTAGTCTGTTTGGTTATGAATGTCAGCTTCAGCAAGCCCACAGCATGACACCAGAGAATTTAAGGTTATTGCATTTTTCTCAGGTGAAGGTTCAAGAGAAATTCTCCATGAATTCAGATTCAGGTGATGTTGATTTAGTACCTTCTCTGTACCTGGCACTGTACGAGGCATTTTCATCCTGTGCTAGCTCCATTAATCTTCCTTACAGCGGTTTGTGGTTGCACAATCCTGTTTATGTTATAAATGCTTAACTTGTGATGATCATGCTTACCTTTGTGGCCTGGAAGGCTTTTCCCTTCTTTCAGTGATCCTTCAAGTTTTGGTTTCAATGACCCTTTCGACAGATCTCTTTCCTTTCTCCTCAGATGGGGTGAGGCCTTCTTTCTATCTGCTTCCAGAAAGCCCATCCCCCATGTTCATTTCCAATCCTTTGCAGACCCGTCATTATTAAAATATCTGAGTGATTCCTTGCTTAGTTTTGCTCATTAGCATTTAAAGTCCAGCAGGGCAGGGGATTCTGTCTGTCTTGGGCTTCACCACATCCTCAATACCTACTTCGTCCATTGCCTGGCACATAGTAGGTGCTCAATAAACAGTAACTGATAAGCTGATCCAGAGCGAATGATTACCCTGCTCAGGATTGCACAGTTGGCATCTCCAACAGGGAAGATCAATTAGTAAATTGGTGATTTTGTCTTCTGTTTGTGCTCCAGTAAACACACTAATAGTTTACAAATACGGTTCTGCCTAATCACAAGTGTGAGTGTAAGTGCTATCAGTTGAGTCAGGTTTTCTACTAAGAAGCGTAAAGCATGACAACTAGAAATTGACTTTACTTGTTAAATGGTTATTCACAGCAGATTGTGACAGTGATTTAGAATATGACCTTTGGAGCCAGAATGTCTGGGTTGGAATTCAGTGCTGGAATTTACTCTATGTGTGACTATAGACAAGTTCCTCAGCCTCGCTGGACCTTGGTTTCCCCCCTCTCTGAAGTGGGGATACTCATTATAGTATCTACTCCTAGGAAAGTTGGATGATAAAAAGATTTAATGCAGGTAAAATGCTTTCAAACATACTTGGCACAAAGTAAATGCTCTTTGCAGTGCATTGAAATTCATGTCCACCCAGAACATCAGAATGTGACCTTATTGAGATATAGAGTTTGTACAGAGGTAAATAGTTAAGGATGTTGAGGTACAATCCCCCTGGATTTAGGGTGGGCCCCATATCCGATGACTGGTATTCACAGAAGGGGAGAAGACCTAAGGAGAAGACAGAGAAGAAGGCCCTATGAAGATGGAGGCACAGACTAGAACTGTACATCTACTCACCAGGCAATGCCAAGGAGTGCTGGCAACCCACAGAATCTAGGAGAGAGGCCCAGAATGGTGTGAAAACGGCTGCTCCCACTGCTATGATTCCTTTCTTTATTTTTCCTCTAGGCTAAACTGTCCTACCTTCTGTCCAGTGTTTCCCTGCCAGGCCCTTTAGAAGCCCTGTCCTATCTTAACTGTTTTCCTTATGGAAATCATCTCTTCATGGAATGTTCTCCTCCCATTCCTGTCTCCTCTAGTGAAAGCTAGCTCCAGTGTGTGCCACCCATTCCCTACAGGGCCAGGAGATCTTTCCTCAGCCCTCCATCGCACCTTTTCCCCTGGCTGCTTTAACAAGGGGGACACAAACTTAGGGGCTTAGAACCACCAAATTGTGTTCCCTCATGGTTTTGGAAGCCATAAGTGTGAAAAACATTTCACTGGGCTGAGCTCAAGGTGTCAGAAGGTCTAGGAAGCTCTAGGGTAGAATCTGTTCCTTGCCTCTTCCAGCTTCTGGTGGCTGCTGGCACTCTTTGGCTTTGGGTCATGTCACTCCCATCTGCCGCCACCAGCCCATCAGTCCTTGGCCTTCTCTTCAGTGCTTCTGGGTATCTCCCTCTGCTTCTCTCCTATAAAGACACTTGCAATGTCATGTAGGGCTTGCCGGATATTCCAGGATAATCTCCTCATCTCCGAATCCTTAATTTAACCCTATCTGTAAAATCCCTTTTTACAAATAAATCAACATTCACACATTCTAGGTGGATGCTATCACCTTCACCTGGAGGCACCTGCTCCCTCAGCCACGTGGGGTGTTCTGGGCATAGCCTCATAGATCCTTACTGGAGTGAGGCTTCCTCTCCATCTTAAGGCCTGCCGCATCCTGGGTGGTTTCAAGCCCTCAAGCCAACAGCCCACTGAACTCCCTGATCTCACAGTTCTCTAGAGCTTCCTCATCTTTATTGTCCATGTCCCCTTGAGACCTGGAACGCTTGTATCTCACTCTCTGGCTGATCCATCCATCTTTCCTACATCCTTCCTTCTCTAGTCCTGCTTAAAACAAAAACAAAAACAAAACTTTAACAATATTTAACCAAGTATATTTAAATATCATTTAAACTTATAATCAGTTTATAAGAGTATTAACGAGATTTTGTATCTTTTTCTTTATGTAAAATCCTACATAAGAGTATATTTTATACTTACTGCAGGTCTCAATTTAACACAAAATTTTCATTAGAAATACTTGATCTGGTTTGAATTGGGGCTGGCTAGGACACCTGAGGGACTATGCTTTTAATTTTAATTAACTTTAATTTCAAAACTTATAACCAGTTCAGTTATTGAGCAACTTTTACATATGTTTGGGACAACTTAGATATATGTACTCATTCCTGATTTTGGATCTCAATTTTATCTCTGGTCCAGTTAGCCTCCTTCCTGGTTTCATTTCCTTTCCTGTCCAGAAATGATCCAGCTTTCTAAAATCCTTTTTGCCTATTGGCACACATCTCTTTCTTTTTATTCTTATGTGGCATTTATCCTATAAAACCCTGACGCAGTCTAGTTCTCTAGCCTTTTTGTTCCACACTCACTCAGAGCAATGAGGATAACCAGGGAACATCACAGCCCTCTGTGAATGTGAGCTACAGTGACATCATAGTCTCCAATATCACCTGGGGCCTGGCAGTCCTTCCCTGGTTCCCCATTAGCAGCCTTGTCCATTTCCCTTAGCAGCAAGTTTACATACCTATCTCCTGCCTAACCCCTTATACCCCTGGGGTGCACAAACCTTTCTGGACATTCGGATTATCTGGAGGAGGTTTTATAAATCAGAACTTTAGGCCCCACCCCTAACCCAGCTTACCCTGTTTCTAGAGTTTCGATATTCCCAATTGCCTTTAACCATCCCTAATGTACTTTATATAAGGAGATCAATGCATTTACATTTTTCCAATAATCCTTTTATTGTCCTATAGGGAACAGTAGCAAGTTTGTCCCATTAAAATCAAAAGAGCAAAGTTGAACTATATGATATTTAAATCCCAGAACAACTTGGCTAAGGATTCAAATACCTTGACTCTCAGTCTGGATGTTTAGCACATTCTTACAGGAGGAGAATAATAAACATGTGTAGGGAATAGCTTGTTCTCTTTGAAAGTAACTTTAACTCCATCAATAGGTTCTAAGTTGTGTTTGTAAGCCTTCCAAAGAAAGGTAATGTTTCTTCATTTTGTGGCCTCATGTTACTGTTGTAGGGAGCGGTGGGAATATTGGAGTCCAAACAGTTTAAGATTCCACGTGAGCAGTGGAGTACCACGGCATCCTCTGTTCCTTTGACCCACCTGGGTCCTTGAAACAGCAGTGGAAGTTTCCTTCCACAGTCTTGCCTCATCCATTGCTTGGTTCAGACTTGGGGGCATTCCAACAAATGAGACAAAACTAAGCCAAAGAATCCCTGGTGGGGGGCAATAAGATCAGGACTCCAAGACCAAGTGGCCCTCTGTTCTCCTGGTACTGAATTTACTATGGATCTATCTGCCTGGTAGAGCTGACCTTTTCCTTCCTTTTGCCAGTAACAGGACATCAGTGTTCTAGATCTTGATGGACAGCTCCTTCTAGTGCTTCCGTCTAGGATATGAATTTAGGTGTCCATATTGGGGTTAATTAAGTTCCATGTATATGGCTTACAGTATTCTAACATTTTATCCAGTACTGCCCTTGCTCACAGTACTGAGCTCGGTGCACAGAGATGATGAAAGACACAACATCGTCTTTCACGGAGCATATACAGTAGAGAGTGGGGGCAATGGTGTGCTGGAACTGGTTTGAACCAGCTTACAAGTGCTGAGCATTAAAGTTGCAGGAATTTTGACGGTTGGTTGTTAAACACAACCATTATTGAAAATTGAATTAGATAAAACCTACAATGAGTTTGATAAAAAGCAGAAATAAATCATTAATTTTTTTAGTTGTTTTACTATATTATTGTCTATGCTCTTGAGATCATTTACATCTGTTGTATATGTATGGTAGGAATACTACATAATTCTTTACTGTAAAGTATCTCTTCACAGCTCCATGTTCAGTGACATCAGATTGGTAGCTCGAACTTGACTGTGGTGGGAGTATTTATATCATAGAAATCGGCAAATGCTGATGTAAATTGGGAATTTTTTCAGTCTGTTGTTAGACATATCAAAGTGTGCCACTGGGTTGGGCAGAGAATGAGTTAGAGAAATTCCATTACAGGAGTTCAGAGCAAGTTTTCTGCTGGGATTAGGGAAAATGCTTCAGGGAGGTGAGGGTATTTGAGAAAGACCTTGCAAGATGGATCAGATTTTATCAGGCAGAGATTGATAGGTATGGTAACCTTGACAGAGGGAAAAATGAGTAAGGTCATGGCAGGGAGAAGCTATTGGACATACCTGGGGAAGAGCTAAGAATGTATGTGGCTGACATACAATGCCAATGTAAATTGGTAGTAAAGATAAGGATGAGAAAGCCAATTGAAGCCTAACTGTGGAGGGTTTAAAAGTCACAGTGAGGAACTCCTATAAAAGTCAGGGGGGAAAGGGGAACCGCAGGAGATTTTTGAGCAGAAACATGACACCTTGAGAGCCATGCCTTTGAAGGTTTAGCACACCAGGTATGTGCAGTAGGGCCAGAAGCAAGAGGTCCTTGCCTAGTTAGGAAAGTCATTGCTTCAGTTCTGTGGTGGTAATAAGGACCTGAACTGGGGATGCTGGTTCAGGAAGGAGAAAGGAGGAGGGTCCTGATAAAAGATACATTTTTAATGTAGATTTCACAAGTTTTGGTTACAGTATTCATGATGCCAGCAATTATACAAGCTTCATTGTTATCTGGTGTCCTGGCCATGTGATAAGAGAAAAAATATGTAAGCAGATAAAATACCTGCTTTTAATGGTAACTATTGATGAGTGCTTTGCTGGTCATGTTTTGATTCAACTCCCCAAAAGGAAATGGGCCTAATATCTTTAACGTGAGCTCAGGAGGATGAATAACAAGATTTAAAATGTTTCATATGGCTAAACTAGTTCTAGGAGTCAGTGTAATAAGGCAGCTCCCATGGTCATGGTTCTACAGCTTGACCTTTAGAAAATTAGTATGGTAACACGTTAATGTGAGGCTTGGAAGAAACCATCTGTGTGTGTGAGTGTGTGTGTGTGTGTGTGTGTGTGTGTCTTTCTCTCCCTCCCTCTCACTATCCCCTCTTTATTTTTCTCCAGCAATTAAGTCAATATTATTTTTTCTTTTGCAATATCCGTGAAATCTGGCTATGGAGCCATGGGATCCTGGGAGAAGTGTTTGGGTATTCTCACCATACCCTGAGAGGAGGAATTGAATCAAGTATCAGAAGTTTCCTTCTAAGGAGTATTGTGTGTCAGGTCTTTCTTTTTTTCCACCTTTCCATCTTTCTTCCTCTGTTGACAACTCAGGATTCTCAGTTGTATCAAAAGGTGCCTGAAAGTTTTCCAAAGTGGTGGTTTGAAAAATTCATGGTCAGTTGGCCCATCAGGTAACCCACCCTCAAGAAGACCCAGTTTACTGCCTTGCTTTAGATCTCTCAGCAAAAGTAGTGTCCTGTATCCCCCCATCTTGAAATGTAATAGAGATACGATTTCTACTGGCACCAATTTTATTAACATTCTTGTGCTTAAGCTCGCTGAAGAGATTTGTATGTGGAATTTACATTTCTGTTGAGTGAGAGCAGTGTGTGGTGGTCCATCATGTGAGTTTGAGGGGGCTCTTGGAAATGGTGGAGGGTGGGGGCAGGTATGGCTGCAGGTATCCAGAAGAGACAATGGGGGAAGATTGGAGTGGATGTTCCAGAGGTGTAACAGGATAAGGACTGGAGGAGAATGGGTTTGATGAAGTGCATTGTGGCTGCTAATGTGTTGTGGTGTGGTGAGAGGTATTGGGTTGACATGGGTACTACCCAAAGGGCAGTTGGATATTTGCTTTATTGCTTGTGGGTAACTTTGTGGAGATGATGCTGGGGAAAGAGTCTGAGAGAGAACTGCTGGCCTAATGTTCTGTCTGAGACTTAAGTCCAGGGACCTGGCATCCTGGGCATGGTTTTCTTAGATAGCGGGTTGTTTATAGAACATTCGTATGGGAAATTGATTGGAAAAGGAGGCAATGCACTCAATGTTTGTGTCCCCCCCATTCATATGTTGAACCCCTAATCCCAGTGTGATGGTGTTTAAAGGAAGGGTTTTGGGGATATAATTGGGTCACAAAGGTGGAGTCACCTTGAATAGGGTTAACATCCTTAAGAAAAGAGGCCAGGGAGCTATGTTGCATTTTTCTGCATGAAGATATAATGTGTCACAGCAACAGGTGATGGACCTTGAATTAGTCACACAGAGAAAGACAAATACCATATGATTTCATTTACATGTGAAATCTTGAAGAAAAAAAAATGTCATAGAAAGCGAGATCAGATTTGTGGCCATCAGAGGCCGGGGTGGGGCGAGTTAGATGAAGCCAGTGAAAAGGTCTAAGCTTCAGTTATAAACTAGTAAGTTCGAGGCATGTTATGCACAGCATGGCGACTACAGCTAACAGTGCCATTTAATGTGCAGGAAAGAGAAGAGACTAAATCCTCAGCATCCCCATCAAAACAAAAGAGAAGATATGATGTGAAGTCAGCAGTCTGCAGCCCAGAGGAGGGCCTTGAGCAGAATGCAGCAGTGGGGCTACCCTGATCTCAAGCTCTGAGCCTCTGGGACCCTGTTATTTCAGCCAGCCTGAGTATGTTACTGTGATAGAGCAGCTTGAAGCAGAGGATAAGAGTGGGTGCAGGGAGGACAGTTGTGGGCCTCCTGGTGACAGATGACATAGGTCTTGCTTTGGGGTTGATGCTGGAGATGAAGACACCAAAGTGAAAAGCAGTCATAATGAAAGATGTTAATGAACCTCAGGGGAATGGAAACTTGGCTATTGTAGACATTGCTGCTATAAACATTTGGGTGCACGTGCCCCTTTGGATCACTACGTTTGTATCTTTGGGGTAAATACCCAGCAGTGCAATTGCTGGGTCATAGGGTAGTTCTATTTTCAACATTTTGAGGAACCTCCATGCTGTTTTCCAGAGTGGTTGCACCAGCTTGCATCTGATACAGTTTATTTTTTGCCAGGGAGGGTCAACTGAAGACCCAAAGCTCGGAACCACAGCACCACAGTGGAGTATCTTTGGGTGCTACAGTCGTGATCTGTGAGCCTCAGCTTCAAACCCCGTTTTTCCCGGAACTCTGGGAGCAGGTGTGTTTCCAAATGGCAGTACCTTCTGGAGTGGGCACCAACCTTTTCCTTTCTGTGATTGCTTTTTCTGAAGCTGACCCCAAGCCCTCTCTCTACATTATTTCCTAACCTCCTGAACTGACCTCCTTGGGGCTGCCCCACTCCACCACCAGAGGAGCCCAGAAATCCTCAGCTGCAGCAGAAAGGGGAGGTTGGATTAGAGGAAATACCAGCATTAAACACCTTCTCTTCTATCTGCATCTAGGGCTGGCTTTGGGGGCTCTCTGCTCCCCTCCAAGAACGATTCAAGAAAACCTCTTTCCCCCTTGCTTTCAAAGGTAATCCGCTGGCAGTGTTTTCTTCCCCATGAGGAAAGATCCAGGCCAGTTATCACTGTAATTCAAGGTGCAGGTCTCACACTCTAGTTCCCAGAATAAAACTCCCATTCCGGGGCCCATCTCTCTGTGACAGAATCCCCAGGCTTAGTCAATGGTGAAGTTATTCCAACTAGCGATCAGTGTGATCACTAGCATGACATCCCAGGACAACAAGCGTGTTTGGACCATCTTTGGACTCCGTTACAACCAAATCCAATATAAAGTGAGCTGGTGTTGCGTCAGCTTTGGTCCCCCACTGTACTTGAGCATGTTTCTCAGGGGGGCAGAGTGTTAGGAAGGTTCTCAATTTCTGTCCCTCAATTGGTAATTACTGTATGAAAGTTTGTCTTTTCCAGCATTGTGTTAGACTGTGGAGATAATTACCTAGTCACCTGTATTCTTTATTTCCAAGGCTTGGCTCAGCAGCAAGAGATATTAGTGTAGATTTTTTTTTTCTTAGCAGGAAAAGTTGGGAACAAAACTCTAAAAAGAGTCCTGGGACCAGTCCCACACATTTCATCCTGGTTCCCAGACCTCCTGATGTTGGGAATAGGAAAAGGAGAACTAAAAGCTGAGATTGTGCCAGAAGAAGGGAGCATTCTGCAGAGATGCTTGCTTCTTGATCCTGGACACTCTAGAGACTAGGGAGCTGGGTAGGCCAAGACCGGGCTTGGAATCCTGGTTATGTGACTCTGAGACTCAGTTGCTGTTTTTTTTTTTTTTTTTTTCCTAATCTGTAAAACAAAGCTATAACACTTCCTCACGGGATTCTAAATACCCTCATCCCACTCCAAATTTGGTCTTCCTTCAGTTCTCCCCATCTCAGAAAATGACGCCACTGTCCAATCAGTTACTCAGTCCCCAAACCCAGGAGTCATCTTTGACTCATCCCCTTTCCTCCACCGAGGTCTGGTCCATCCACTTGCCCTGCAAGCTCCATGTCCGAAGCCTATTTCACATTTGCCTACTTCTAACTAACTCCTCCAGCAACACTAGCCAGTGTCTGGCTATTTCTCACTACAACTCACTGTAACTGTTCTCCCCGCACACACTCTTGTCCCCCTTCAGTCTAGTCACTGAAAGAACCTTCTGAAAATGCAAATCAGTCTCAAGCTTCCAGTGGCTTGCCATTGCCCTTGGAATAGTCCTTCCCATTGGTTTTGAGGTCTTCACTGATCAGTCCCTGCCTATCTCTCTGGATCCATCTTCTGCACTCTTCCATCTGGCTTGCTACATTCCAGCCACCTCTGCAGCAGTCCTCCAGTTGCAAAAACACAAAGGACTCCTCCCTGTATCATGGCATTGGCCTGACTGTTCCCTCTACTTGGGGCACTCTTATACCTCTGCCCTCCAATCCACCTCCAATCCTTGCAGGATAACTCCTTCTCATCCTCCAGGTCTTAATTCCAATGTAACCCTCTTCCTTGTCCACTCTGTTGAAAGGAACGCCTTGCTCTTAGCCCTCTCTGTGCCATCACTCCATTATTGTTTTTCACAGTACTCATCGTCCTTTGTACATACTTGTTTGTGTGTGGGTTTTTTTTTTTTTTTTCGTGTTTATTGCTGGTTTCTACCCAGACCATAAACTCTATGAGAACAGGTGCCTTATCTGAATTATTTCCCCCTGGTCTTTCTCACATCTAGAATGGTGCCTGACACATAGTAGGTGTTCAACATATTTGTTGAAAATGAATAGATAAATGAATATGAATACAAATATGATTAATACATTATTGCGAGGATCCAGTGAAATAATAGAGGAAGAAATGATGTGTAAACTGTTCAGCACCATTTTTTAACAGTTGTTCCCATCATAAACCTTGCATTGTTGGTTCCCTGGGACCCCTAGCCACAGAAGATTGGGAATGGGCAATGCTTGGCTGCTGTCCTTGGCCTTGTTCTCTGGCCACCCATGTTCTATTCATTTGCCTGGTGACTTTTCAGTGGTTGCTTCCTCACTGCCCTGGCACATCCAGCATTTATTTTGGCTTCATGGGCCATTCCCCCATTTTCTATTTCTAAACACGGTGAAGCCTGAATAGTTAGGTGAAAGAACTCAAATTTATTTTAGGGAATAATTTGTTTATCCATTCATAGTGATCCTTCATCCCTTTGTTGGAGGGGCTGGTTTATGTATATAGTTTAGGCCCATAAACCATGATGGAAGTTTATTTGTTTCCAGTAGGATTATCATAGAGTGTTATATGAGTTTCAGGTATGCAATATTGGGATTCAACAAGTGTATACATTACTCAGTGCTCATCAGGACAAATGTACTATTTTTTGGAGCCCAACATGGGGCTTGAACTCACAACCCAGATCAAGACCTGCGCTGAGATTGAGAGACAGATGCTTAATGGACTGAGCTACCCAGGCACCCCAGGATAAGTGTACTCTTAATCCCCTTCACCTAGTTCACCCATATTCTTCCAAGGTAGAGTAGATAAACAGTTGACTCTCTGTTTGGGAGTGTCTTTCAGAGAGCAGCTTAAAGATAAAATACTATTGTCAGAATGGCTAAAATTAACAAGTCAAGAAGTGAGAGATGCTGGTGAGGATGCGGAGAAAGGGGAACCCTCCTACACTGTTGGTGGGAATGCAAGCTGGTGCAACCACTCTGGAAAACAGCATGGAGGTTCCTCAAAATGTTGAAAATAGAACTACCCTATGAGCCAGCAATCGCACTACTGGGTATTTACCCTAAAGATACAAACGTAGTGATCTGAAGGGGCACGTGCACCCGAATGTTTATAGCAGCAATGTCTACAATAGCCAAACTATGGAAAGAACCTAGATGTCCATCAACAGATGAATGGATAGAGAAGATGTGGTATATATACACAATGGAATATTATGCAGCCATCAAAAGAAACGAAATCTTGCTATTTGCAACAACATGGATGGAACTAGAGGGTATCATGCTTAGCGAAATAAGTCAATCGGAGAAAGACAACTATCATATGATCTCCCTGATATGAGGGAGAGGAGATGCAACATGGGGGGTTAAGGGGGTAGGAGAAGAGTAAATGAAACAAGATGGGATTGGGAGGGAGACAAACCATAAGTGACTCTTAATCTCACAAAACAAACTGAGGGTTGCTGGAGGGAGGGGGGTTGGGGGGGTGGGGTTATGGACATTGGGGAGGGTATGTGCTATGGTGAGTGCTGTGAAGTGTGTAAACCTGGCGATTCACAGACCTGTACCCCTGGGGATAAAAATATATTATATGTTTATAAAAAATAAAATTAAAAAAAATACTATTATCTTTGGATAAACATTAAAAATGCTAGGATCATCTGCCAAAGATGTTCCTTATATCTTCCATTTTTGTCTTTCCCCAAATCTTTGAATGGGGAGTTTTGGTTGGTTGCTTGAGTGACCTGTCATAGGCCTCTCCATGTAGTAAATCTTGCCTGGCCTTTTCAGCCAAACCAGTCCCTCAGGCTGTAGGTAGAAGTGCAGTTGATGTGGTGGACACTCCTCTCCTGAGAGACGCTGAGGGAGGCTGGGCCACCTAGCAGGCTCAGTGGAAATGGGTGTGACACCAGATCAGTGGCAGTAGCAACACTGCATTACAGAAGGCCTTGTGCCCTTCCCAGAGGCTTTCTCATAAATTGTGGATTTCCTCTTTGAAGAAGTTTCCTCCAAAAATGGGATATGTTGGCTGTTTTCTCACCACCTCATTTTTTTTTTTCTTAACATACAATATATAATTTGTTTCAGGGGTACAGGTCTGTGATTCATTGGTCTTAACACAATTCACAGTGCTCACCATAGCACATACCCTCCCCAGTGTACATCCCCCAGCCACCCTATCCTTCCCACACCCCTCCCCTCCAGCAACCCTCAGTTTGTTTCCTGAGATGAAGAGTCTCTTATGGTTTGTTTCCCTCTCTGGTTTTGTCCTGTTTCATTTTTGCTCCCTTCCCCTATGATCCTCTAACTTGTTTCTCAAATTCTTTGTATCAGTGAAATTATATGATAATTGCCTTTCTCTGATTGACCTGTTTCACTTAGCATAATAACTTCTAGTTCCATGCATGTCATTGCAAATAGCAAGATTTCATTTTTCATGGCTGCATAATATTCATATATATGAATATTATATATTCATATATGTATATATATATATATATCTCACATCTTCTTTATCCATTTGTCTGTTGAAGGACATCTCGGCTCCTTCCACAGTTTGGCTATTGTGGACATTGCTGCTATAAACATTGGGGCTGATTGCACAATTTTCCAATAAGGCAAACTAATATCTGCTAAAGCCACTATCCCTCAACTATGGGAAAACTTTAGAAGCCCTGATTTCTGGCACTCAGGTGTTTGTGCTCAGCAAACAGTTATTCTTGTTGGCCTTGAATTCCCTTTTAGATTTCTATAAATATGTTTGTCTCATTTGTTTGAATTTCACTTAGAGATAGGATTTTCTTTTGCCTTATTCCTTTGGTAGTGTTTTCTTTTTTTAACCACTGTAAGTCTTACAGAAAGAGATGATATCAATTGTAAAGTTGTGTTCATTTATAGTGGAATGGAAAACACAGAATACCATCAAGCTCAGGCAGCCCATGATGGGAGACTACAGTGCACATTTCTTAAAACCTTGATTAGGATCCTTCATTTTCGGGATGCCTAGGTGGCTCAGTTGGTTAAGCATCTGCCTTGGGTTCAGGTCATGATCCCAGGGTCCTGGGATCGAGCCCCACATTGGGTTCCTTGCTCAGCAGAGAGCCTGCTTCTCCCTCTGCCCACTGCCCCCCCCCCCCTTGTGTGCGCTCTCTCTCTCTCTCTCTCTCTCTGGCAAGTAAATAAAATCTTTTAAAAAAAGATTCTTCATTTTCTTCATCTTTTATCAACTGTCAGATGACATTGTCAAAGTAGTTAAGATTTCTAGGACCTTAACCTTTTAAAACTCTCACTCTTGACCAGAGGAGACTGACAAATGACATCATTTATTCTGAGAGTGGGTTGAATTTTACTTTCCCCGTCAGCACATTTGGAATCATCTCTTGCTTTACCACTGTTAATTTTAGGGGTACCGTCATTTGCATTCTGCCTGTCTGCATTAGAGAAATCAATGTCCCTCGTGAGTGAGAAAGTGTGCACTTAAAGGGAAAACTGCTAGATAACTGCTGTCAGGATTCTGAGGGTCAGAGAAACCAAAATCCAAATCCTTGCAAAAGCAAGTTGTTCCAATCCATTTGTTGTAAAAGCTCTCCTCACCGTTTCCTCTTCCTCCTGGTCTTATATATCCCTAAGCCAAGAGCCTTATTGCCATGAATAAGAAATCCTCTTTCAGGGTACAGTGCTAAGTGAAACAAGTCAGTCAGAGAAAGACAAATATCACCTGATTTCATTCACGTGGGATTTAAGAAACGAAACAAATGAGCAAAGGAAAAAAGAGACAAACAAGAAAACACACTGTTAACCATAGAGAACAAACTTGTGGAGATGGTGGGAGGACGGGCAAAACAGGTGAAGAAGATAAAGAGTTATGTTTATCCTGATAAGCACTGAGTAATGTATAGAACTGTTGAATTGATACATTGTACACCTGAAACTCACATAACATTGTATGTTAAACTGTACTGGAATTAAAATTCTTAAATAAATTTAAAAAAAAGAAATTCTCTCTTATAATATGCATATGTCCTGTCATGGAGGAGAGAGCCTAACCTGGCTGCAGCTATAGGTGCAGGGGTACTATACAAAGCTGAGGCTTATGGAGGAGGTGCATTTTGCCCAGAGCATCTGGGGCCAGGAAAATCAAGGAGGGATGCATCCTGAGGGAGGTTGGCATGGCTGAGGTCAGAATACCAAAGAAGGGAATAAACAGGTCATCAGAGGAAGAGAAAGGTTGAGATGCTGCTCTGGAGACAGGGAGGAATGGAGCTGGGGAGAGGAGGGTCAGAGGCCAATGGGTGTGAGAGGTAAGTGAATGGGTGGGCCTGGGAAAATTTTTTGTGTGGTAAGCATGGGGAGTTAGGACTCGCATCTGGCTGTGTATTTGCTTTCCTTGTCATGTGCTTGGGGGAACCAATTGCATTTCCAACTGTGACCACTGACCCTAATCAACTGTATCCTGTTCTCGGCAAGTACATGCTTTCCTCCAGTGGGGAACAAACTTTTGTTCATGGGAAGTAATTTTAGGAAATAAAAATATTCCCTGGGCTCATGTTTCCCCATTCAAGATGGAAATTGCTATATGGAGTTTATGGCAAAAAAATAAAAATGCTTACAACTTAGCTTACCTACTTTACTGAAGAACACCGATGAGAAAATTAGCACTGCTTTTTAGTCACTGTGGTTAATATCTGCACACATTAGAGAAATAGCTCACTGGGAGTCAGACTTTTCATCTTTTCTGCTGAGATGGGCTAGCAGACCACAGCACCAGTGCGGGCCCACCATTTGCCTACAGGTCCAGAGTTGCTCATCCTTCCTGGGTGTAACAGAAAGTGTATAGACATACTCTAAAATAGTTTTGAATGGCTGCTAGGATGACAATGGTCTGCAGAGTTCTGGAAAGTAGGCCTCATTGAGAAGCTGACATTTGAGAAAACATCTATAGGTAGTAAAGAAGTAAGCCAAGAGGATATCTGTGAAAGAACATTCTAGGTTGAGAGGAATAAGTGCAAAGGCCCTGAGACAGAAACTTTCCTGGCAAGTGTGAGGAACAGGAAGGGGGCCAGTGTGATATGGTATCCAGGCATTATTCAGGGAGAGGGAAGTGCTGCCAAGCAGGGAAAACCTTTGGCTGATGGTATTTTCCATTGCTGTAATTGGCACCATCCAAGGTCCTGAGCTGGGGAGAGATGGAGGACTCTGGAATTCAATTGTGACAGACAGTTAAAATAAAGAGACATAGAGAACTGTGGTTAAAAGCAGAGGCTTTGTGAGAAAAACTTTAAGTTGCTCTATAAAAGACACTGTTAAGAGAATAAAAAGACAAGCCAAGACTAAGAAAATATTTGCAAGTCACATATCTGATACAGGACTTGTGCCAAAATCATACAAAGAAACTCAACAGTAAGAAAACAAATGAACCAGTTTTTAAGAAGTGCAAAATACCCGAGCAGACACCTCAGCAAAAAGGATGTACAGATGGCCAATAAGCACATGCAAATTAAAAGAACAAGTACATACTACCACACACCTATCAGAATAGCTAAAATCCCAAACCCTGACAGCACCAAATGCTTCGAGGATGTGGAGCAACAGGAACTCTCCTTCATTGTTGCTGAGAATATGAAATGGTCTAGCCACTTTGGAAGACAGTTTAACAGTTTATTATCAAGTTAAAATATGGCCCAGCAATCACACTCCTAGGTTTTCATCCAAGTGAATTGAAAACTTATGTCCCCAGCCCATGAATGTTTATAGTAGTTTCATTCATAATTACCCCAAACTGGAGGCAGCCAAGATGTTCTTCAGTAGGTGAATGGATAAACAAACTGTGGGTACATCCAGACAGGGATATGCTATTTAGTGGTCCAAAGGGATCAACTGCTGATACACTCAACAACGTGAATGAATCTTACATGCATGTTGCTAAGAGAAAGTAACCTGTCTGTAAAGGCATAGTTCCATCTATGTGATATTCTGGAAAAGGCAAAACTGCAGAAACAGGAAGTCAATCTGTGGTTTCCAAGGGCTTGGGGAGTGGGGAAGGTTGACTAGGTGAAGCACAGGAGATTTTTTTTAGGGTGGTATAACTATTGTATATGATATTATATTGGTGTATTTGACCTTATGCATTGTCAAGACCCACAGAGCTTTATAGCATGAAGAGTAAATCTGAATGGACACAAATTTAAAAAAAAATATTTTGGAAATGGGAGAATCCCAGGTTGGATGCAGACTGTGACAGAAGAACCTAACTGCATTACAAATACCTGAAGCCACCTTACTGAATGAGATTGGGTAGGGAAGGGGGGGGAAAGGAGGGAAGGGACTGGCCTAAGTAACTTTGGAAATGAGGGGAGTTGCTAAGACCAAAGGCAAAAGAATCTTCACATAAATGCTGGACTCTGATCCATAAAGTTGTTTCCTCTGCTGGTACAGATGGATTCTGATACTGCTATGCATGTACACTGGGATGGAACAGCTGAGTCAATGGATGGCAGGTGGTAGGGACCAGGATTCTCACTGTTGGACTGGGAGTTGAGATAAGCAAAGGGATTGGAGTTGGAGACACTGTTTAGCTGAATATAGATACAGATGGTTACATATATGACTACATGTGTTGAAAGGCTCACAGGTAGGTGAGCCATGTGAAGCGGGCCCTTTAAAGAGGCAATGTCATTGTCTCAATCAGTGTTTCCCTCATCTACTCCCTCTCTTACTATTCATTCGTCTTTTGTTCTAATTTGATCTGATGTCAGCATTTCCAACAGGATGAAGCTGAAGCCATGACTTAGAGATCTAAAGATATGTTGCTTATTGACATTATTTGAAAGAAAGCGTCATTGATAATACATTATCCAGTTCTGTCTCGGGTAATGGTAGCCAGGTTCTCAAAATATACGGAGGCCAGGGTCCAAATCTGCATGTTCAGAGAGGTACTCTTTGAAAATGAGCTCTACCAGTCCCTGCTTCATTAATTTTGTGGTGCGTACTTCATTAACTAATTTAGTTTTCAGTTCATTAATTTGCCCTGAATCTCTTTAACTTTTTCAATGCCAGTAGCAATTCCTCTTGATGAAAATACATGTTTGCATTTCCCTTCCCTCCTTGCTCTCTTTCTTCCGCAGTCTCATATGCATACCACACTTGATTTTGCAACTTTCTAATTATCTGTGGGAAATATTTGATCCCAATGTTTATTCTCAGTACTCCCAAAGACAGGTTTCTGCAGTTTTTTTTGTTTTTTTTTTTTTTTTCCCTTCTGTCTTTAGTTTTCATGCTCAGGAACCGAGCCTGTAGAAGACCTACAATTTTTTGGCTTTCAGATCAAGGTCAATGGCCCCAAGTTAGATGTTTCTGGAACCTTTGGATCTAGATTCTTAGCTCTTCCAGGAATGGAGCTGTGTCACCTTGTTCTCTTGAATTCACAATGTGCTTATGATATAGTAATAATGACCTGTATAGATATGATCACTGGGTGCTAAATAATAGCAGGGGAAATCCCTTCACAAAATCTGAACCTAAGTTATAATGGTGGAAGGGAATTATGGAAATGCTCAGCTTCTGCACTTCAAAATGACAGTACAGACTGAGCTTTTCTGTAAAATCCATGGCACTGGGTAGGGCAAAGAGAAGACACAAAATTGGGAGAAGTCAGTTATACAAGTTCAGTTTTGCATCACTTCAAGGACTCAATCTGTGGGACAGTAGCCACTCTATGGAAAACATGTTGGTATTCTTAGGTCTCTGGACATTCAAGTTGCCCAGGAGCAAAAGGATGCTGTTTTTTGATAAAGAGATGAGCCACAAAGGTATCTCAAGACCACATTTGGTGGCCCCTCTAAATTTAGACTTGATTAGATATTGTCAGTTTTGACTAATTTTTTTGAAAGAGCATTTTCTGATGCAGCCCACAGCTGAAATCAAAGGTTTCAATGAAATATCATATCTTGAAGAAATTACTTTGGGATGCTACAACACCAGACTGGGCAGATGATTTGCCTGACCCAGGCAGGCATTTGTGAAACAGCTGTGAAACACACACTGCAGTGTGTGTTCCTCAGCAAGGATGGTATATATGGGGGTACTCACTAAATCTTAATAGAACAAATGGCAGTATTATACAATGAAATCTGGTGTTATATATTAGGATTTGGAACACTTCAAGTTTTAGAAGAATTTGCATCTTGGCTAAAGACAGAATAAAGGAAGAATAACTACCAACATAGTAAATTTCTTTTGTACAAGTGAGAGTGTGCTAAGGACTGCCTCTTAGTCAATGAAATTTGCTTCATTTGCTATAAGTGTGATTATCATAATACAGCCAGGCCCATTCTATTCTTCTTTGGTTTAAGACATTTCATAAGGTGAGAGGACCTAATTAAACAATGGTTAGCTTTTGGACCAAGGATATATTCACAATCACAGTGAATTCATTAAACACAATGAATTATTTGATCATTTTTTTTCCTGCTGTGGCTAATATTTGACATTTGGTATATTAATTCTTTTTCTTTAAAAATTTTATTTATTTGACAGACAGAGACACAGTGAGAGAGGGAACAGAAACAGGGAGAAGCAGGCTTCTCGTAGAGCAGAGAGCCCAATGCGGGACTTGCTCCCATGACCCTGGGATCATGACCTGAGCCAAAGGCAGATGCTTAACAACTAAGCCACCCAGGTGCCCCTGGTGTATTAGTTCTAAAATTATCAACTCCAAATTGTTACTACAAAATGAAAGTACTGTTTTTTTTTTCTTTTTCTCTTTTTAAACAAATGGGCCAGAATTTTTCTCATTCTAAATGAGCATCCTCCTTCAGGCTAGTCTCTTGGTAGAAAGACATTCATTCCAGTGATGTTGCAATTGGTCTAACCATTTTTGGAGTTCCTCTCTTCATTCATTATACCAGCCACTGTGATAGGTCCTGGAGACAGTGGAGGACGAGGCCTGGCCTCTGACTTCCCGGAGTTTGTAGCCTAGTTTCATGGCAATCCCCTCAGACAGTTGTGGTTGTCATAAGAAAACCATTTCATTTAATACTTTGTTTTTCTTACCAAATCCTTTCTATCAGCCTGATTGCCCACCTGATTCATTACACATGTCTCCAAATGAATTTTTACCAAACAATAAAACCAAAACAAAAGAGACTACCAGCTCAGTATCCTTATTTCTGTCCAGTAGCCTCCCTCCTTTGGATCGTTACCACTGGTCTCCCTTCCCATTACCATAGTCCCCTACCATTGAAAACCCTTCAAAAGTTCCCTATTACCCAAAAGATAAAGTCAAAACTACCTTTCTGGTGTTATCTCTTGCCCCATCTCCTGATTTTCATGTCTAGTAATCTGAGCGAACTCTTTATTGGGCTGGTTCATCATCCAAAACCTTGCAGATCTCATGCTTCCCTTCAGAACCCTATGTCATTGCTCCTTTGTCTTTTGGTTGACTTTGTTAAAAAGAACAAATCATGATAATTTTGATTTGAGTATTTGTTCCTTGAATGCTAATGGGAATGTTAAATTATTTCTGGACATAATAAACAGGACATATCTGGATATATATTGATTTTTGGTAATTTTGTTTATGACATGAAACTTGGTGATCCTCTGTAATACCTAATCTCAGATAATTTTTTTAAACTGAAACATTTTCTTCTATTCTAGCTTTGATTTTTGTTTCTAATCCATTACTTCCATTTACTTTCTCAGAAACACCTGGTACTGGTAGGTAGGCTATGAGATCTACCTTCCACATTGGCTATTTTTTCTCTATTCTCTACAAAGTACTTTGGGAATATTTTTCCATTTATTTGTCTGCTTCCATAATTCAGCTTTCTGTGCTGTCAAGTCTATTTTCTCCTTTTGATTCATTCTTCCATCTTGATCATTGCATTTATTTGTTTGGTTGCATCACAGGAACCTGGTGTAGAAAATTGTGTAAATCTGTCATTGAATACAAAATATGCTATTTTTAAAATCTTTACCTAACAGAGAAGGATCTTTCTTTCTGGTTGCTTTATAGCTGTATTAAGCCTGATTTGGGGGGAGAGATTTTCAGGCGAACTCACTCATTTCTCTGTCTTCCTGGAAGACAGATGTATAAATGTTGACATATTTATACACAATATAAATGCTTAATTCTGGGAATTTGGTTAGAATATTCTAAAAGCACCAGCATGTATTTGCTGCATTAGCCATAACCTGGATAGGGCTTGTGTATTTTGTAACTATGTTGCTAGTTCTTCCCTGTAAGTTTTAGTACTTTATGTTTATTGTCTTTGGACAGTAAATATATAACTAAAACTCATTTTTCTTCTCTATGTTCCTCTTTTATTTTGGTGTTCTCTCCATGTCTCCTTCTCATATCTCTTAGTGAATTTAGCACCACATGCGGTTCTGCTAATAGCCCAATTAGAACACTAAATGAAATTTGATCACTTATTTAACTTTTTCTACAAGATGAAAATAACTTCAATGCTTTTCTGATCAAAAAAGGAATGCGTACTCCTAATATAAACACTCAAACAATATAGAAGTAGGTTATTTGTCTAAAAAAAAAGAAGTTCATAGAAGGGATAAGTGATATGGATGATTGATGTTTTGACTTTTGGGGAAGTATTAATGGAACTGTTACATTGCATAGGAAAGTAGTAGTTAGGCAGTGTAGGCACTATTTGTATTCATTTTATGAAATTCTTTTTTTTCCTTCATTTTATGAAATCCTTAAGATAATGTTTATGCTCCTAGAGTGAGTAGGAGAATGTTTTGCTGGATAACTCTCAGAAACTGCTAAATACTTAGAAAACATGGTTATGTAATGCTCAAGAAGTATGTAGTTCAACTATCTGTTTAAAACTCAGATGCTGTACATGTTTCTAACTAGTTGAGATGCCTGCATGTTTATGAAAGAGGGAGCATTTATTGGGGTTGGATAGACTGGAGTTCCAGACTCCAAAATACAGATGATGAATTGCAAATTCCTCTACTTGATCCCAATGGGTTATGGTTTCCTCCTTAAAAGCTGTATTTGAATGATATATAGTGGCTGGTAATAGCATCCGGCTCCAACCTTGTAACTCCCTTTGGGACTTTGTAAAGCTTATGGGTTTTGTTCATATACCTTTACTTTAAAGAATAGCTTTCATGTTCTTCTCTAAAGGAATATTGTTTGGAGCAGCAATTAGTTGGGCGATTAATAAGTCCTTTCAGATATAAGTGTGTATGTACACAGGTACAGTTGTGAGTGTAAATGTGAACTACATATATAAATAAAGCATATTTTAAAAAAATAGAGACTTCCTTTTGACCAGTTAAGTGATATCTTAGCAACAGCCAAGTGACTGATGAAGCCCTTTTTATTACACTTTTATTTTTATTTTTTAAAGACTTTATTTATTTATTTATTTGACAGAGAGAGAGATCACAAGTAGGCAGAGAGGCAGGCAGAGAGAAGGTGGGGGGAAGCAAGCACCGTGCTGAGCAGAAAGCCCCATGCGGGTCTCGATCCCAGGACCCTGAGATCATGACCTGAGCCGAAGGCAGAGGCTTAACCCATTGAGCCACCCAGGCAGCTCTACACTTTTATTTTTAATGTAAATGTATACCTCTATGTACCTGATTGTTCATCATTTCCAGAGAGAATGAAATTCACTATGGGAACATTGTTTCTATACTCATTCATTCCTTTAGTCTTCTAGTAATTTATTGAGAACCTATTATTGTCCAGATACTGTACTAGCTTCTAGGCAAACAAAGACAGAATGGGAGAGAACAGGCTTTGATTTCTCTTAGTCAATAATCCTCTAGTGGTGCTTACAGATAGTTACAATACAATGTAATAAGTATAAGGGCAAAGATGGCTCTATGGTTACAGTGAAGCACAGAGTAGGGACAATTCACGTAGAACGATAAACTAGAATGTAAACTGTATTCTTATCAATGACAACCATTGGCTGAGTTTCTATCATAAGGAGAATTCCATGCTGAGCTCGGAGTATCCAAGAGGTATATATGACTTCAAGTTGCTTAAGATCAAGTTGATGAGAAGGAGTATTCCCATGTTTAAGGAATAATGAATAAAGTTAATATATGGGATTCTTGTAGGGTAATAGCAGTAAATGGAGAGTTGAAGAGGAAGTTTAGGGCCGAACTGTGGAGTTCCCTGAATGTCATGCTATGAGTTCTTATGCGGAAGTCAATGTATTAGCTACTGGGGCCACTAAAGATCTTTGATGCTATGAATATGAATGTTTAGCTTCCCTGCTAAATACAAGCTCAAAGAATCAAGTAGCTGCTCCTCCCTTGCATAGCATCATTAGGCCAGAGACAAGCACAGTACTTAGCACATAGTAAGTCCTCGATAAATATTTCTTGACCAACTGCCTATCTACAAAATGGTTTCTTTGACAATGCTGGCTGTTGTTGATAGCATGTGTTGGGTGATAGATGAGAGCTGGGAAAACCAGTCTGGCTGCCCTTGAGTAAAGTAATGAAGACCTGGACTTCAGGAGGGTTGTTGGAAATAGAATGAAGAAGTGATTGCAAGAAAGAAATGGCTAGTACTTCATGACTAGATAGGTTGGTGAAAAAAGGGAAATAGAGGAAACAAGAATTATTCTAAGGTTCTGAGAGGGTAAGAAAAAAGGACCATTAGCAGAAGTGGGGAGCCTAGCGAGGAAGCTAATTTGGAGAGAAAGATTATAAGTGTGGGCTTTAAAAATGTAAAGGCATAGTGTTTTCAACTAACATCCAGTATACTAGTCATGAAGCACGGAGATTACAGGTAACTTGTCTATTTCCATATCATATAGTGGTTATGTCCAAGCCACCAGTTATGGTAGTGGCATGATGCCAAGGCCACACACACACACAGAGCAGTAGGCAGAAAGGCCACTGTGCCTTCCAAGATTGAGGTTTTTAAATGTGAAGCTAACTAATCAGATGAAAGCACAAGGAACACCCACAGCAACTATAATAATAATAATAATAATAATTATAAATTACACAGGATATTTTAAACACCTAACCATTGAAATGCTATCCTTTGAAATTCAGTACTACGATTTCAAGGTCCAGTTCCATTAACTAGCATAATGAGAGAAAAATGCTATGTATGTCCTTACAGAGAACAAGCATTTGAGTAGTGTTTAAAAAAATAGTAATAAAAAGACAATAGCAATTTGCTAAGGCAGTATGTCATAACTTTGATTATGCAAAAAGTGAAGTGGAGTGTAATGAATTTGAGGTCAACTTTTCAAACAAGTTATCAGGGGGAAAATAAGAAAAGTGCCAGAGAGCTAAATATGCATGAAGCTGCTATTGAAGTTTAATGGAAAAATGGGGCTCTTGTCAGCTAGCTGAGTACTTAATAATGTTAACAACACTACAAACAAGTTGTAGTTTATTGCTTCAATTTCCTACGTACTGGCAAGAGAATTAACAAGACTGATGCATTAAGATCTTAGATTTCAGTCAAATTAGGTGACTAAGAGGGTGATGAAAAACACTTGTTCTCAAAGGGAACACAACTATCAGGAACTTGTTACGTTCTGCATCAGATCATTGGATGAGCTGCTGATTTAACAGTTGCACTGAAAAGGAAACCCCTTAATCAATCCTTTTTGTACAAGAGCATATTAGGTGATTTAAAGGAATGATATACAGAGGAAGTAAGCATGGGTACATCTCCGAATATTTATGTTTGAATTTGGAGAGATGAGTAAAATAATGGAAATTTTGTGAATATCTTTGTTTCATTTACAATGTAAGAAACTGCTTACAAAGTAGACTTTTTGAAGATGAACTCACTTTAGTTTTCCCTCAGATTTAATGGATGATCTCCATGTAATTTAATGACTCATTTGAAATTGCTTGGTCAAATGGAGGCTTTTTCCTTCAAGGTCTTTCTCAGCACCAGTATGGATTACAATTGCCACTGGTATCCTCAAATATCTAACTTTACTACCTTGTAAGCCATATGGCCTCTTCAGAAAAGGGGTACATTAAAAAAAGCTGAGAATAGTAGACTGGTTGATGAAAGACTGAAGATGTTTGATGAGAAAGTACAGCTTCCACTTCTTCAGTGAAAAGTATCCTCATTGTATGCTTGACTCAACTAAAAGTCACCCAGCCATTTTTTTCTAGAGAAAAAAATCAGACTGTCGTTATCTGAATATTACATTTCCTCTGGAGAATATGGGTGGCCTCTCCTAAGTAGTTATGTTCTCTAGATTTATCTGGTATGATTCATCTCTTGGAATTGAAGTTAAAGATTTATGGATTGATTGTTTGATTGTTAGACTTTAGAGGCCAGTGCTTTAAAAATCTTAGCAGCAGGATTCCTTATAAGATGGGATCTTAGGTGAATGCCTGTTATAGCTATGTATGAAAGCAGGGATGCTTTGGGAAAGAGGGAAGGGAGATGGACCCGCCTGCTGGCCCTTCAACTCTAGCAGCCACCCCTAGGACACCTACAAGGAGCCCTAGAACAGCACATGTGCTTGGAAAACACACCAGTTTCACAGATGGTAAAACTGAGACTCAGAGTGGTGAAATGACTTGGCCAAGGTCATGCAAACCCATGAAGCTGGGGCAGTGTTTAGCACTAGAAGCCATGTTTCTTCTAAGCTGGGCTACAGTGAAAGGACAACAGTCATATGCTGGATGGGGAGAAGGTGGCTTAGGTCCCCAGGCTTCTCCAGCTCTCACTTCGTGGCAACTTTCAGAAAGAATTGACACACATAATTAACAGAAGACTGCATTAATTTGTTTCATTTCATAGATGGTTTGGGAGTAAAAGGCAAAACTGCTTTTGTCTAGTGCTTGGTAGCTCTCAATTCCATGGAGGAAAAGAGGTTATGCACAGTCATTAGGAAGGCTTCTTGAGAAGCTGAAGTTGCTTGAGAAATGACACCACCATTGACTAGAATACATTGAGTACAAAAGGGAGATGTAATAATAGAAAACTAGTTATGCACCTAAGTCCTGAAATGTGTTACATCCATCCAGAGAGGTAATCACTCCTGCCATTACTGAGCTCTGTGATCACTCAGTCTAGCATGATAGACGGCTTCGAGCTCAGTCACATCATCGGTGGATCTTGCTGCAGAAGTCTGAGCTCATACAGCTCAGCTGGGGTTCAGGCAGAGCTGAGAAATAGCTACCCTGGCAGTTCTTCGCTGACCTTTAGGTATTGGTTATAGGCCTACATAATTGAAATAAATGATTTTTTTTCATTAGTGCTTTATGGAACCATTTAAAATTATAATCTTTCCTGTCTGAGAATTGGTTTAATATGATCCACTATGATTACCTCTAATTGGATTTAATTTAGATTGAAATGTTGAGCTCAGATAATGGCTAAGTCTCCAGTGCAGTGTGTGTGTGTGTGTGTGTGTGTGTGTGTGTTTTCAAATTTCAGGAGATTGATTTTTCTTGCTGTTGACTGCTGTGATTGTATGTTACTAAACTCCGAAGGATAGTTCGTCATTGTTGAAAGAACATATAGGGGACTGAAATTCTATCCTGGGAAGGGAAAAAATAGAGCCCCACACTTTGCTTCTATCTCTTCTCCCATTCTCACCCTTAAGGGGATGCTGCAGCCTTCCCTGTAAGATGTCATTTTCTGTCTAGACATCTCTCTAAATCTCTTGGGGTCTGGGAGGCCATTTCTCACGTAGATGCCAAAAACTGTCTTTAACAGGCAAAATGGTAAATGGCATAAGCATTTAATTGGGGGAATAGACTTGGAAAAAAAATAGTCTGGGGCTCAGGACAATGGGATGAAACGTTGTGAAAGGCTGGGATAATAATGGTGTAATAGGAAAGCCCGCTCCTGGCACCTAATAGCATTGTTTGCTTTCTGCTTGCTTCTCTGTCCTTGGTGGATTTCTGCTTGCGTCTTACTGCTTCTTTCCTCTATTAAGGCCCTAAAATTCCATAATCAGGCAAGCATTTGACTAAAACATTTTGGGGCTTTTCCAAACATGTATTTTTAAAGTCATTTACACAGTGACACTGTGTCTTCAGAGCTCAGCATCTCACCAGGGGCCTGGCATTCACGCTCACTAATGCACTGGCTTGGTTCCCTTTCTAACAGGAGGCACTGGTTAAAAGCCTGTTCCCACCTCAGGCTCATTGGGTCTAAAACCTGACTGACCCAGAGGAGCCTTATTTTAGTGATTAAGACTTCAGATGGATTACTCCCAACTTGGACGCTGTGGATGGATTTGGTTATCACAGTGTGCAGACTTAAGGCTCACTACTGAAAACCACGGAGATGAGTTATCAAAACTGTTCCCTATAAAATTGGAAACATTACGTACCAACCAGACACACACGTGAAACCAAGAAAGGGCAGGAGGAGCAAATCGGGTTTCAGACCAAATGGGTATAAAGCCCCCTTCCTTTGGTTTCTATCCAGTCTTTCCTAGTGTTCTGGGAGCTAGAAACCACAGCCTTGGGAAACTATTAAAATGAGGTTTAGAATATTGTCGGATTGAAAAAATCAGGAGTTGGGGGAAACAGGGCTACCTGCTTGGAACGAGGCAAATTTACTATCACTTCATTCACTGTGATTTTGTTCCACCTGAAAACATCTCAGTGCCAGGATAATAGGGAAATTTTCTCATCAAGGACAATGAACCAGATGGTAATATTACAACTGAGATGTTGGTCTGGAAAAGCCAGAAGGCAGAGTTGGAACGTGGTGATTCATCTTTAATCCTTCAGAGGCTGACTCTCCTTAGAGTGAGATGTTGATTGTAACCAGACTTTCTATTTCGCCATGGGATTTTATATCTTTGCTTAAGGCCAGACAGGAAGCATCAAGGCAGGTACCATGTGGTTAAGAGGGATCAGCGATCCTTAGTCGCTATGCAGAGAAGGAAGTCCAATGTTCATTTTCTTCATGAGATGGAATATATAAAAAGAAAAAAATCTGAGAACCTCTCAAAGAGTCTGGATGCCTCTATTTAATTTCCAGCCAAGGGTAAGATTCAACATGAAGG
Source organism: Enhydra lutris kenyoni (assembly GCF_002288905.1). NCBI lineage: Eukaryota > Metazoa > Chordata > Mammalia > Carnivora > Mustelidae > Enhydra > Enhydra lutris. Next base: position 996,127 of record NW_019154149.1, on the reverse strand, counting down.
GAAAGATTATATTTCGTATATGTGCATATATTGTTATAGATTAATATACTATTAATTCATGCTAACATATTTAATACATAATATAATCATATATGTATACAATAAGTTGGGAACTTACATAATTTATTCAAGTGGCTCCCGAGTGAAACGAATGAGTCAAAGTCTAATGAGACTCTTAATAGGAGAGAGGAGCTGATAGCACAAATAAACAGTTTCCTGGATGGTCTGGACACTTACTTGTTCATATAAATAAAATCCAGGATATGAACTGGGGATTCCCAACTCTACCATAGTTGAGATGTTTGTTATTTTAATACACTTACATGCCAGCCCCATTCCTCTGAGTAAAAGTAGTGAATGACATAGAGTTGTTATATCTTAGATTAAGTTGAACATAAATTATTTTTAGGGTGGGAGAATATAATTTCACAACATTCCTTAAAATAATTGGAGGCACTCAGAGGTGTCACAAAACCAATATTGGGAAACCAAACTAACTCTTCCGTTAAATTTGGTTTAAAGTGTTGGTAACTTTCAAATTTGTAATAAGTATGTTTAGAAATCATGAGGACAAACTTCCTTTGGGTTTTTACCAATTTCACCTTTTACCACAGCTCTTCCAACACCACAGCCATCTGGTTTGAGGTGAGGCCTATAAGTCCCATAGGGAACTTTAAATTCTTATCTGTCCTTGTGGTGGGAGAGACATCTTTGCTTTGGAGGAATTTCATGGTCCAGATCTTTAAATAATAGCATCCATATGAGAAATCACATTTGGTGATTTTGTGTTCCAGAATGGACAAAATAAAAACTCTATGGCATTGGTTGATTATTAGTATAAACAGCCCAAGGGAACACAGTCAGGAACCCACAATCTGATTTTGCAAAGGGTGAAAGGAAGGTGAATTTAGCCAGTGGAAGCTGTTCTTGTCTTTTTATCACCTTCATTGTCATCACCGTCATTTTCTCAGAGAAAATGTAACTATTTTAAAGATTCTGGAAGGGGCACCTGCGTGGGTCAGTCAGTGAAGCATCTGCCCTGGGCTCAGGTCATGATCACAGGGTCCTGGGATCGAGCTCCACATCGGGCTCTTTGTTCAGAGCCTGCTTCTCCCTTTCCTTCTGCCTGCTGATCTGCCTGCTTGTGCTCTCTTTCTCTCTCTCAAATAAATAAATAAAATCTTTTAAAAAAAAGGTTCTGGAAGATACCACAATGCTGAACAGTATAGCACAGTTTCTCGATTTTTCTATTTTAGATTTGTCTAGTTTAGATATATATATATATATATATATATAGTCTAATTTAGATATATTTTAGACATATTGACTGCATTTTCTGTTGCTATGACAGATGAGGAATTTAGCAAACTATGCTGTTTTCCACGTTTCATCTCCCTTCAGCTTCTTTATTAGGTTAGTTATATTATTTTTAAATTTCTTCCAGTGATTTTATTTACAAACTTTAAGCACTGTATATCCTGTTGTATTTCTTGTTTCATCAAATGTCGACACTAGTTGCTCCCTACGTTGTAAACAAACAAAGCACATACCCACTTACCACCATCTCTCCTTCCCCTTCTGCCTCCTGTTTTCTCTTGTGTCATTAATTTTATGTTGTCAAGGTTTATAACATTTACAATTTATTCTGTAACTACTGAGTTCAACCATATTAAATTATCATTTTTGTATGTCAAAATAGCCCAGTATCAGCAATTTCCTGTGGTTTGATCTAATATAATTATACTCTTTGTGCTTATCTATAGCTTGATTCTAAACACTGAAAGCCAATAAATATTCATAATATTATATGTATGTTTTTCATGATGGAACAAAGTAGTGTCACTGGCATCATGATTTTAAATACTGTTTAATGATTCCCAACTATAAATCCCCAGTTCCAACCTCTCCCCTGAAGTGGAGACTTCTATCTAAATACATACTTGATACCTGTGTGTCACATCCTAATGACAGTCACCTAACTGGTTTCCCTATTTCTATTCTTGTTCTCATCCTGAAAGTCCATCCTACCATCCATTCTCCAGAGAGTAGTCAGAGTGATTTTAGAGCAGAAATCAGATCATTTCCCTCCACTGCTTAAAGCCTTCCAATTGTGGGGTGCCCGGCTGGCTTAGTTGCTAAAGCATGCAACACTTGATCTCATGGTCAGTAGTTCTAGCTCCATGTTGGGGGTAGAGTTCACTTAAAAACAAACAAACAACCTTCTAATTGTATCTTTTTATACATAGGATGAAACAAAACATCTTGTGCATGACTCTTAAGGCTTGGCTTAATCCTGATCCCAACAAGCCTCTCTGATCATATTTCCCATCACTGATGGCCTTCATTTATTGCCTTCCAGCTGCCATGGACTTATACTGTTTCTGCCACATACCATGATGCTTCCTATCTTAAGGCTTTACAATGTGCTATTTCCTCTGCCTGCAACACCCTGCTTCCAGATCTTTCCATGACTGGCTGATTTTTGTCATTCAGGTCTCAGTTCAAATATCACCTTCTTACCTGACCACCCAGTCTTAAATAGTATATACCATATCAGCACTAGTCACCCATCCAGTTTTATTTCCTTCAGAATGATTAAAGCACACTGAAATTTTCGTATTTGTTCATTTGCATATATATATATATTTTTTTAGTAAACTCTGTGGCCAATGTAGGGTTTGAACTCATGACTCCAAGAGTTGCATTCTCTACTGAGAAAGCCAGCCAGGTACCCCATGTTTATTTTTTATAATCTATCTTCCAGCCTTTGAATGTTTACTCCATAAAGATAGAAAAAATATTTTATGTTTCTTTTTTACAATCATATATCCCCTGAGTACCTAGGACACTGTCCAGTATAACATAATACTCAACAAATATTTGTTTAAGAACATATTTCACTGAGAAGGAATGTAATCCTAAATCATTGAGAAGCCTCAAGATCAAATGGATTATGTTTTTTTATACTCTGTCAATTATTCAAAAGGTGCCCTATTTTATTTTGCTTCATATTTGGATCATGCTTTTTTTGTTGTTTTAAAGGTTTTATATATTTATTTGAGAGAGAGAGAGAGCATGAGCAAGGGAGAGAGGGAGAGGGAGAGGGAGAAATAGGCTCCCTGCTGAGCAGGAGCTCAGTGCAAGGCTCGATCCCAGGACCCTTGGATTAAGACCTGAACCAAAGGGAGACACTTAACTGACTGAGCCACCCAGGTGCTCAGACCGTACTTGTTTTGTGTGGATTAAAAAACAAAACAAAACAAACAAAAAGAAAACACAGTTTTTTAGTCTCTCTCTTACTCTCTTGCCTAGCCCCTCTCCATCTCCCTACCTCCCTTCCTTCTTCCCCCCACCTTTCCCTTTCTGTAAGAAGAGGAATTTTCTTTCATTTTATTAGTAAAAACCTTGAAGTTATTACACATGTTGTTTATGTGGTAACATTTTTTTTCCTTCTTGAATGTATTTTTCAAACATCCTTCTAACTTCCTGTTCAGATTGAGCCAATTACATCCTATCATTCTGTGATATGTATGCCTGTCTGGTGCATTTCAGGAACAGAAAGGAGTCTAGTTTGACAAGAGTGGGGTGAATGAAAGTGTAGTAGGAGATGAGGTCACAGAGGTTATAGACATGTCATGGAAGACCTGATAGGTTAGAATAAAGACTTTAGCTTGAACTCTGAATGAGATATGAAACCATTGTAGGGTTCTGAACAAAGGCTCACTTTGGCTGCTGGATTGAGAATAGATTAAATGTGGGCAAGAACAGAAGCAGAGGGACAAATGAGGAGGTTAATTCAGTATTCCAGCTAAGAGATAATGTTTGCTTGGATCAGGGTGGTGACAGTAGAGGTAGTAAGGAATGGCCAGATTCAAGATGTATTTGAAAGTGGAGCCAACAAGAGTTTCTGGATATAAGGTAATGGAGAAAGAGATGACTAAAGGATGAATCCAAGGAATTTTGCCTGAGAAATAGAGAATATGGGGTTGCTAATATATGTGAGGAAAATTGAAGGAGGATGTTTTCTTGAGGGTAGGGTGAATGGGATATCAGAAGTTCATTTTCAGATATTAATTTTGAAATATCAATAGACAGCTGAATATACTAGTCTGGATTCAGAAGAGAAATACAGGATGGAGATATAGATAGGGCTCAGCCTATAAATGGCCCTTAAATTCATGATACTAGATGATTTTCCCTAAGAAGTAGGAGGAGATAGAAAAAAGAGAAACAGGAACTAAATCCTGGATTTTAATGTTTAGAATTTGTGGAGGTGAGTAGCCAGCAAACAAGGATGGGAAGAAATGGCTAGGAACCTAGGAAGGAAATCTACTGTGAAGGAGGTATTCTGGAAGCCAAGTGATTTTCTATTTATCCTTAATAAACTAAAATTTCCACATGAATAGGTATGGACCATCTTTACAATTATATTTGGCACTTTAAGGGCCCTTTTCCTCTAAAGACTTGTGTGTTTCCTCTATGAATTTTTCCCCTCTATTATGTCCTAATGACTAATGTTTGTTTCATTCTAGAGCTCCTTTTAAATAAATATTAGACCCTTTGGATCTATGCTTAATATTTTTTACCTTTTCTGTTCATATTTGCCATCTTGTTATCTTAGACTATAATTTTTTTTGTTATTTAGCTCTTGTACTTGAAAAAATCTGGAGTCTTTTAAAAACTTTCTAAGAACTTTCTTATTTTGTTATTGCTTCTTTTTTTCATAGGAGCTCATTCTTGACTTCTGTTCCCAGCACAATTTAGTTCCTCTGGGATCATTTGTTTTGTTTATTCATGTAGGTCCTTCTTTTTTATACTGTTGGTTTTGCACAAACATCTGGTTATCCATGATTTATGAATGAAGAACTACATTGATTTGAACAGTAGCTGGCATGAGTTTCTTTCAGAGTTGTACCGATGGGCTACTGTCTGGATTGAGAGTGCTCCTCCATAGAAGTCCTAAAGTGAGGGGGTCTTCCCTTTGAAGTCTTTCAAAGTATTTCAGGCTTTATTCTCAAAGTAGTAGACTTTAATGCATTTCATTCCTCAGAGAGGCTGTCCTTCCTTGTGTGTTTCCCTTCCAGATGAGGCAGAGTGTCATCCTACCCTGTACCCTGCCTTCTCCAGGCAAATCTTTTACTCTGCTTAGGAAACAGTTCTTGGGACTCCAGCTAGGACCAAATATTGCAGCTACTTTGTGTACATGGAGGAAGAGGACAGGTTAACTGGCTCTGTCTCCCATTGGCAGTCCTCTAATGTGGCCACTCTGATTGCTGTCCCACAGTCCGTGTTTGCTCTTAGTACTTGTTGACTCTGAGCTTGGAGCCTCTTGGGGGCTCTACCAAAGAAAGCATCCTCCCTCTCCTTTGAGATTTCTTCCATATATAGTTTGGATGACACTAGGGACTTTGGTTCTAACCACTGCACTATGCTGCTTCCTGGTATGTATTTCCTGTGATTTGATTGGGGATTTGCAGGACATAGAAGTAACACACGTGATCAGGCAGTCATCTGGAACTAGAAATGCTGAGACTATTTTCCAACTTTAACTGCAGTACTTTGCTGACTTTCCAACTTATTTAATAAAATGTTTACTATATCAAAGAGTTAGGGATATTACATTCTTAGGGGTGGAAGACCAGTGTGGGCCTATACTCTACATAGAGTATTCATTTAATATTCTTAACAGTCTTATGAGGTGGATAAAATCCCCATTTTATAGATGAGAAAACAGAGGCTCAAAGAACATAGGAACTCGCCCAGTGCTGTATTGTTGGTGTCTGACCCTAGACTGGGATCCAAATCTATTTTACTTCAGTCCTGTGGACTTTCACATCAATATCCCTCCATTTCTTTGCCATTGTCCTCTATGATAGGAAAGAATTCAGGCCAACTTAACTGCAATCTTCACTGGCATGAGAATTTCAGCATGCTATGTGTGAAAAACATTGTTATAGGTTTTAATTGGTAATCATCTAAGTTTCTTGGTATTTTACTCATCTATTTTCTTTGTATTTGAAACATGCATTACTTTTCAAATTTCATGAAATTTTTCTCAGTGGAGAGGCTGATACCATGGGCCCCTTATTTCTATCATAAGCTTAAGTCATAACTAGTAAATTGTGAAGGGGGTGGTGGTTGTTAATAATTTTGAATGTGCATGGCCTGAGTTTGCATTTCAGGTAATGGCTCATTTTTCCCCCAATAGGCAGCTTTTATAGAACAAAAGAGTGGCCATCTTAAAAGCAGCTGAGTGTTGCTGTCCAGCTCTGACCAGCTAAGCCCTGAAGGCACTTGCTCAGGGGTGGAGGTGGGACTGTAACGCGGAAGCAAAGGTCTGAATAGATCAAGACAAGTGTGTTGTCAACTCAAAAGAGCAGGTTGGCTGCAGCAGGATAGAACCCCAAATCAGGGCCACAATGGTGAGGCTGGGGATTGGAAGCCGGTCAATTTTTCTTTTCATTTTGCAGCCCCTTTTCTACTTACTGCTACCAGAGCATCTCGGTTACACATGCAAGGACACACAGAACCCAGGGACACACATGACAGTTACAAAGGCATCCACTCCTAGCTGCTGGAAAATGTGTGTTTGGGTCCTGGTGAGGGTGCTTCCAGCCCTCTGACTCACTTTCCCATCCCACTTTTTCCCTCCTTCAATGAATTTTCCCATGTTTTGAGAGACTGCAAAACTCAAGTACAATGTCCTTGTCTATGTGCAATGTCACCTTATGAATACTTCTTCAGTTCATGGTGCTTTTAGACACAACTCAGAGTCAAGGTCAAGGAAGGCAGGAGGAGGTAGGTGAGGTACTTTCCCTGGGCACAGAACTGAAGAGGGGCAAGCCCCTGCCCCTTAATACTAAAGATGATTACCATTTCAATGCAGTGATTTTTAAAAAATCACAATGAATGTGGGGTGCCTGGGTGGTGTAGTTGGTTGAACATCGCACTCTTGATTTTGGCTCAGGTTCTGATCTCAGGGTCATGAGGTCAAGTACCACATTGGGCTCCATGCTCAGCGTGGAGTCTGCTTGAGATTCTTCTCTCCTCTACCTCTGCCCCTCCTCCTGTCTCTCTCTCTCCTTCTCAAATGAATAAATAAATCTTTTTTAAAAAGTCATGATAAAAAATATTCCATGATGAACAAAATGCCAAAATGTTATATCAAGACAGGATGTGACAGGGCTGGGATTTGGGGAGGTGAAAGAGATGAGCCATGCAAGGGCAGGGTCAAATCCTGTCAAAACGTTTTCTTAGAATTTGAAAAAAGGGCAAGAAACATCCTCAGGATTGTTGTTTTGCTTTTTATCACTCTAAATGAGAAAGACATATAAAAGTGCTTTCAAAAGATCTTAAATGTGTCATAAATGTAAAATATGACTATATAACCATTATCATTTGTTCCCAATAATGACTGCCTGGTCAGACTGACATTTTAAACAAGTCTATTCAGTTCTTTGAATCACTAAAGATTTACACTAATTTGACTTTTTTCTCTTCCCTCTCTAAGTCATACAGGGAGCATTTGATTCAACTTTCCACCCTTTCTTTCTTTTCTCAATTACCATTTACTTAAAACACAAAACAGAGG
>NW_019154149.1:935563-988526 GCF_002288905.1 Enhydra lutris kenyoni | reverse complement strand
GAAGCCCAGTGCCCAACTCCGAGTCACAGTGAGGGAGATGCTGTTTTCAGTCCCACACTGAGAAAGGATAAGATGGCGATTGCATTTTAGAAGCCCAGTGCCCAACTCCGAGTCACAGTGAGGGAGATGCTGTTTTCAGTCCCACACTGAGAAAGGATAAGATGGCGATTGCATTTTAGAAGCAATTAAAGGAACTTCTGGATTTCCACACACTCTGTAACTTGGCATCTTGGTAGAATCTAAAAGATTTTAATGTGAGTGCTGAAAGATGGTAAAGATCATGTCTTGTGATGTAGAAAATGGAAGTTCCTACTAAAGCTTCATTAATGAGCCTATTTCCCTAAACTTCATTAAGCCAACCATAGACGCTGCTCAGGTGCAGCCCGTCTTGCAGTTATTAGAAAGTGGTGTCAATGCAGCAAAGATTTAGAATTTACAAGTTAGGACTTAGTGTTCCACCCCAGCCTTTGAACTACCCTGAAGTGATCTTCTTACTTAATTAAAGGCATGTGTGAATCCAACAAGCTCCCTATCTCCTGTCTTGGCACGCATTACAGGTAGTCTAGGAAGAGAACGGAGAGATAAAGGAATGATGTTTATATAAATACAGTGTAGTACAGGTGTTGCTGGCTCCTCGAGGTATTGGATTCCCATGAATGAATGTACCATGGCAGGGATTTTCAGCAATCCCAGAAAACAAGAGCCACAGCTAATGTAAGGAAATTGAAATCATCACTGGATTGGGGAATGTGTTCAATGGAGCATATGTGGCCTAAAAGTACAAACTACAACTTGCCCCCTAATTGGGGTAGCTCAAGTTTTTGTGTGTAGAGACATGCCATTCTTCTCTGCTCTTTCACTTGGGATCAATCACCCAGGACAGTTTGGAAGGGACGGGTGAAGGTCAACCATTTTCCCTCACATCCATTTCAGTTTTCAGAAGGCCATTTTTTAGTGGCTCTCAATTCTGTGTTTTGTTGTCCAGATTTAGGAATGGAGTGAACACTCCGAACATCCACCCAACCAGTCTTGTGTTCTACAGTACCTTACAGTTTGCAAAGCCTTTTAATCTCCCATCAGTGATTTAAGGCCACTCAGGCAGAATCTGAGGGGTGGGAGAGCCATGCAGCAGAGACCTGGGCATGAGGCCTGTCTCTGAGTGGTAGCTGGGTACCTCTGGTGGAATCGTAGAATCTGGCTGAGGTCCCATTTCTTCACTTGTCCAAAGGGGATCACAACACCTACCTGCAAGGATGGTTGTGAAACATAAGAAGGAAACCCACACCAAGTGCCCAGTGCTGCCTCTGTCAAGGGGTAAACCCTGGCAAATATTAGTTGCCAATAAGACAGGATTATTTCTAATTTACAGATTGAGAAATTGAGGCAAAGCGGTGGGGGGAGGCAGTGGTGTGTAAAATGACTACCCTAATTAGCAGAACAAGGATTTGAGCTCAGATCTTTGGACTGAAGTTTACACTCCAGCCCCCATAACACAAGTTGGGTGGTATTGAACAAAGAGTGTTCGCTCACAGTTCTGGAGGCCAGAAGCCCCAAATGAGTTTCATGGAACTGAAATCAAGGCATCAGCAGGGTCCACCACGTTTGGAGGCTTTAGGGGAGAATCCATTCCTTGCCCCTTCCAGCTTCCAACAGATGCCAGCAGTCCTTCGATTGTGGCCACATAGTTTCAATCTCTGCTTCCATGGACACACTGTCCTCTCCTCTTCTTTGTGTGTCAAATCTGCCTCCACCTCTTTCTAAGAAGCCTGCATGTGATTGCCTTTAGGGCTCACTGGGATAAGCCAGTGTAATCTCCCCATGGAAGAGCCTTAACTTAATCACATCTGCACAAAGTTCCGTTTTGTTGTATAAGGTAACATTCACGGGTTACAGGGATACACTAGGACATGGATCTCTTTCCTGGGGCTTATTATTCAACCTACCACAGCTAGCATATGAAAATTTCAGTCTGGGCAACCTGCATCCAGCTTGATTCCTACCTCATGGCAGTTTATTCCAATGCAAACTCTCCCTCTACCCTCCTGCTGGCTTGGACATCTGCAGCCCTGGTGGCCAGTCTGGGCTCCTAAGCTGCCTCTGGATCCAGCTTCATCCTCAAGATCCAGAACTGTCCTGCCTAGGCCTAGTGCTTGCAGGCTTGCCATTTTCCTCCCCTACACATGATCAGTGTGGCCCGGGGGATGCCTTCCAAAGTCAGCTTAGTTCCATCCTCCTACAAGGTGGGTTGATCTGCATTCTACAACTAAACAAGGGGATACTAGTGGAAGGTTCTGATTCACTCAGGTTGGCTGGAATATAATGCAAGGATTTTTAGGGCCTACACCCATGGACACCTTCTGCAGAATTGCAATACTCTGAAGAAAACCTATAGACAGCTACAACTCCATAGCCAAGTGCAACTGGTCTTTAGTCTCCTCTAAGGATTTATTAATGGTTACAGAAATTTATTATATACATAATGCATGCATGTAAATGTGTATGCTCATATATGCACATATATGCACATCATATCATCAGAACTCCTCATTTATAGATTTTAATTCACACGAAAACTCAAATAACACCTTTCACGGGTTCTCATGTTTTCATGGAAAATTTCCTGAGTACCTCCTTCAATGGCAGGCCCTTTGCTAGGTGCTAGGGATATAGAGGTGAAACTGCTCTTTCCCCTCAACTCTTAGGGGGATAACAGTCTAAGGGGTAGACATATTTAGAAATGAGTAATTAAAGAACAGTGTGATTAGTTCTGTTCATCTACACAAGGTTGGAACAAGGGTGAGGTACTTGCCTAGGGCGCACAATTTAACGAAGCTTTGAAATTCACTATTGATGACTGAATTTTTTTTCCATGATGATAAACAATATTTTAATGCATTATTTAAAAAAAAGACAAAACTACTGCCAAAAAAAAAAAATCCATGACGAATGAAAGTGCCCCTTTTTTCCCATGCAAGGTAATACCACCACAGGTTCCAGGGATTAGGTCCCAGACATTGCAGGGGAGGAGGCACTAAAATGAGCAGGTCCTCTGTGAGACAAGGCCTGTGGAAGGGTGAGGGGGCAGGAGGGAAGCCACCACCCCCGCTGACTGGCAGTGCTTGTTTTGCCACTGAGTCTTCATATAGGAGGTGTTTGGGATGTTGCCTGTGGCTCAGCTTTGAGTGGGGGGGTGGTCCATATGACCTTTTGTGTTGCCAAAGTAGACTGGGCACTGATCAGGTCTGGCTGCTCTGGGAAATTAAAGCAAGAGACTGCCTAGAAATGCTCTACCTCCATGACCTGCTAGCCAGATGTGGTGTTCCAGCCCCCTGGAGAGAAGTCTAGCCGAGCTTCCACGTGCGCTCAGGGGACTATGGGACTGGTCAAGACAGTGACCACTGTGGTGTCTGTATGAGGGGCAAGATTGAAATCTGTGAGTAAATCAAGGCTGTTGCCTTCTGGGTGGCATCCTTTGGACTTGGCACTTCAGCAAGTTACCCAGGGCCACAATGGCCATGGAGGGGATCAGTTTAATGCAAATTTTAGAGGCAGCTCCTAGTAAGCAGCCACTCAAGTTGAAATTTCCCAAGCTCATCTTGCTTGCATGGAGGAGAATTTGTCTTAGGCTGTTTCAAGATAAGAGCCACAGCAGTATGACTCTTGATTAAATTAGTAGAGCAGAAAAAGAAATAGAAGGCTTAAGAGTTTGCAGAAGGGCCAGGTTTCCCCAGCTCACATTTCCTCTCCCCTCCCCTGCCCCTATACTCCATCTGCTCTAAGAAGATCCAAGTTCCATTTCCCAAAAAGAAGCAGTTTTCTATTACAAAAGTAATAAATATTTGGGACACCTGGGTGGCTCAATGGCTTGAGTGTTCAATTCTTGATTTTAGCTCAGGTTGTGATCTCAGGGTTGTAGGATCAAGCCCCATGTCAGGCTCCTGGCTCAGTGGGGAGTCTGCTTTTCCCTCTCCCTCTGCTCCTTCCCCCTTCAAATAAATAAATAAATCTTTTTTTTTAAAGTAATAAATATCCATTATAGAAAACTGAGAAAATTCAGAAAAATGAAGTGAAGGAATCATATAATCTTACTTCTGCACTATTCATTATTGATGATATCATAACATAGTTCCTTTCAGTTATTGACTGTGATAGTGATTTTTCTATACATCATTGTGTATGTACACATATATATACATTCATGTATATAAGTGTGTGTATGTAGGTATATGTTTGCATGTATCTATACACATATATCTGTGTGTCTATACAGTATATGTACACACATATACAATTAAGGGTGTTTAACATTTTGTACTTTGATTTTTTTTTTTACTCACTATTCTTTTTCCTCACCTGTTTTGACCTATCAGCATCAGTCTACACAGTCAACCACTTCCTCCTTGAGATACTCACTTGCCTGGCTTCTCTATTAGCACATTCTCCTAGTTTTTCTCTGATTCACTTCCCACTTGTTCCTAGTATCCTTTGACAACATATCTTTCTTTATCTGACCATCACATATTGGGATTCTACAGAGCTAATGCCTTCCCCCTCTTTTACTTTGCATTCACGTTTTTGGTGATTTTACCCATTGCCATGACTTTAAGTAAAAATGACATGCAGATGTCTCCCACATATTTTTTTTGTTGATTTAATTCCAGTATGCTTAACATACAGCATAATGTGAGTTTCAGGTATATAGTGTAGTGATTCAGGACTTCCATACATTACCACGTGCTCATCACAACTAGTGTACTCCTTACTCCCCATCACCTCATTCACCCAGCCCTCCACCAACCTCCCCTCTGGTAACCATCAGTTTGTTCTCTAGAGTTAAGGGTCTGTTTCTTGCTTTGTTTCTCTTTTATCCTCTTTGCTCATCTGTTTTGTTTCTTAATTCCACATATGGGTGAAATCATATGGTACTTGTCTTTCTCTGACTGACCTATTTCATTCAACATTTTATTCTCTAGCTCCATCCTTGTCATTGCAAATGGCAAGATTTCATTCCTTTTTATGGCTGAATAATATTCCCTTATATATTTTTACCATATCTTCTTCATCCATTCATCTGTTGATGGATATTTGGGCTGCTTCCCTAATTTGGCTATTGTAGATAATGTTGCTATAAACATAAGGGTACATGTATCACTTTGAATTAGTTTTTATATTTTTGGGGAATATACCCAGTAGTGTGATTATTGGATCATAGGGTAGTTCCATGTTTAACTTTTTGAGGAACCTCCATACTGTTTTCCAGAGTGGCTGCACCAGTTTGAATTCCCACTAACAGTGCAAGACGGTTCCCCCTTTTCCACATCTTTGCCAACACCTGCTGTTCTTGTGTTGTTGATTTTAGCCTTTCTGACTGGTATGAAGTAATATTGTAGTTTCAATTTGCATTTCCCTGATGATGAGTGATGTTGAGCATCTTTTCATGTGTCTGTCAGCCACCTGGATATCTTCTTTGGAGAAATGTCTTCTGCTCATTTTTAAATTGGGTTATTTGTTTTTTGAGTGTTGAATTATATATGTTCTTTATGTATTTTTGATACTAACCCTGTAATGTCTCCCACATTTATATCTCTAGCACAAAATTCTTTAAGATCCAGGTTCACAGGGCGCCTGGGTGGCTCAGTGGGTTAAGCCTCTGCCTTCGGCTCGGGTCATGGTCTCAGGGTCCTGGGATCGAGTCCCGCATTGGGCTCTCTGCTCAGTGGGGAGCCTGCTTCCCCCTCTCTCTCTGCCTCTCTGCCTGCTTGTAATCTCTCTCTCTGTGTCAAATAAATAAATAAAATCTTTAAAAAAAAAAAAAGATCCAGGTTCACAAATTGAGCTGCCTATTTGACATTTCAACCTGAATGTTTCATAAGCATCTCAAACCCGACAGGTCTGCACAGGGTTCTTGACTTTCCCTTCCTATATTTGCCTCCTCCAGTCTTGCCCATTTCACCAAATGGTACTGCTCTCAACCAGAAGCTCAGTCTCAAAACTAAGGAGTCATCCTTCATGCCTCCCTTTCCCTTATCTCGTCGTCACCAGGTCTGGTTTGTTCTACCCTACATTATATCTTGAATTGACCCACTTTTATATATCTCCCTTGCTATTCCTTGGGCTTAACAAATATCTTCTTTTACTTGGCTATAAAAGTAGACTCTAAGTCTTGCCCCTTCCAACCCATTCTTTAGATAGCATTCATAATTATCTTTCCAAAAGATAAATCATATTATATGATTAAAAAAAAATCTTTAACTGGTTAACCATCGACTGGTTAAATGAATTGTGGTACAACCATATGATGAAATACTATATAACTATAAAAATGAATGTGGAAGGCAACCATATAATGAAATGGAAAGAGCTCCAAGATATTATCCAGTGAAAAAAAACACAATGCATAAAATAATATGTATATAACTTTTGGCATATAACACAGAGATAGATTAACAATGTATATTTGTATCTGCATCAAAACTAAAAGGATTCCTAAGAAACTTATGAAAATTATTATTTGTAGATGAGTAGGGGGAAATACCCAGTGGATAATATGGGGTGAGAGCAAGACTCATCACAGTAAACCTTTTTTATATTGTTTGGACTTTTGAACTAAGTGAATGTATTCTCTATTTAAAAGCTAAAAATGGACATATCTTCCCACTGCACTTAGAATAGGACTAATAATATTCTCTGCCATGGCCTATAAGCCCCTGCCTTGTCAAGCCTCTGGCCACCTCTCCACTTTTACCTTCTACCATTCCCATCATTCTTTCACTACTTCCAAATCCAAATGATCTTTCTTTGTTTTTTAAATTAAATTAAATTAAAAATTTTTTTCAGTGATCCAAAATTCATTGTTTATGCACCACACCCTGTGCTCCATGCAATACATGCCCTCCTTAATACCCATCACTGGGCTCACCCAACCCACCACCCCCCTCCCCTCCAAAACCCTCAGTTTATGTCTCAGAGTCCACAGTCTCTCATGCTTTGTATCCTGCAATTCACTTTACCTTTCTTTCTCCTAATGTCCTCCATGCTATTCCTTATGTTCCACGTATGAGTTAAACCACATGATAATTGACTCTCTCTGCTTGACTTATTTCACTCAGCATAATCTCCTCCAGTCCTATGTTGATACAAAAGTCAGGTATTCATCATTTCTGATGGAGGCATAATACTCCATGGTATATATGGACCACATCTTCTTTATCCATTCGTCCGTTGAAGGGCATCTTGGCTCTTTCCATAGTTTGACGACTGTGGCCATTTCTGCTATGAACATTGGGATACAGATGGCCCTTCTGTTCACTACGTCTGTGTATTTTGGGTAAATACCCAGTAGTGCAATTGCAAGGTCTTAGGGTAGCTCTATTTTTAATTTTTTGAGGAATCTCCACACTGTCTTCCAAAGTGGCTGCACCAACTTGCATTCCCACCAACAGTGTAAGAGGGTTCTCCTTTCTCCACATCCTCTCCAACACTCTTTGTTTACTGTCTTGTTGATTTTTTGCCATTCTAACTGGTGTAAGGTGGTATCTCAATGTGGTTTTGATTTGAATCTCCCTGGTGGCTAATGATGGTGAACATTTTTTCATGTGTCTGTTAGCCACCAAATGATCTTTCAGTTAATCAAATAGACCCTGAGTTTTTCCTCCTCGATGCATTTGTGTTGTCTTTTTCTTTTCTGTTGCTTGCCATTTCTCCTGGTCTTCCCGTGGCTATCTCCTTTTCATCCATAAATCTCTGTTAAAATGTCATCCCAGAGATACCTTCCTTGGCTTCTTCACCTTGGGATGTTTATCCCCATCCTACCTTTTACTCTCAATCATGGCACCACGGTCTCTTCCTTCCTAGCACTCCTCACCATCTTTTACTGTTTGTTTAAATAAATTATTTATTTTGTTGTTTATCCACTAGAGACTAAACTTTGTGAGGATGGGAACTATTTATATAATTTTCACTGCTGTACAACAGCCTGTACCCAGTGCTTGGTGCACAGCAGGTGATCTATGCATCTTTGTTGACTGAATGCATGCTTGTAGATGCATAAGCATTTACCCACATCATTACAATTTTTTCAGCAGTATCCTTATAATAACTTATATAATATCCCGTACAGTGTATATGCCAGAGTTAACATTAACCATTTCATATTATTTGACACTTAGGTGGTTATTGAAATAATGTATAAAAGTAGGTTTAACCTCGACATTGTTCATATCTCTTATGGTCATATTTAAAACATTTTGGTTGATTTAATAGCTTGAAAAGAGGTATATTTTAAATTTTTAATTTGCATTTCTTTAATTACTGATACAGTTTTAGACATTTTCCATATTAGCTAATTGGATTTCTTTTTTATGGACTGTCATCATCTTTTGAATTACACCCTTCTCCTTCCCCAACGCTAATGTCTGAAATCAGGATCTTACTATTTTTAGCCTTAGTTGCTTTAACAACCTCTCTAGTGGTCTCAGGATCTCTGATCTTGCTGCCCTCCTGTGTATCCTTTCTCCTGAAGCCAGAGTACCTTTCCTAAAATGCATATTTGTTCAAGGCACTGCCTGCCTACTACTATAGGGCTCTCCGCTGCCTAGAAGATAAAGAATAAGTTATGCCATGGTATAACCTATAAGCCTAACTTCAATGGCTCCAGCTAAAAGCCTCACCCCAATCCAACATCACCCACATGCATGTACAACATATGCACCATATCTCTGGGTCTACTTAAGCTGTGCTTTCTGGAAAACCTTTATACTGCATCTCCTGTCCAGCTGGGGAATATCCACTTATCTTTCAAAAGTAGGTCAAGAGTCATTTTTTCCATGAAACTTTATTCCCCCAACCTTGGTAAAATTGACCACTACCTTCCTTGAATTCCACCTCTACCTCATTCAGACTTCTGTCTTAGCAGCTATAACACTTAGTCATGCCCCCCTTTTTTTTTTAATTTGTCTCCCCATAGATTTCAAGTACTCTAAGAGGCAGATTAGTCGTTATAAATTCAATGTTCCTTGGTGCCTAGCACATTTCTTGAAATAGTGTGTCCAATGAACACACTTTGTTCAGTATTTTGTCCAGCTATTTGAGATATAGCATTTTCCTTATAGATTTATAATAGTGACTTATATATTAAAGCTAGGAATCCTTTGCTTTATTTATTGTGAATATTTTTATCAGTTTGTAAATGCCTTTTAAATTTGAATGCTTTGGTTGTTTTGGAGGAGTTTTTAAAATATATAAAGTCAAATTTGTTAATCTTCTAAATTATTTCTTACATTATTTCTAAGTTCTTACATAATTTCTAAATTCTTATTCCCATTAGAGGTTTGATAAATATTTATTTCTGTTTGCTTCTAGTTTTTTGTTCTGAAAAAATTTTTTTACCATTTAACTTAATAATCCATCTAAGAATTAATTCATGTTCTATACTAAGAACTTCATTTATTTTTCCCCAGATAATTAACCACTTGTCCCAGTACCATTTATTAATAACCTTTTTCTTCTTCTTGATTTGAGATTCCTCCTTTATCATATATTAGTTTCATAAACATAGTGGGATCAACATGGAGGATATATATGGTTTCATTGATTCATATCTCTAAATTTGTTCCAGTATCCTAATGCTTTAATAATTATAGATTTATAACATGTATTTTGAATGCAGTGGACTATAAATTAAAACTGTAATATCTGATGGGGTGAATTCCTCTTCATTTTTCTTCTCTTATGAAGTTTTCTATGCAATTTTCTTTCATCTGTTTTTCCTACTAAATCTTGGGATTATTTTGTCAAGTTTCCAAAAGAATCCTGTTAGTGTTTTGATTGGAATTCAACTAAAATTATAAATAATTTGAGAGCAAATTGATTTCTCTCTATCACATTCAGCTTTCCAATTCA
The DNA here is from genome assembly GCF_002288905.1 of Enhydra lutris kenyoni. NCBI lineage: Eukaryota > Metazoa > Chordata > Mammalia > Carnivora > Mustelidae > Enhydra > Enhydra lutris. Next base: position 978,626 of record NW_019154149.1, on the reverse strand, counting down.
GGAACACGGTATGTCCTCCTACATATTCAAGTCTTTTTTATATAGTTCTCAGTGAAGTTTTATAGTTCTCTTTTTGTAGATCTCATATGGTTCTGATTAAAATTACTCCTAGGCATTTTTTATTTCATTCAGAAGACTTCTCTGGTATGAATGAAAATCTCCATACAGCCCACTGATAAATATAATCCAGAATATTAGGGCCCATATTTTCTAAGCCACATGATTTGACAGTAATTGAGGCCATATATTGTAGTGGTTAAGTGCATGGGCTTTGACATCTAGACAGATTTGTTTCTGAATCCTGGTTCTGTCACTTATTAGCTATGTAACCTTGAGCAAGACATGTAAACTATGTCTCAGTTGATTCATTTATAGACCTGGACTACTAATAGTACCTTTCCTGATATGGGTTTTGTGTGGTAAATGCAGGGTCATGGAAGTGAAAACTTAGTGTGGTACTTGGTATATAACGAGTGCTCAGTGAATGTGAGCTATGGTGATGGTGCTAGTGATGGTGACAACAACTTGGGCATACAGAGAAAAATGAGAAATAGGGCTGTCTTGAGATGTTCAGATTGCCAAAATCATGGAAATGAAAAGGATAAAAGATTCAAAGGAGAAGGAAAGTTGAACAAGGAGAAAGAGAGCAGAAAGTGAAAAGGTGCTTACAGTGAGGATGATGGGAGAAGGCTACATCTTTGTTAGAATCAGGAGCAAAGAGCATTCTGGGAAGCCTCCAGAGATGGAGGAGGGGGAAGGGGAAGCAAATGTAATGTATGGATAGCCATTCTTCACAAAACTATTCCCCTGCCTACCCAGCTGGTCTTTAGACCCAGAATGGGCAGAGAAGCTTGCCCAAGACCCACTGTGTTGGAGGGATCTGGCCTCGTGGCCATGGGAAACCCTGGAACCATATTTCTACTTGTAAGAGATGCTATTCAGGACTGTGTAGATCAGAGAGGGCAACTGTATGATTCTCTGAGGGCAGCCACAAAAGGAGGCAAGCATGGTTCTTGGAAAGTGATGGAAAGTGTCTGATAACTCAACCCCTTGAGCTGGGAGGCCATGGAGTTATCTCATTACTATTTTATTAATCATGGCATAGGCTGTTTGAGAATGTTGCTGGCATTTAACTAGAAGGAAGATAGCTTCTTAAATGACAATGGGCATGGAATAGGGGAGTAGGGAGGATGGAAAGGAGGGAGGGAAAGAGAAGAAAAAAGATATTGGTGCCTATATGTGAATGCTCACACAGATGTATACTCAATTCAATCATATGCCCAGGAGAGCATGAGTTTTAATCTGTAGGTGTTTTTACATAGTGAATTGCAAGGATGAAACTTCATCAACTATGTATGGCATTGTTTGGGGAAAAATAGAACTAACATCCTTAACTCAGTCTAAAGTACAAAGAGTAAGCTGAAGAGCCAGGACCCCTGTAAAGAGCTTATGAGAAAACATCTTATTGACTAATGGTTCCTGTTCCAATTCCTTTATCTTCCCATGAAGATTTTTTTTTAATAAGGGGTGAGGCCAAGGGAAAGGGAGGGAGAGAGAGAATCTCAAGCAGGCTTTATGCCCAGTGCAGAGCCCAGCACGGGGCTTGACCTCACAACCCTGAGATCATGACCTGAGCCAAAGTCAGGAGTTGGATGCTTAACCAACTGAGCCACCCAGGCGCCCCAAGAAAATTTTCAAGATGCAGTTTAGCAATGATGTTTTCCAATAAAAGGTCCATTATTAAATAGCAGATGTTTGAGATATTCCTGAATAGCACTGAGCCCTAGAACATTAATGTTGGAAAAGCCCTTTGAGACCAACCGACAGAGCCACTAGAGGAGGGAAATGACACACATACGGCTGTGCACTGAGCTGGTTAGTAGAGCCAAAACCCAAAATGAGGACTCCTGACCTATACAGCCTTATTTTCCCCCATCATAACATAGGATCTGTCTATTTGGGGAACCCCCAGGACGTTTATCTCAGCACTTTTTTTTTTTTTTTTGCTATGGTACTTTCTTTGTGTGTGTAAGACATGTGTTATAAACCCACCAATGTAATTTCCTTTCTTTGGGAGAATACAGTGATGGGAACATGGCACAGCCCACGTGTAGAACAGGAAGGAAGATCTTCCAGAAGCTAAATTATCTATCTTATTTCTTCCTTCCAAAGATATTTCTGAAAAAATCATTTTAAATTTTAAACATTTTCATTTCATAGCATGAAAGATCAACCTCTGTGGGTAAGGCTTTCAGGATCGGCTATGCCAACTCTATTCTCCATCTAATCTTCCCACAGGATCTTGAGCACACCTTCAGGTATTACTTATTTCACTGTGTGGTAATCAGTCAAGGCTACAGCACTATAACATTCTCTCTATCCGACCTAGCTATGATTTTCTCCAGGGTCAGGACTGATGCTGATCCCCTAACCCCAACAAAGAGCAGGGGCTCAGGAAATTCCCATTGATTAAATCCAAGAAGCAGAGAGGATATGAGGGAGAAGCTCATGTTTTAGGCTCAGGGCTTGTACATGGGCTGTGTGGCCTTGGGCCAGTCAAATGAACCATTCGCAGGATTTGTGTCCTTTCTCTAAGGGAATGGTGATCATAGTGTAACCACCACTTCCCAGAGGAATGTTTGGATAAATGAGATTTTGATCATCAAAGCTTTCTGTGAACTGAAAAGTACTATAAAAAAAATAGAGCATGTGATAGTAATGGCTGACATTCTTCGAGAACTCACTGAGTGTCAGCACATTCAATCTGCGTAACAACCTTATAAAGAAAAGGCTATTGTTATCCCCATTTTATAGATGGGAAAACTGAGGCACAGGGAGGCTAGACAATTTTTCCAGGATCCTATACCCCCAAGGACACACAGCTAGTAAGTGGTTATGATATTATAAACTAGAAAGGGGCCATAACTTACTCAAGCTGACACAGCCAAGGATCTGAGACAGAACTGAAATCTAGGTCTCTTAATTCCCAGTCCAGTGCTCTTCCTACTGAACCTAATGTATGATGTTCTGGGAATACTATCCCATGTATCTCCTATGAAAGGATGATTGGGGCATGGTATTATTTCTCTGAATATGGCCTCTCGCCTGAGGAAAAGGTATAGAAAATGAAAATCAAAAGTTCTCCTTGGGCTGGAGGACTACAAATCATGGGTCACTTTTCAAAATGAGTCACTGAGGAGCCCAGGGGATGGACTGTCATGCCAGGTGGGTTGGTGAAAGTGAAGGGACACAGACCAACCATGGTTTAGAAATAAATGACTTGTTTCTGTCTCTCTTATATTTCTATCTTAAACAATCTAGATCTATGTCACATATATTTTTTCATTCCAACTTGCTGAAAGGTTATTTTTAAATAAGATATGACAAAAATATAACTTGGCCAAGAGCAGCACCTTTGTATTACAATCTGACATTTCTAATAAACACCCAGTGATGTGGGGCTTATTACCTGGCCTTTGTGTATGAAGTTAGGACCTTTTTGCTATTTCTGAAAACAAATTCTACTGCTCAACCCTGACCCAGAGGTCATTTATGCACCAATAGTCCACACTGTGTGCACGTTTCTGAGCCATCTACTCTTCACTCTTTCTGTGTGTCTCTGTGTGTGTGTATGTGCACATGCATGCTTGTGTGCATGCTATCCATGTCCTCACAAAACATAGCATCAAGTGAAATAGCTTATATCTTCAAAACACTGGTTTTCTTCAAAGTATATAATAATGACAATAATTATAGCACGTACAGAAGGATTTACAGTTTTCAAAATAGCATGCATACTTTTATTTTTTTTTTAATTTTATTTAAATTCAATTAGCCAACATATAGTAAATCATTAGTTTCAGAGGTAGAATTCATTGATTCATCAGTTGCATATAAATAAGTCAATCAGAGAAAGACAATTAACATATGGTTTCATCCATATGTGGAATATAAGAAATAAAATCATAGGAAAAGGGAGGGGAAATGGAATAGGAGGAAAATATGCATACTCTTTTAAATGCTGTATTTTTCTGGTTATGCAGATGTGCTTGGTCTTTTAAAAGATTATCAGGACAACAGTAACATACAACACAGACCGTGACTGTCCCCCACAATGCCACACCACTGGAGGTAGCTATGTCTGGTGACCATTCCGTGTCTCTTTCCTATATACCTTGCTCTGTGTGTAGGGGTAGGGGAGTATGTATTACAAAACAGGGGGAATTCAATTCCAAGAGTTTTACACTTGCTTTTTGTCACTTGGATGGCTTTGTATCCCCATACACATATCCTTATGACAGGGGTCAGCAAATTATAGCCCACCAGCCAAATCTGGCCCACTGCCTATTTTTGTAAATAAAGTTTCATTGGCACATGGGCACGCCCATTTATTTACATATTGTCAAGCCTGTTTTCATGCCATGACTGCAGAACACATTTAGTATCTGGCCCTTTACAGAAAAAGTTTGTTGTCCCTGCCTTATGACAACCACCCAAATTAGTTAGGCAAGGCAAGGGTCACCTCATTTTAGGGGTATGTGTGTGTGTGTTTCTGTGTATTTATATATGTACATATCCTATAAACCTCATGCTGTGTGATATTCTCATTCCTGAAATATCATGGGTCAGTTGAATCATATTTTCAATACCCTCAGTTGACTAATTAAGTGCTATTATATGAAGTGATGGGTCCAAATGAGGAATCCTTCTGTGAAGCGAATAGGGACCACCTACTTTATCTGTTTTGTACAGTATTTTGGCTTACTAGAAAGCATTCCTATTCATCTAAAACACACACACATACAAACATGCTCTCATACACATATCCCTAATCACGCTCATGTACACTCATTCTCCCATGGGTACTAATTTATGCACACACGCTCTTGTGCACAGTAACACATCAAGTGATCTGATAGGATCATGCCAGCAGTCTTGCCATCACTTCATTCCAGGAGACACCACAGATTTAATTTCTATTGAAGGAAGGATAGGTTTAAGAAGGTGGGATGGTAGCGCCTTTGACAAGCCCATGAGCCTGAAGTTAGGGAAGTCATCCAGAGGAAAGAATAGTAGGAAAGAAGCTAAGTTGGAGGGAGGTCATCAGATGCAGAGGAGGAAGGAGAAGGTGGGAGACTCTCTAGAGAAGGCCAGCCTAGCAGAATGCCTGATCCCGTGAATCAGTGCTTTTTTGGGGGCAAAAGGCAGAGGCAGGGAGAGGGTGGTGAGGAACCACTGGTGGTCCTCTGGGAAAGGTGAGAAGGAAAAAACAAACTCATGGAAAAGATTGTGGCATTGATCATTTGCAGCCTCCGGTTGTCAAACACTTTATGTGTATTATAGGGACAATGATTCTGATCCCAAGTAAAATCTCTTATTAAAAGTCTACATGCTTTTGGGGAGGGGAGAAGGCAAGGAGCAAATGGGTCCATTGATAAGTTACAGTGGAGATGAGTCAATCCAGGCAGGAGGGGAGAGAAGGCTGGGGAGGGAGAGGCTCCTCTGCAAAGGCCTCACAGATGATGTGGTGTCTGAGTAGGGGCCTCAGAGAAACAGGAATGCACACTAAGTACCTATTTGAGAAGAGACAAGTGCAGGCAGAGGGAATAGCAAGTATAGAGGCTGAAAGGGGTTTATTTGGAGACCAGCCAGGAGCAGACTTTGGGAAGGAGAGAGAGGAGAGTAGCAGGAGGTAAGGTTGCAGATGCCATGGCGAGGGAGTCAGAGTGAGGAGGACTTTAGAGACTTTAGAACTGAGACACGAGTCAGGAGGTTGGGAATATTTGCTTTAAAATATCTTGTGATATGGTAAGCATTTAACATTGCTAGGGATACCAGGTTGAACTCTGTCCAAAGATTCAGCAATAAGGATGATATCAACAGCTACCACTGAGGACCTACTTTGTTCCAGGCACATGGATAGTGGCTCCACATGGTGTGATCTCATTGACTCTTCACCACAACCTTACCAAGTAGGCCGCTGCCATTTTCAGAGAAGGAAACTGAAATTCAGAGAGGTTAAGCTACTTGCTTAGGGTCACTCAGCAAGTAAAGGGCAGAATCAGGAGTCAAGCTTAGGTCTCTAATTCCACAATGCTACCTTTCCTCCCATAATCCTAAAGGATTACAGTTAAAGAAAAATAAAATTGACTCAACTCTGCAACTCATTATTATCTATCTTTTTTGATACTTTTTGAAAATGTCTACTGTTCCATGGCTTTATGTTCAACTTTTAAGTTTGAGTGTTCCAAAATAACCTTATGAGTGCAAGGTCTCAGGCTGGAAAATTGGGTCCAGTTTCACCGGATGCCTCCCCTGGCAAGAATAAAAACCCTGTTGGTTAGTTTATTCTGGAGGCCATCTCTTGCACTTGGTTGCATGTAGTGTCTCACCTCTAAAATGACGTTAAAAGAAAAAAAAAAGCCAAGCAAAGTTTATATGGCTTTTCAAGCCTGCTATTAGGATAGTATCCACAGTGGATCATACACTCATGAAATTTGCTGTGACTTTTTAAGGACTCTACCATGTGCCCACTGCATCTTGGAATTTCAACTTAAAAGAAAGTGGTGCTGGGGCGCCTGGGTGGCTCAGTGGGTTAAAGCCTCTGCCTTCGGCTCGGGTCATGATCCCAGAGTCCTGGGATCGAGCCCCGCATCGGGATCTCTGCTCAGTGGGGAGCCTGCTTCCACCTCTCTCTCTCTGTCTGCCTCTCAGCCTACTTGTGATCTCTGTCTGTCAAATAAATAAAATCTTAAAAAAAAGTGGTGCTGCTATAATCTTTAAGATCATATCAAGCTGAAAATGCCGTGGTGACTTAAACTTTCTACTTCTAGGTTAGACAAATGTACTAATAGATCCATTTAACTTCATATTACCTTTCTACTTCTTCCCTGCTCTCCCGAACATGTGTGTCCCCTTGAATACACACAAGCACACTCATGCATTGCATACACACACACACACACACACACACAGGAAAGGCTGCAAGCTGTCTTTATAGAGTTTCTATTGCTTCAGAAGCCACTTCCTGGCCTGTGCTTTCATCTGAAATCTCGGTATGACATCTCAGCCCTGAAGGCAGTTACTTCTGTTGGTCTCTGTTCGAGAGATAGGCAACGTCCCATCTCGGAAGCTTCTTTCTGTGGGTTGGGTAGCCATACTGCCCCCCACCCCCAGTCTGCTCCCCACCCAACAACCAAAGAAGAAGAGTGAAACCCTGGAGCACAGACCTAACTATATATATATTTTTTAAGACTGAAAAACCTTACCATTTCTTGCCAGGGCATAAGCATCCTGCAGACTTGTGTGTATTTTCTGGCAAATGCTCAGAGATGCATGGACGGTTGTCACCCAGAATAAAGGGCATCAGGTGTTCCTTCTGTGCAAAAATTGCAAGTCCTTTATCTGTCAGATGGCAAGCAAACTTTAAGGCTTTGCCACTTAACTGTCTTGTGACCACAAGCAAGTCTCTTCAGGCTCTGAGCCCCAGTGTCCTCCCTGGTAAAGGAGGGAGATGGCACTTCTTTTATTTCTACTCATGTTGGCCTTTGTTGGCTCTGGTGCAGGCCCTCTGGTTTGGGGGTGAGTCCATTTCCCATCCTGACTCTCCTTGAGTATGATCTCCAGATAATGGGAAGGGGGGAACGAGCAGGTGAGAAGATAGAGCTGATTGGTCACCTTCTCCCCAACTCCATGACAATTCTTGGGCACACACAAAGTCTTTGGCCAAGAACACAGGTCTCTTGTGACCTTGCAGAGACCCTGAGAGATTAGCCTTCGGAGGAGGGCAAGCTGTTTCAAGGGGCCCAATGGCAGAGGACCACAGGCCAAGGTGAGGTTATTCTGTACTTCTGGGTAGTACTTCTCAGTTTACAAACATTTTACTCTCCACGATCTCATTCCAGCATTCCACCAGTGTGTGAAGTAGGCAGGTCAGGTGTTACTGTGCCCATTTTTATAGATATATAAACCAAGACCCAGAGTTGAAGGGATTTGCTTTTGGACACAAGAATCAAGTTCCTGAGACCAGCTTTCTTCATCATTAATTCATTGTTTTTTCATTGTACCCCTACCTTATTGCTCAGTATGTCCACAGATTTGAAATAGGAATTTTCCTTCATAATGCATGTGGGAAAAACCATCAGAGCTGAAAGTGTTCTCTGTCTACACTTCATTATGATCTCATGGCTTTAAATACCATCTATGTACTGATGGATCCTCCAGTGTGAACACTTCTAGAACTCTATATTCATCTATACAACCAACTCCCTGGCATCTGCATTGGGATTGCTAGGAGATGTTTCAAATTTCGCAGGTTGCAAACTGTAACCCTGATCTTCTGCACACCCCCTACTGCCCCCAATAGGCCATTCTTCCAGTTGCTCAGGCCAGAATCCCTGTGGTCACCTTTGATAACTCAGTGCTCACATCCCACATCCAGGCCATCAGCAGGTCCTACTTGGCTGTACTTTCAAAACATGTTCCCCCAATCTAATCATTTCAGCACCTACCACATCTTCCAGCCTGGTCTGAGCCTCTATCACCTCTCCCCTGTGTTGCTGTGGTAACTTCCTCACTGGTGCTAATGTTTCTGCCCTCACCCCCCTATGCCTTATTCCTCCCACAGGCCAGAGAGATCTTGACAAAATGTAGATCAGAGCATAAGCCTACTCTGCTGAAAATCATCCTGGGATCTCCCAACTCACTTAGAGTAGAAGTCACCACAGTGGTCACTGAGGCCAGGCACACTACTACCTCTCAGACCTACTCTCCTACTCTTTTCTTGGCTACTCTTATTCCTTACACTACACTGCCCACCTAGCTGTTCCCAGAACACAGCAGGCATGCTCCTACCTCAGGGCCTGGGCCTTATACTCTTCACCCAAGTGTCATCAGAGCCTCCGCTCCTCCTCTAACTCTGCTCACACCTCATCATCTCACACCTCATTTATTTACTGAATTTTCTTCCCTCCCTACTCCCCCTCAGTCCTTACCCACCCCATTTGTAATGTGATGCACATTCAAGCGGGCCTCTTATTGTGCTTTCTTTTCCCCTGAGAACTTCCAACATTCTCATGTAGAGAATTAACTGGTTAACTTACTGTCTGCCTTCCACTTCCTATTCAAGAATAAGATCCACGGACAGGGATTTATTTTTGTCTCTTTTGCTTACTAGTATATCTCAAATACTTAAAATAGTGTTTGCCAGAAAGGAGTGGCTTGAGACATCTTGTTGAATGAATATTTGTTGGATGTAGAAAGAGGGAAGTAAGTTAAGGGCACTGAGTCATTTCCCACTCACACTGATATCTTAGCACTTGCCCCGTTCCATGGTAATTTACTGGTTTTTGTATCAGAGTGAGTCAAGGTGTTAGGGTAATGATTAGAGACAGGGACCTTATAGGCTTCATCTTTGAAACCCTAGCTTCTAGCACAGTTATTAGGGAATGCTGAGTGTTGAGGAAAATGTTTATGGAGTATGTGAAGCAATGATGAATGAGCCCATGAGCAACAGGGGTAATTATTAACTTAAGATCAAAATGAGAAGGAGAGAGGGAGTCTGTATTCTTAAGGATGACAAAAGATACTGCAACTCTATGTACCATTTACTCCATGCCTGCTGCTGTGTTAAATTGCTTTACACACATTAACTCATCTCATTCTCATATAGACCTCTGAGGTATATATGTTTTATTGTCATCATCTTTCCAAAGACAGAACAGAGGTATCATGGGGTTAAGGAATTTGACATGGGCCATACAGCTAGTTAATTTGAGAGCTAGGATTTGAACCCAGGCAGTCTAATCCTGAATCCATGTTCTTAACCCCCACATAGTAGCAAACTAGAATTTAAGATTATTATTATTTAAAAGATTTGCTATAGAAAATAATTAAGATTATTATAAAGAAGTATTCATATTATTTTTACATGCTATGTCTTAGAGAGAAGAACAAAGGTAACACTGTCAGAATTCAGTATTTTCTAATATTTTTTAGACCAAACTTTTAGATTGCCGTCTTGACTAATGTTGACAAGTTGTGGTATCAGAGATAATTCTCCTTGCTGTTTTTTTAAAGCTCATTCTTAACTTAAGGGTTTGCATAACTGACCAAGAGTAAGACAGAGTTAGGGTAATGATAGGAATAGGGCTAGGGGTTGGCCCTCAAAACAGAAACCTTGCATACCTTATCTTTGAAACCTAGCTTCCAGCACAGAGGAGGTATTGTTCAAGGAAGCATATGAAAATAAAACACTTTTTTCATGTGCTCCCCTGAAAAATATCATTGCTGGGCCATGGAGTGGGCTGACTTTGACCTAGGCTAGAACGCCATCTATCAAAGGACAGGAACAGAAAGTATGTAACCTTGGGAATTGTTTTGAGACCCAAAGACTAAAATGCTATGGAATTGCCCTACAGTAAGGAACTCCACCAAGATGAGTACATATTTATGCCAAGCTAGTGTAAATTAATGTTGTTTTCATTTTGGTTGTTGTTCTTTGAACATCCTGGGGAGATAGACTGACAGAATTTACATGGAGCCTTTCAAAGCCTTTTAAAAACATGTCACTATTATTGGAATGATGAAGAGATTCAGAAAGGTTCAATGTTGTTATCTTTAAATTGCATGATTTAATGTATGGGATTTAGAAGCTATATGCCTATTATAGTGTTCCTTTCAGCTAGTAAAAACATTAAATATACAGTGAAAGTTGAATCAATGAGATCACATTATATATACTTAGCTGCACATCTCCATTGACAAAAGTACAACAAAGGGATCTATGTTGTGGTTTTATGTGAATCTGTGTTGGTGGCTTTCCTGACTAAGTCAATTATTAAGCAAGTTAATACTGCCCGTTAAATGTGTACAGACAACAGTGATCTCTAAGTCCAATAGGCTGCAGCCTAAATTTTGTGATACAGGCTCTTTGCGGCCATCTATATTTCAGTATTAATTGATTGGGCCAAGTGATTCTGACATATAGAGTGTCCTGTGTGTCAAGCTGAGAGACTAAAACAACAAAAAAGTTGATCAATATCCTTGGGTGGTAGTTGCCAGAACTTGCTATGGTTTTGCACTCCAAGTTACTATGCTAACTTGGTAGATTGTATTTGCCATGGGCAGTCCCTGATATGTGGTAGTTAGTCATCATAGGGACAATGGGGAGAGACAGAGACACCATTTGGCACTAACAGACAGCCAATTATGTAGGGCCTACTCTGTGCCAGGCCCTGTGCTGCGTCGCAAGATGAAGAATTTCATCTGGCCTGGCCCAATTTGCAGGTTTCTTTTGGGTTTTGAAGTAGTAGCTAATAGCATTAGCATCCAATGGGAAGCTGATTTGTGGTCATGGAATATAAAGGTTTTGTTTGCTTTGAGGAAGAAAGGCATTTTCGCTTTCATATTTTCTTCAGGGAACAATGGCTCTCCGTGCAGAAATCAGATAGGCTGGCAATTTGTAACATGGGTGATTAAGGATTTTCCTAAGAAATGTGGAGCTGACAACAGTTATAAATAAACTTTTAAATATTCATAATTTATTTAGTCGTAGTTTATGTATTACTACAAATGTTAGTAATGCCATTTATAAATATATCATAGACTTAGAAATGGAAATGACTTATTGAATTTTCTAGTTTATTCTCTACCAATGCAAATTGTTCCCTCCTGTACTTTCTTAATTGTTTAAGCCAATCAGTCATGTTTTTAATGACTCGATATATTAATAAATTAAGGTTTGGGGCCCACAGAGGGAAAATGTATACACATATTAGAGTATATTATGTTCCTTATAGGAGGTTATATTCCTGTCAATATAGGAAATATTTGCTTTTTAAAATAACAAAGGAGACTTCAAATTTTAGGAGGGGATATTGAGCTTAATATAAAGGCTAGCAAGAAAATTATAGTCATTAAGAAGCCTTCTATTTGAGTAAAAGGAAAACAATTTAATATTTAGCTTCACCCTGTCATAATATTTTTCTTCTTTTCAGTATTATGGTTACATTTTGGATACCACATACCTTGGGATTTTTCCAAAATGTCTTTGAAGAATTGAAAGAATGATTTTTTTTTTTTTTAAGAGGGACCGAATCTTCATCTCTAGTATCCTTGCCTTTAACTAAGACACAGTAAGGTTCTGACTCTTCCATAGGATTCTCCTACTATGAATGTCAATATCCTAATTATTATGAAAAAAGGATAGTCTTTGATGTCCTGTGACCACAAATCAATCTCTCTCTCTTTTTTCAAAATGTTGTTTCCTTAGTTCAGTGCATCTTTCTCCTTCCCAAACTGGGTTTGGCATTACATCAAGATCTCCTTCACACAGAGGCACTTGGAGACTGACTTAGGAAAGACCCCCTTTCAGTACCACTGACTCATGGGAAAATACAGAGGAAAGCAAGGACAATACTAATGTAACCAACTCCACCTCCTAACTTGGGCACTGTTTTCATTGGGATCAGTAGATTAAAACCATTTCCAGTGGTTCCTGTTCACTGCTTGAACTATGACTAAGGGACAGGCAATCTTTTCTTGAGTTCAGAGAACAAGAACTTTGTATCCTTACATTCAGATTCAGGGCCACAAGATTTTTTGCTTAACTCCATTAATCTTGCTTCTGTATCTTTTTTCTCATGCTGAAAATCCCAGTGATATGGAAGAGGCATGCAGGATTCTGGTAGTTTATCAGAATGGGAGAGACTAGAGTCCAGTGAAATGACAGAGCTGGCACACCAAGAAAAGCTGAAAATAAAGGAAAGGAGGGGATAAATGGTAGCACAAAATTCTTGATTAAGTAAGAAGAAGGATATGTCACACCTGGTACGGGTAGGCAACAAGTAAGATTCTAGGACACTGATGCAGGAATCATGCAGTCTTTGTCACTTGGGTGGTTCCTTCCCCTGGACTCTGTGGGAATGCAGTTTCTCTCCTATATTGATCTTGTTGTGGCCATTAGACCTAAGGGGGCATCATGTGTGGGCTCTCTACTACCCGTGGCAGTAACTCCCTTCAGAATACAACTGGCTTGGATTCCTAGACCAACATTCTCTCTCCACATTAAACTGTGGTAGAAAAGAGCATTTTAAGAATGATTTTCATTACTTTTAATTGTTGACTAACAATTTTCTCTGTACTTTCTACATTCCATCTAGCACTTGGACTTAGGGCTGGTTCCTACATTTGAAGTCAGTCTGAGGGCCTGGATGCTCCCTGCCCAGATGTCTAAGGCAGCCAGCCCTCTTCTCCCACTCCCCTGCCCATGTCCCTCTCATTACTCAGTGCAAATGTTTTTAACAATTAATACCATTTGCAATTATCTTGTTAAATGTTTTACTTGTTTATGATCAGATTCCCCAACCAATGATCAGATTCATGAAGACATGACAATTCTCTGTTCTGTCCCTACAACCATAACCAAAGTTCCTAGAAAAGTCCCTGGCACATAGGCAGCCCTAGACAAGGCCATACCAGGAGTATCTAAGAACATAATGCCTGTCCTTTCCCAAAAGATAGACCCTTTGATTATGATTATTTTTGCAATAGAAAACAAGTCAGTAAAGGAGAGAATTAGGAATTCAGTAAGTTAGAGGTATGGCTTCATGTTCCACAGCCTGAAATTTATATGATCAAGCTGAATTACCAAGTTATCAACTACAAATCCTTCCCATCTCAGGGCACTATTAATGTTCTACTGTTCTCTACCTCCAGTTACTTCAGCATTTAGAATACAAATATAGGAGACAAGAACTTTCTCATTCTTGTGACTCATTCGTTATGACTATGGAAAGTCCACAAGAGTAAAGCAGAATAGTCAGGAAAGATGGTAAGAAAGAATAAGATAAAAAAAGAACAGAGAAAATGCAGCAGAGATGGTGAGCTACAGAAATGCAGAGAAGTTCACAGACTCAATAGGTAATAGATCAGCACCTCCAAACATTTATGGTCTCATCAGGGGCTGATCAGCAGGACCAGGTACTTACTAGGAACACAGATCTCTCTCCCCACCAGAATTCAGTTCAGCAAGCCTAGGCTGGGGCTAGAATGTGAATTTCTAAATGGTCTCACCCAGATGCAAATGGTCCCCAGCCCACACTTGGAGGAACCCTGCAGTAGAGAAGACCAGGAACGAACAGTAACACTAGTGACAAAAATAGTGACAAAAAATAGTGACAAAAAATCCAATTATTTAACATAGAGTGTTATGTTAGTCTCAGGTGTATAATATAGTGATTCAACAATTCTGTACATTTCTTAGTGCTCATCATGATAAGTGTACTCTTCATCCCCTTCACCTTCTTCTATCTTCTTCTGTCACCTTTTATCTTCTATCTATCTTCTATTCTTCTATCCCCTCATCCACCTCCCCTCTAGCAAACACCAGTGTGTTCTCTGTAGTTTAGAGCCTGATTCTTGGCTTCTCTCTCTCCCCTACTACTTTTTAATTGTTGTTCCTCATATAATCTTAGGAGACAGACTGGTCAGATATTGTCTTGCCCATTTTACAAATGAGTACACTGAAGTTCCAAGAAGTTAAGTGATTTTCCCAAACCTGCACTATGGTAGGTGAAGTAGGTGATAAGAGTCAGGACTGAAATCCAACCCCTTCTGATCCTAAATGGGCATTCCTTCCATTAAACCAAGAAATGCTTGTAGAATAGTTTAGTAACTTGAAGCCATTTGGTGTAGGGGCAAGCAGTCATATAAACCTCAGTACTCTTTATGGGCACTGGACAATAATCAAAGTCAAGGGCTGTCTTATCAAGAAAATCATCTTTAATTCTGGGTATTATATCCAGGTAGAAGATAAAAGACTATATTATGGAAAGAATTTTTTTGTTTTAACATTTTACAATGGAAGACATTTCAAGTCCTTTCTGGTTAGAGTTGGAGCCTTCATTTGTATAGAATAACCTCACAAATAGTTATTCATTTATTCAATAAATATGCTACAAAATTGAGATATTAACTAATACAACATTCCCACAACCTTGCATTTGTGAATCTCTGGAAACATTCTCCATTTTGTATATATTATTTTATCCTCATTATCCTTTATTATTATAAAATGTATCTGCATATTACCCATATTTATACTTTGGTGTTTTCCATCTGTAAATCAAATAATGAACCCATAGGCTCTATTCAGCAATTCCTTATTAAGTCATTGCTCTCTAGTACTTGCTGTTTTCCTCATCAACTAGATGATTTCTACCTTGTGTTACCCATTCAGGTCATCATCATTTTTTCATTCCCCAGATTATAATTCTTTGCTCTTGAGCCTCATGCCTTTGCTTTGTTTGAATGGATCCTATAAACTCTCTTTATGGTCATTAACTTTTCTCTTAATTTTTTTCTCACCTAATCTTAGCCAAAAGACTCTTGGTGTGGCATGTTCTGAGCCTATGTTGCTACATGGACTGGTGTGTTGGAGATAGCCCCCATGACTTTCTACTGCATTCTTAACCTTGGAACACTAACATAATTCTTCATCATGTTTAGTACTCCCTTCTTTAGTGACAAGCTGCCTTCTCACTACAAATCCAGAATACATTTTTTAAAGATTTTATTTATTTATTTGACAGACAGAGATCACAAGTAGGCAGAGAGGCAGGCAGAGAGAGAGAAGGAAGCAGGATCCCTGCCGAGCAGAGAGCCCGATGCGGGGCTCAATCCCAGGACCCTGAGATCATGACCTGAGCCAAAGGCAGAGGCTTAACCCACTGAGTCACCCAGATGCCCCCAGAATACATTTTGACGGGAGCTATGCAGGGAACAAAGAACTGGTACCAGAACGTTCTTGATCAGTCCCATAATCTCACCAGTTTCTTTCAGCATCATCTTCCCCTACAAATGATTGTGAAGGATTCTGCCAAGCCCTTCATCTAACTGCAAGTCTTATACACTAATACTTGTCCCTTAAGTCTCCTGTTTATAGCTTTATGTTTTGTCTCACCAAGTTTGCCTCCTGATTCTGAAGCCTGATCTAGATATTTTGAATCCATGCTGCCTTTCTTTTGCTGTTCTTGCCTATGTGATATAACACATCAGCTTAATCAGTTCTGACTGGTGTGGTTGGCTAAAGGAGGCCCTAATGTGGACCAAAATGGAAAACAGTACAGGTTCAGAAAAGTGGAGATTTAGCCTGCCAAATTTAGCAAAGCAAGAATTTCAAGTTTGAAAAAAAGCACAGGGGAGCCTGGGTGGTTCAGTCGGTTAAGCGTCTGACTCTTGATTTCAGCTGAGGTCATGATCCCAGTTCCTGGGATCGAGCCCCTTTATCAAGCTCCATGCTGAGAAAGGAGCCTGCTTGGGATTCTCTCTTTCCCTCTGCCTCTGCCCCTGCACTCACATGCTCCATCTCTCTAAAAAATAAAAATAAAATTAAAAAAAGAAAACACAGATATTGGGTCTAGATCATATGATTTTCTGAATATTATACTCTGTATAGTATAACTTGTCCCTGGATGTTGAATACTAAATGTCCTAGCCAGCTCAGGCTGCCATAACAAAATACCACAGATTGGGTAGCTTGAACAACAGAAATGTATTTCTCACACTTCCGGAGGTGGGAAGTCTGATATCAGAATGCTAGCTTAGTTGTGTTCTAGTGAGGGCTCTGTAGCTAGCAAATGGCCACTTCTCATTCTATGCTCACATGACCTTTCCTCTGAATGCTTGGAGATAGGGAGAACAAACTCTCTGGTATTTGACACTATTCCCATCATGAGGGTAGAGCCCTCATGACTTCATCTATGAGCTTCCAACACTGTAGAACTTCTAATACTATGAACTCACGTCATGCCTCTGAGAGATGCAAGGGAGACCTGGGCTGCCAAGCCCACTCATGCATCCTTTGAGATTAAATCAAAGTGACCTTGAACCCACATCAGACTTTCTGGTTTGGTCTCATGCAACTATTATCAAGTGTTCTGTTTTTATATCTCCAGTGATCTGCTGTAGACCTTATCAGTGAGTTCACAGTCAACACATAGAGGAAGGGGCACTGTGGGAAGCTTTGCTTCCCTCCTTGCTTCATGTTCATTTCTTCTCCCTATCTCCTTTTTCCTAACTTTCCTGGTTGTTGATGGCATGTGATTGTAATGACATTGAACAAATCATTTATTCATTGATTGATTGAATAAATCATGTAGTATTTAAGAAATATCTTTAAGCATCTACTGTGTACCAGGTAAGATTCTAGGAACTTAGCATAGAGCAGTGGACAGTAGAGGTGAAACCTTTCCTTTGCGCAGCTGACATTAGAGTATTGTGCAGAGCAATGAGGGAAATGACACAGGCAGGAAAGGGTGCTAGGGCATGCTAGGGAGTCATGTTCAATGGGGTGGTTAGGGAAAACATGACTAAGAAGTGCCATTTGAGGAAAGCCCTGAAGGAAGTGAGAGCACAAGGCATCCAGAAATCCTAGGGAAGACAGTTTCAGGTGGAGAGGATAGCAGGTGAACATGCCATGAGTTGGGAGCAAGCTTAGAGTGTTGGAGGAACAGCAAGGATGCCAAGGTAGCTGTAGAGGAACAGGGCTTGGTGTCATGCAGGGAACTGGAGGGCACCCACAGGGAATCAGAGCTTCCTATCATGTACCTCACCATGCCATTGCTTGAAGAAAAAGTCAAGATTTGTTGAGGATAAAATGGATTTTCCTTCATTCACCCATAAGAAATACTCTTCATGGGCATTTTCTACCATAGTTCAAGTCCAACTCTACCACTGATATCTGGATAAAACCCGCTCCCAGTCTTGCTTGTCATGTGTCTAAGTTGGTTGCTTATCTTAATGTTGCACATATTCACTAATGTCCATGGATCTAGTTTCTAATGTCCTGCATCTCTCTTTTACAAGCTTTATTGTCATACTATATAGTAATACTAAGAGCTATCACCTAATGAGTGGCTGCCATGTGCTAGACACATTACTAATGTCGTATTATTTAATCACCCAAAAATGAGCCAACCAATTAACCTCTGGGGTAAATATTATTATTATCCCCACTTTATGGATGAGCACATTGAATCCCAGGAGGATAAATACCTTGCCTATGGTTATAAACTCAGACTTTAAAACTGTACCTAAATCAAAAACCCCTCTTCTCACCACAGCAGGTTACAGGTCTCCTTAGATAGATCGGTTTCCCCAAAATAGAATCTCATAGAGTTTAAACTTGAAGGCTCATCTCTTGAGATCTTGACAACTTTGTCTTTTGTAGCTGGTCCTACCACTCCCTAGCATCTTAGGATGCAGAGAAGCTTTACATTCTTTGATCCTTTCTATTCCCATAATTTAAATTTTGCTTTGTTCTATAGGAATTTACATATCCTCCCTATAGATATATGTCAAGTGTTCTGTCTTTTGATAAATTAATTCTAGTTATTACCAGAGTATAATCAGAAAAGTTAGTATATTTCCCTTTTGATTACATAGCACCTATTCTAGCATTCACTTCTTAGCAATTCTGTTAACCTACTTCTTTTTCATAACCTTTATTTTTCCTGGAAGATATTCATAAGTAGCCTCTATTTCAATTTTCTTCCATACCAGTTCTAAATGTCTGGCATGTTTTTGCTGCTTTCAACATTGTCAACTTTTTTGTTGATATAGTTGATATTGCTTTCCATCCTTACCCTTCAGTCAAATGACCTTTGATATTTTCCCTTTCCTATACAGTTTAGGGGTCAGAAGGTCACATCCATTCCCAACGTTGATCTTTTCCACTCTCATATTCAAGTGTGCTTGTGCATGTGTATCAGGTACTCAATCAATATAATTTTCTTTTTTTTAAAGATTTTACTTATTTATTTGAGAGAGGGAAAGAATGAGAGAGAGAGAGAGAGAGAGAGAGAAAGAGAAAGAGAGAGAGCATGAGAAGGGGGAGGGTGAGAAGAAGAAGCAGACTCCCTGCCGAGCAGGGAGCCCAATGCAAGAGTCGATCCTGGGACTCCAGGATCATGACCTGAGCTGAAGGCAGTCGTATAACCAGCTGAACCACCCAGGCACCCCTATAATTTTCATTCTTCTTGGGTCCTAATGCCCTATGACATCATCTCTTAGCCTCTGCCATTAAATGAGTGGTTTTCAGTGCTTCAAGTAAGGGCAGTCCATTTTTTTAATAGCTATTATTGGGCTTTCATCATCAAATTAGAGGTATTTAATATTTTTAAGTAGGTTCCATACCCAACATGGGGCTCGAATTCATGAATCTGAGATCAGGAGTCATATGCTCTACCGACTGAGGCAGCCGGGTACCCCAAATTGGATGTATTTAAATCCTCACAGAAACAGTGGCTTTCAGAGTCAGGATTCTCTAAATTGCCAAAGTTCTTTGTATATATCAAAGGGCAAAACTGTCCCATGAACTTGGATGGATGGAATAAAAATTGACAATAAAAGTGCTGGCAAAGAGGCAGGACTACAGGTGTGCTACTGGTGGGAAGGTAAAGTGGTGTAGCCACTTTGTAAAACAGCCTCACAGTTCTTCAAAACCTTAAACATAGAGTAAGCTGTGACCCAGCAATTCAAGTCCTAAACATATACCCAAGGGAAAAGAAAATCTATGTTCAAACAAAAGCTTGTACATGAATGTTCAGAGAAGCAATATTTAGGACAACCAAAAGGTGGGAACAACCCCTATTTCTACCAAGTAGTGAATGGATTAGCAAAATGTGGTCTCTCCACACAATGAATTATTATTCAGCCTTAAAAATGAATGGAGTCTGGTACATACTACAGTATGGATGATTCTTGAAATGACATGCTAAGTGAGAGAAGCCAGTCACAAACACCCACATATTGTATGATTCTGTTTATATGAAATGTCCCAAGTGGGTAAATCCATAAAGAGAGAAAGTAGATTAGTGATTGCCTGGGATTGAGGGGAGGGAGGGAAAAAGGACCTTCAAAGGATTTGGGGTTTCTTTGGGGGGTGATGAAATTGTTGTAAATTTAGATAGTGGTAATGGTTGTATAATTGTGAATATACAAAAAACACTGAATTGTATACTTTAAATGATGAGTTTTGTGGTAAGTGAAATACATCTCAATAAAGCTGTAAGAAAATAAGAGGGTAGGAGAGGAAGGGGCAAGTCTGGTCAACTGGGACTCTAGCAATGAACTGGTAAAACTCAAAATACGTAAAACAAAAAAAAATATGATGCAAACAAAGTGTCTACTCTTTAGGAACAAAAGTGGTGGATGCTGAGAAGTGGTAGAGATAGGGAAAGAGGGAAGTATTAGGAAGAAGCTAGATACCAGTGTTCCATCTCTCCCACTTATCCCATATTAATAAAAGCAGAACCTGTGGGGGAGTGGGGGTTTGTCAAAAGCATCCCAACCAAGTGTGAGGAGGAATTGACAACAGAGTGTATTTAAGCCATCTTTGCTCTTTTTTTAAAAGATTTTATTTATTTATTTGACAGACAGAGATCACAAGTAGGCAGGGAGTCAGGAGGAAGCGGGCTCCCCGCTGCACAGAGAGCCCAATGCGGGGCTCGATCCCCGGACTCTGAGACCATGACCTAAGTGAAAGGCAGAGGCTTTAACCCACTGAGCCACCCAGGTGCCCCAAGCCATCTCTGCTCTTTGGGACTCTGGGAGACCACCTTTCAGAGAGCCCCTCATTAACAAGGTGTAATTAGAACAGAGCAGAAATCAATGCAAAAGGATGGGCCACTTCTTTCTCAGCTCCTATCTGGCTTAGAGGGATCCAGAAGTTTCCATGTGCTCCTAGTGGAGGACATGTAGGCAGCTGCATGTTGGGAGCTAGCAGGCCTGCCATGGGGCCACTGGGGTGAAGGGCATGGTGGCCCTATGTCAGAGGCTGCAGGTGGACAGCCTAATCAAGGAACTGGATGGAGGATGTGGCTGAGACTCTGAGGACATGACAAGACAGTTGTAGGCTGAGGCAGGGCCTGGTCGGCAAGGTGTTGCACGCTATCAGGCCTGGACTGGGCTGAGAGAACAGATTGTGCATTTTGCAAGTCCTGAGCCTCATCCTTGGATGCCAGGAAGGGGCTAAATGATGGAGTGGTGGGGAGTATCTAGGAGCATTACTGTGGAGGCCAGTGAGGGCTCCCACAGGGACCCCCATACCAGCCTTGGTTGCCATTTTGTGTAATTTGAAATAGGCCTGCGTGGGGAAACTCTGAAACACTGAGAATTTACCCAAAGTTACTAAATTAAGCCAGAAGGAACTCTTCAATGGACAGAGAACTGAGTTTCCAGGAGATTTTAAGATATCGTTCACCACTGCCATCCATGAGAATAGGGATTTCAGCTGCATATGAGAACTTGTATTGGGGTTTCCTGACCTTGGCATCATTGACAGTGTAAAATTTAGCAGCATCCATGCCCTCTAGCCTCTTCCCAATAGATGCCAGTAGCAACCCCCACAATCATAACCATCTGTCCCCTGTGGGGTAAAATTGCCCCAGCCAAAACCCACTTTATTATAGCCATAAAGAATACCATGTGTTGTACACATATCTGAAGACAGAGGATGAGTTTTCATGATATGAGCCAAGCAACTTTCTCTCTTGTATGACTTCTTACCCTTTTTGACCACTGTGAAGAGCTTGGAAGCCATATTCTTTCATGCATAATACATGTCTTCCTTTGTATGCAGCCTTGTTTCTGAAACTAAAATGACATCTTGTGTCTTTGTTCTCAGAGTCTCACAGGCTCCATGTTGAGCTTTCTGTGTTCTGAGATTATTTGTATTACCTGTTCTGAGATGCACTTTCCCCATTGGTGTGATTTTAGTGAGTCCTTCTTGGTTTCCTTTGACCTCCCTCGTCTCTCTCCTCGCCTCTGCTGCCTCCCCTTAGTAGCTGCTACTCCTGCCTTTTGCTTTGTCTCCTCTTGTTCCAACTGGACCCATCTATATTGACTCATCTCTTTTGTCTTATTCTCCATTGGCTTCTTGGAGGCCTACCTTCTCTCCCTGTACCCTGCTGCCCTTCTCTGTGGAACCTGGCAAATCATGTCTTCTGACTGAAGCAAGGTTGAACCTTCCATTTGTGTCCCCACCTCTCTTTTCCTGACCCCTCTTCTTCCTGTCTAGCATCTTTCTTTGTTTTTCTTCTTTGTTTCTTGTCCCCTGCAGCTGATACGCAGCTCCTTCCTTCTTTACTCCAATTGTGACAACATGTCTGTGGCCCTCCAGTAGCTGGAGTGCGGACAGCCTGGTGCAGTATATTTTAGACGATATGCTTTAACATCCAGTAGATAACAGATTGAATGTTTGTCAAACGCCTGAAAGTTGGCATCACCAACATCCAGCCTGATGCCTGGAGCACAGCAAGTGCTCAAGGCAAAAACATACTTGAACTGAACTGAAGCGAACTCTCCTTCCCACAGTAGCTTCCATAGTCCAGACCTCAAACCTGAACCTTCCTTCCTTCCTAAGTCACAACATTTTCTTCTTCAGGCTGAAAACTCTCCTGCATCTATGATTTGATTTCTCAAGCAAACAAAGGCATTATCTGAACCTACTGCACAGAATCCTTCTTCCAAAAAAAAAAAAAAAATCCTGTTGCTTTTTTTCCTAGTGCACTCTCCAAAAGAGATCCACTTTTTTCTGCTGATCTGAAGCTTATAGCAAACTCCTTTACTTCCTGGGATTTAATTATGATGAATATATCCTTAGGGCTAGTGCCAATTGGATTAGTAAATCAGCACATGATCACCGTGCAACTTTTGAAGCTGTTCCACACACCCATCCTCTCCTTGGTGGACTGTCCCCACTTGCTTTCTTGCCCCAGTACAGAAGCCTCTCTCCTCCTCTCTCATCCTCTGGCTTCCTCTCTGACTTCAGCTTTCATGGATGGCCAAGTGCAGCTGCTGCCTATATTATTCACTTTTTGGTCACTTCCTGCTCCCCATTCTTCGCCTCCCTCCACCCCGCTGCCATTCTTCAGATTTCTCTCTTTTCCCTTCTGGTTATTGAAGTCAGTTTAATCCTGTTGGATGAATTGAGCCGGTGGTATTAACTCTGCTGGCAGATGAGGAAACAAGGGTGAAGGGGTGAGGTGACCTGTTCATGTCATAGAGCCACACATCACTGGCAGAGCTAAGATGACAAGTAGCAGCTCCCCTCTTAGCCTGTGGATTTTTTTTTTTTACCTTGTCTAAACCATATTGACTTTATTTCTTTAAAATATTTTATTTATTTATTTATTCGAGAGAAAGAGAGAGAGAGAGTGCGTGCATGCGAGAGAGTACACGAGCAGAGAGGAGGGGCAGAAGGAGAGGGAGAGGCGGACTCCCCCATGAGCATGGACAGATGAGGGGTGGGGCTTGATCCCAGGACTCGGATCATGACCTGAGTCAAAGGCAGACGTTTAACCCAACGAGCTATCCAGGTGCCCCAAAACCATATTGACTTTAAATGGAGCATCAGG
The DNA here is from genome assembly GCF_002288905.1 of Enhydra lutris kenyoni. Classification (NCBI taxonomy): domain Eukaryota; kingdom Metazoa; phylum Chordata; class Mammalia; order Carnivora; family Mustelidae; genus Enhydra; species Enhydra lutris. The sequence goes on along the minus strand of NW_019154149.1, from coordinate 955,209 downwards.
AATGGCAACAGTGGTCATTACTCAGTCCCTACAGAATCTATGAAATGCTGTTTTTACCCTTAAAGCTTTAGTTAATGCAAATCCTACAGAAAGAATCCACACGAATTCCCTCTAATACTTGTATAGAGATGGTGGTGGTCAGCCACTTTAGTCATTCATTCTTTCAAAAATTATTTAAATACCTACACAGGAAACAATAACTTCAAACATATAGTTCTTCAAATTTGCAAAGTCCTTTCATGAGCCATCATTTCATGTGAATCCTTAAAGTGATCTTGCAAAGAGGGCATTATTAACCCCATTTTACAGATCATGAAACTAAGACTCAGAAAGCTCAGGTGATTGAATGCAAGACACAGCAAGAAAATAGCAGATCTGTAACTTAGACCCCTTTCCTCTTGACTCCAAAGCTCATATTTTTTCTATTTTAGCATTCCACTTCACACATGAAGGGGCTGCATTTCTAAAACCCATTTAGCTTAGTTTATGAATATTTATTATTAAGATTAGAAATGCATCAAATTTACTGACAAACAAGGTAAAGGCAAATCAGTAATATTATGTTTAGCTATTGATATGAGATGGAGCTGCTTGCAAAATTAGAATTCATTACAAGCAATAGATCTTTTTCATGACTAGGTTTTGCTGGATCTTATTATCTTGTAAATAGCACCAAAATAAAAGACTTGGAGTTTAATAGGGTAATGAAATAAGTTGATTTAGTCCCCAGATGAGCACAGTGGGTAAAGGCCTGCCTGATTGCTCACTCACAGTACCCTGGAGGGCTGTGGCAGCGTCTGGGGGCCCAGACTGGGCTCTGCAGAGCTGCATGTGAGACACCTGCATTTTTGGCATTGGGAGTTTGATCAGGATTTTTGTAATGAAGTCAGAGGCGAGGAAGATTTGGATTATATTATAAGACTGCATTATGTACCTCTTTGAAAACTAAAAGGTGGTTTCTATGAATCACTGGAACAGAATCAAGCCCCAAATGCCTGAATCCGCCTAGTACAAGAAGATGTAGTTTCTTCTAAGCCAGAGATTCTTAATCTTGGGTCCGTGGAGGGACTTCGGGTGCATGTGTGTGCCCTGAAGGTCAAGCGTTACATCAAGGACATATATGCTTATTTGCGTGTTTCTTGAGTTTCAAAGAGAGGGCAAAGAATGGTTAGCTACTGATAAAGAGGGCACAAGTGAATACTGACTAAGGAGAAAGTAAGCTCACAGGGAAAGAGTGGAGATAGGAGAAGGTCCCAGGCAGAACCTAGCAAATCGACCAATGGTAAGATATGTCCGATATTTTACTAAAATGATTCTCAAGTCAGTGCCACATGAATCACAGATGGTATGATTGGATCTCATGACAGGGGGATTATTGATGCCTTTTGACCTGGGCCTATGGGGGCACTGTATGAGATTTATAAACTCACTAAAATTGGATGTGATGTTTTGCATATACCTGCACATGAACATATTTCTAAGGAGAGGAGCTCCAGTGTTTCATCAAATCTTGGAGAAGGTCCTTAATCCGTAAAGGTTAAGAATCACCGAGCCGGAAGAATTGTTCAAGCTTTGAGCTTCTGACAATGACAGTGATTCAGGTTTCTTTCTTTTTTAAACAGTATCAATTTTTTAAATATTTAATTTATTTATTCATTTGACACAGAGAGAGAGAGAGATCACAAGTAGGCAGAGGGAGAGGGGGAAGCAGGCTCCCTGCCAAGCAGAGAGCCCAATGCGGAGCTCGATCCCAGGACCCTGAGACCATGACCAGAGCTGAAGGCAGAGGCTTAACCCACTGAGCCACCCAGGTGCCCCTCAGGTTTCTTCCTATGTCCTACTTCATCTTTATATAATCTCTTTTCCTTCTCTCTCTCTGTCTCTCTCTCTCTCTCTTTTCACTCAGCACTTGAGTCCTGCACTGGCATATGGGAAGAAGACCACTTAAGTAAGGAGGCACAGACAGGAGGGCTCGGGCTGACCACATAATTGTGTATCAAGTTCACACGCAAGACAGGGGATTTCCCCTTTGATTGTGTAAGACACTATAAATGAGGGAGGCCATTGCCAGATGGAATACTTCATGGGCTATTTATCATTATAAAGTGGGCAGGAGGAATTGACTGAGCTGGTGGGTTAATCAGAATTCTGAGCAATGGCTTCGTTACATGATAATTCAGCACATAAGATTGATACAGCTCCTGTCTTCATTAACAATATAAATATTTCTTTAAAATAACATTTTGGAGTGGAACACAGAATCGTGATAAGTTTCCTCCTTCACTGAAGTGCTAGGAATTTATTTGCACCTAGTTGGGTGGATGGCACTTAGGCTTCAGTGCTCCCAAGAACCATCCACAAGACATGAGATACTGTGCTATAATTCTCACCTTGCCAGGGTTTCTAGCTTTCATAAAGGAAGCTGTCCTTGGCATCAGTAGGAAATCTCCAGGAGCAGATTGGATCTGTGACAGGACTGCCTCAGAATAATCTAGAATCCAAGTGGTGCTCTTGAACTTCTCAATTCATTCCCAGTAAGAGCCAGAGGCTGTTGCTGGTATGCCCCATTTATGGAAGAGGTGTCCTTCTGAAAATCAGTGAGTAAATTACACAAACATATACATATATAATGAAGCTTTAAATTAACATATTATGATCACTGTTGCAGAACAAGTCTTTATAAAGCAAAGCATCTTTTTATAATATAAATATCACCACTGATTTTATAAGTTTGTGGTTTTGTATATTAAATTTGCTTAAACTGAAATCTATTTGTATGTGAGCCTAGGGAACTAATAATTGCTGCTTTCATGTGTTCAAGCTGATTGGGTCAATATTTTCATAGGGTCTCTAATTCTTTTTGTTGGGAGCAGATGGCCTTGTTACATGAATAATAAACTATGAAAATTGAGCATATAAGAAAAAATGAGTATTATAATCAAATAAAACTTGCAACAAAGTTAAAATGAGACATGTCTAATGATTTGCATGATAAATGTATCAAAATATGAAGTGGTTTCTATAAGTGGCTATAATTAGCATGACTCCTGCAGGCCAATGAAGCATTTATAGGGACAGAAGTCATTGAAGAGAGAAAGGAAAATGGACTGGTGGCCTCTTTGATGGTTCCTAATCCATGGTTTAGGGAGACTTAAGTCTTTCCTTCCTTCATCTGGGCATATCATTGACCCAAACTTCATGGAGCTCTTGATGGACAGAGATTTATTGTGTCAGACCTAACCCTACAAGACCAAACCAGGTAAGTCACATTTACCAGTGGGTGGTTCCTCAACTTGTGTAGGAGTCAGAACCTCCAAGAAAGCTTGTTAAGGCATAAATTGCTGGACCCCAGTTCCACAGCTTCTCATTCATTAAGGCCTAGGGTTGGACTCAAGAATTTGCATTTCTTTTTCATATTATTTAGTTTTTATTTATTTTTGAGTAAGCTCCATGCCCAGCACAGAGCCCAATGTGGGGCTTGAACTCAACCCTGAGATCAAGACCTGAGCTGAGATCAAGAGTTAGGTGGTTAACCAATTAGCCGCTCAGGTGCTCCCTTTTGTTTTTTTTTTTTTAAGATTTTTATTTTCAAGTAATCTCTACACCCAATGCAGGGCTCAAACTCATGTTCTTCCCTTGGCTATCAAGACATCACACTCTTTGGGTTTTACTTTTCACTTATTAGCTGCTGACATCTCAGTCTTCATTGCTGGTTCCTCCTCTTCTTGACTTCTAAACATTGGAGTTGGCCTGGGTTTAGACCTTGGCCTTCTTCTCCTTTCTACTATGTTCACTTCCTAGGTGATCTCATCTGGCCTGAAGGCTTTAAAATTTTTAACTATACTGATGACTCCAAAGTTACCCTAATGAATGTATAATGCAAACTCTAATCAGTGCTCTGAAGAAAAGATCACAATATTGTAAGATCATGTACCAGGGGTTCTCGCCTTACTCTAGAACAGAGTTCTGTAAACTTTAACCTGAGGGCTTGCAATCAACCTGGGACCTCTTTTAGCCTTATAAAGTTTTATTAGAAGTTAGCCATGCCCATCTGTTGGTATCATTCGTCTAAGGTTGCTCTTCCACTAAAATGGTAGAATTGAACTGTTGCCACAGAAACTACACACCTTGCGAACCTGACAATATTTACTATCTGGCCCTTGGTAAGAAAATCTGTTGATCCCTGGGCTAAGAGATCAAGGAGTAAATGATATTTGAGTTGAGGTTAGAAAGGTTAATATGAGTTATCCAGGCAACCAAGTGGGAATAGTGTTCTAGAATAGCACTACGTGGGCCTTGTGAAGGAAGGGAGCTTGGGGAATCAGAGGACCCAATGGAAAGCTAGTGTGCAGGAGAATGAGATCCTGATAAGACTGGTCAAAGATGGAGGTAGTTGTGTATTTCACAAACACTGCCTAAAGCAATGCTTCTAAAACTTTATTATGCATTAATGGATTCTGATCCAACAGGTCTGGGATGGGGCCTGTCATTCTTTTCAAACAAGTTTCTAAGTGATGCCTAAAGGCCCAGTGCCATATGCCACCTAGAACATAGAAAGACATTATTTCATTAATGCTGAGGGGTCAGATGAGGGTCATGGAGGAGAGGAAGAAATCAAGGATGATTCCTGGTTTCTGACTTGAGCAGCCCAGTGAGGCTACTTTCTGGTAAGGGAAAATGGGAGCAGCCAGTGTGAATATGGAAGGAATGAGTTAAATCTTGGATAAGTTGAATTTGTGATGTCCTTGAGACATTTACATGCAGAACAGCAGGTAGCTGAATGTTCAAGGTTAAAGCTAGAGGCGGGGGGATTAGGATTAAGGAAGGATTTTTCAAAATTAGGTGAGTGAGACTTGAATATTTTCATAGGCTTAGGGGAAGGTATAAGTGATGAGGCAAGGTCTATGGGGCTCAATCCAGATGAATTACTCCCCATGGCCAGGAAGAGGTTGGGGTATGACTGGTAAGAATAGGTATTTATGCAGGTGTGTTGGGTGGAGCTTGAGGATACATGCTTGTCTCTATTTTCTCTGTGAAAAAGGAATCAAGGCCACCCACTGACACTGAGGTGATAGGGTTGAGAAGGTAAGAAGAGCAGGGAGGGATTTATGTACGTGAGTGAATGTGCAAAATGTTAAAATTTTGTGTCTTTTAATAAGATTTTATTCTTTTTCCTTTTAAGTATTGTGATTAAGTGGAAAAAAGCACAGAACTTGGAAAGAATAAAAAAAAACTGCTATTGACTTTCTGTTTGACCCTTGACAAATCCTTTCCTTTGAGTGAGCCTCAATTTTCTCACTTGTAAAATGAGAGGGGTTGGAATTGATCCCTAATGTGTCATCTAGTTTTATGGTTCTGGCTCAGTATAAGAAAAGATTTTTAAATTTAGCATACAGATAAAGAAATATTTAATAGAAGTGTTTACATTTTATCTTAGGTTTTAATGAGGAGTACCTACTCTGTCTAGAATTGGATGAGAGTCAAATAAACATTTCATTTCAAATCATCCCAGAGGTATTCAGTGCATTACAAAGAATAAGAAATATGTAGGGATTTAAGTCTTGCAGAATTTCTGACTGAAGGTACGCAACACCGTACAACACTTACAATCTTTCTCATGTTGGGTAATCCTGAGTCCATCTTCACCAAATGTGGCAATGGAGGGAAGGGGATTGTGACTTCTCTAGGGCTTGAGAAGGAATCTTGTAATCCTGTTCATTAATGCTAGGGCCTGAAGAAGAGTCATGTTCTGCTGATTTTCTTTACTTAAAGCAAAAAGGCTCTAGGCCACATTACCTTCACCTTCGCATAATGACATGAAGCATATCCTATCAAAAAAGTGTTCATCTTTCAGAAGATATTGGAGGAGATCCTTGAGAGCTGGGACCACATACAACTTGTCTTGATATTCCTATAGTAGTTGAATGGGGATTTATTTTGTTTTAAGCACTGTTTCTTAGAATGAGAAAATTAGATTTTTCCCAGCTAAGGTCTGGCTCACAATTAGGAAAGTCATGACTGATTCTTGGGTTTGTAGTTTTACTTACAGAGAATATGATTCATAGCAATAGTCTTTCCTCCTAGCTACCTCAGAGGCTTTGGTGACCATAACTATTGAGTACGCTGAGCTCTTGGAAGGAAAGTGTTATATACATATGCAAGGTATTGTCCTATGCATTCTAGATGCTTTATAGCTGAGGTAAATTGTAGAACCAAAATAAGTTTGTAGAGTACTACTTAATAAATATAAATGGATATCCTGGCCATATCTGCTTCACGGGGGAGTTGAAAGAACTAATTGATGCTTCTAAGTTCATTGAAGTCTTTGAATTAAAGAGCCTGGAATCCGCAAGGTATGATTACCTTCAGTATTATAAATGTTATAATTAATACACACATATTTTCCAATTCAGATGCATAGCTAGGACTTGTTCAAAATGCATAAACGTTTTAAAATAAATATTTTGGGGAGTAGCTTTTATATCCTCCAGAGTTCTGACTCATCTGGGTGGTCACGGATTGATATGGACTCTGGTCTCACCCAAGTACATTATACCACCTGTGTTTTATAATTTTAGGAATCTGCCTTGCGTTCGCAGCAGGAAGGAGTGAAACAGCCTTGTGTTGTGATTTATTCACGCTTGACAGAAATCAGGAGCCAAATAAAAGGGAGGACAGATATTTCTCTGTCTAACAAGGTTACCTCAGATTGCTTGATGTTCTCTGTGACATTTGCTTGCAAAACATTCTTCCAGCTTCATTAAACTGTCTTTGGTAGATAGCAACTAAATGTGCCTTGTAGTCTAGATTTTCATGTTCCCAAATGATTGGCCTTAGGGTTGGAATGGGAGGAGGGATGCACGAGGGAATGGGCTCCGATGGGGGCAGACAGTGGGGAAGGTAGCAAAGGAGTGGTCTTTAAGCAGCAGAGACCTTCGGGACTTTTTAGAAACATACTGTATTTCCCTTCATTTACAGAGAAAAGACACACAATTAGTTCAAGATTACAAAAGAATGTCCCATTTAGATACATCCTGTTCAGAGAACAGAGAACAAAATGCCTCTGCCCAAGCCGACCTGGTCAGAGTGTTCCAGGGAAAATCAAATGAGACTGATGTTTTTATAGTTCAAAAACACTTGAATGCTCTTAACTTTAAAGTTCTTTCAAGTTTCCTATAGATTTGGAGTTTTTCTAATAAACTGTTTACTCCTATGACACTACCATCTCTCCCTACCTCAGAATTTAGACACAGGCAGCAGACACAGGATCAGAACATCCCAGATCTACTTCACTACCTTGTAAGTTACATATTCTAGAATGTCCTTTGCCCTTCCAACGTGAACAATAGGCATTGATCTCTCCTCATATAAATGGATGACAAGATGATCAGAACTACCTACGCTAACAGGTTCTCAAACACACTGACTCAGACAGGAAATAGGAAAGATGATAATGACAGATCTCACTCATTATTAACACCCAGGTTGCCAGAGGTGACCTGAGATTTTCCTTTTCAGAGATGGGTGTGAGGGAGAAGGGAAGGGGAGAACAGTAGATAGTTAAATTGAAAAGGTGATGGTGTTCATGATGCGATGTGCTAAGTAGGTTCTTTAAAAATGTGAATTGACTATCTCCAAAGGGTACTAATTGAATCTCATCGAATGACTATGGCAATTGTGAGGATTGTATTTTCCAAACCCAAAATGGGGACACGTACTTTGAAACTGGTACTGCCTGGAAAATGCAGGATATGTACTCTATCCCATGCTCTGGTTCCCATCTCTGTCTTTGTACTCCCAAAGCCTGAAGGAAAACATTTGTGATAAAGTTCTAAGGTTTGTCATGAATCTCATTTTATGTGAAGGGACATTGGCATTTGGAATTGGAGTCCTGGGGCTGAAAGCACATGTGCATAATGTAAATATCTTAGTTATCATTCATTATGCATCTTTGGGAGGTACATTATTATACTTAATTATGCATATGCCTATAAAGAGGTATGGCGCCTACCTACAGTGACCACACTTCCTAAATCTGAAACTGAGAAGCATAATCAGAAACATGGTCTGACAAGGAGATTGGATTTTTTAAAATCTGGGCTGTCTTGGAAAAGCTCAAATGTCCCTCGGTGGTAAGCTATGCCCAATGTTGACATGCTTTTTAACAAAGTACTAGGGTACTTGAAGCTGGGCCCAAGTCTGTAAGACCCTAAAGCATGGCAACATGGGTCTATTCTTCAGAGGGGAAATATTAGAAGGAGGTCATGACTGGGTAACCCGAGAGCCATTTGGTTGTGTATCTTCAGCGTCTGGGAGGAGTGAAGGAGACTTGTAACAGAAGATTTAGGAATAGAGAGCATGGTCTCCATTTTGTGGGTTGGGGGGAGAGGAGAAGAAGAAACTAGTATTTCCAAGGGGAGGTAGTAGCCCAGCATGGGCTGGGGGCTGGAGCCAAAGGCCCCAGGCTCACCATGTGTCAGCATGGAAGCCATTATGGGGAGGCTTGTGTCCCCCCAAATGTGTATGTCGAAGGCCTTGCCCTGGGTCCTGCAGAATATGATTATATTGAGAGACAGGGTCTTTAATGAGGTAATTATGTTAAAATGAGGTCAACAGAGTGGGCCCTAATCCGATATGACTTGTATTCTTACAAGAGGAGGTTAAGGTACAAAGATAGCAAGGGGAGAAAACAAGTGAAGATACAGGTCGGAGATAAGGCCAAGCAGAAGGGCCTCAGGAGAAACAAACCCCACCAACATCTTAATCTCCAGCTTGCCACCTCCAGAACTATGAGGCCATACATTTCTATCATGTGAGCCCTCCAGACTATGCTACTTGGTTACAAAGCCATAGCAAACTAACACACAAGCATAATGTTGATATGATACAGGGGCTCTGACAGGAAGGAAGCCATGTGGGACTGGGAGAGAGTAGGCCCGCTGGGAGTGGCTTGGCCCTGGAGTTGAATTCATCTGTTCCTGGAAGCGAGCTTCAAGGAGAAAGGTAGAAAATGTGACATTCTGTGAGACCTTACAGGCTGTGAGGTTTTTATCTCTGGCTCTCACGTGCCCAGAGGGATTTGAGCATCATGTATATCCAGTATGAAGCTGGACCAGAATTTACATGAAAGCAGTTTGCAAAGACACAGAGACGGTTTGTGTGTGGATTCCTGATGCTATGGCTGATGGATGTTATTACCCACCAGTACCCCTACAGAGGGGTACAGGATCATGAAACAGCATCGTCTTCAACAGATAACTCTAATAGTTGTGTAAATTTGATGGTCCCCAAGGACAAAGTTCACTGGCATCTTGACTAGGTGCATTGAGAAGGATCTGGGAGGAAGAATTTCCTCTGCCCTTCCAGGTCTTTCTAGATGGATTAAGAATCAAACTGACATGAGACAGATGAACAGGAGAATATCAATTTAATAGCATATTATATACATATTATATACATATACAGGGAATCCACACAGCCATGGAATTCCCAAAGAGAGTGGGGCAACATGATGCTTATATGAGGTCAGGAGAGGGGCAGGGGTCGGAGGATACAAAGGGGAGAAAGACCATTAGCAGGAAGGTGAGAGGAGGTGTTTGGAAAGCAAAGGTTGCCCTATTATGCACGTAAGTTTCTCAGGTAAAGAGGAGTCTGCTTTAGCTCTCTTCCTGTTACCGGCAACCTTTCCCTGAATCTGCTGGGTTCGGATTGCTTTTAAGTCAAAATAATGTTCATGCCAAAGGGGTACATCTTGCGGGGGCCTGCCCTTGGCCATCATGAAGATCTGGACTTGGCTTGGGAAGACAAAGCATGAGGAGGGTAGGAAACGGGGTGGGGCTCCTGACACCTCCCCCTGCCACGTGTCCCCATCCTCTGCACCAAGGCCACTCTCACTGCTGGATATGCCCTGTCTCCTTTCCTTCTCACATCCAGCATATGAGGAAACAGGCTCAGAGAGCCAAAGGGACTTACCTAAAGCCGCAGAGCCAGTGAGCAAAAGGGCCAGGGACAGACGCCAGGTCTGCCTGACTCAAAGCTTATGCCCCTGCTTACCCCACATGTCATCTCTCCCCCTGAAAGGATATAAATAGACCATCCTGGACTTACTCATTAAATCCCAGGATGCTAAAATGAAAGAACAACTTCCTTCCCTGCATGACTTGAACACATCCTGAAACTGGAAGGAGGCATTTTAGAACAAATGGAGGGGAGGGGAGAACAAAAATTCTACTTTTTGTTTTTTAACCTCAAATTGCAGAGCCTGCAAAGATTGGCCTAAGAAGGGTTGAGAGGGGTTCCTTAGATACCTGGAGGTCTGTAAGGTAGAAATGGGGGTTTTGCTATCCTCCTGGCCAAACAAACAAAAATGCTCTCAACATGACAGAGAACGGATCTATGCTCTCCTCAGGACTGTGCAGGCAGCCGAGGCCCCAAGTGCTTTGACCTTGGGCTGGCATTCTGTGGAGTTCTGGCTTTGGACTGGTGACTTAGCCTCATCGTCACAAACATTATAGTTCGTCAGTGTCAACCACTCTCCTACCTCATTCCATTGTCACAACGGTCCTAAGGTGGTGGCTAGTCTCACTTACATTTTACAGGTGAGGAACTGGAGGCCGGTTCACACTTACAAGAAACTGGAATCACCTGATCCTTTTCATTCACTTTTTTTGGGGGGTGGTGGAAAGGAAAGTTTAATTATTACCTTATACGTGCTATTGGTTAGAGAAGGTTATTCAAATAAATAAATGCAGTTTGATATGTCAGAATGTTTCAAGATGTGTAGCTCCTGGTGGGGAAAAAAACCTAAAAAAAAAAAAAAAAGGTGATGACTGGTAGATAGGGCTGTTTTTGGCTTACGTCACATCCTGAGTGAGGGCCTAATGCTGGGCTATTAGAGAAGTCAGGGAAGTTTAGAATAAACCCTAACCTTTGGGGCCACCTCAAGGAGAGTGGTCTCTGAGATGGCTGAGTCACTGGAGTAACCTACTTCTTTGGCAAAAGCACAGAACACAATAGATCAGTCCTCCCATACCACAGAAATAACACACAAATCCACAAATATGCACAAAAGCTACACATGTACACGAGCAATCTGTGGCTCGAGCCCTACTCTGATGCTAAAATGTACCACTCTCACCTCCTAGTCTCCTCCCTGTCACAGGCTACACTTTGCTTGAATGCTCAGATCCATGGGGGTTAGAAATCCCAAGCATAGCAACGGTGTCCAAGCAGAAGCAGCAGTCAAATGTCCCTGACTAGCACAGGAAAGACCTGAGTGCGATAATCAAGCTCAGGAGCCAAATCAGAGTGGGTTCAGTTGTAGCTGGTATGGCAGTGGGGGTAGGAATGGCAAGGGGGGGCAGGCAGCCCCTGGCTTTTAGGTTTTTGCCCCAGACCTAGGGAAATCTTGTGCTTCCTGCCAGTCCAGCTGAGGGCATCACAGCTAGTTAGGAGAAAAACACCGGCAAAAGATGCTTGATTTTCCTCAGAAGTAGCAATAATTGCCATTGAACGACAGCTTACCATATGCCAGATGCTCTTCTACGCGGACATGATCTCATTTAATTTTACTGAGTGACCAATGACAACCCTATGTGGCAGGCATACTTATGCCCCATTTTATGTGTGGGGAAACAGAGACTCAGGAAGTTTCAGTAACTTCTGAGGTGACACAGGTTCATAGGAACAGAATTTCTGGTGAGTGTGAATTCCGAGTCCCTCTCGTTACCCACTAGGGCAGAGGACTGCAACCTTTTCTGTAAAGGGCCAGATAGCAAATATTTTCAGACTTACAGACCACGTTCTCTCTGCCACAATGACTGAACTCTGCCCTCTTCCTTCAAAGGCAGCCTAGACGATATGTAAATGAATGGGCATGGCTGTGCCAATAAAACTTTATTTAAAAGACAGGCAGTAGGCTGGGTTTGGCTATAGTATGCTGACCTCTGAATAAGGCTTTGATACTTGGTCTTACAATTACATGCTCTGAGACAAGAGCCTGATCTTTTGGAAGGAAAGAGAACTAAGAAGTTGGGGTTTGACCCCTGAATCGTGCCACTACATTCTGTGGGAACTGGGGGGAGTTCTGTACTGCCTTTGTTCCTTAGTTTTCCTATTTATTTTTTTTAAAGATGTTATTTATTTATTTATTTATTTGAGAGAGAGAGAGAAAGAGACAGAGAGACAGAGACAGAGAGACAGAGCATGAGCAGAGGGGAGGGGCAGAGGGAGAGGGAGAAGCAGACACCCTGCGGAGCAGTGAGCCTGATGTGGGGCTCGGTCCCAGGACCCTGAAATCATAATCTGAGTCAAAGGCACACACTTCACTGAATGAGCCACCCTGGCACTCCTAGTTTTTCTTTTTATGAAAAAAATGAGAATTACTGTGAGATCTATCTCTCTGGAAAACATGTTTTCAAGGCAATGGGGAAAACATATATGGCCCACATGTTGAAAAGTGAAATTACTGGGCAAATCTTGAGTGTTATCTTTTGCTTCCACAGGGGAGTGACTGTCTGGACCACCGAGCCCTGATTTCCCCGTAGATTATGATGACACCCTGGCCCCTGGTGTCTTGGGACAGAGCAGCAGGTGAGTTGGTGGCACTTGCATATCTGTATGAAAGTCAATTCCTATGGCAACAAACAGAATCAGAAGCAGCTCCCTCACTGTGCAAAAGAACAATGGGAGGATAGGAAACCAGAAAGCGAAAATCAGACAAGATAGGGAATTGCAAGGAGAGTCAGTTAAGCTCAGCTTGAGTGGCCAATGCTGATACCAGAATAAACTGCTGATGTTGATAACATGCCGTCTCTCTCAGCAATAAGGGGTTGTTTTCATAGGGTGAGAGAAAGGTCTTCTTTGTGGAAGCTTGTGCTCGTGACACCATAAAGCAGTCAAATAATATGCTCCTTCCTGATGAGAAGCTCCTTGGTGCCAGTTGCCAAGAGAAGGCACTTCCTTTTGCCTTGCTGTCTGTCACATCTGGGCACTGGGAAGATCAATAGTTCCCGAAAGCCCACCCCTAGAAAGAATCTACACAGAGGGTCCTCGTGCTTAGGGAGATGGTTTTATCTAACCATCTGTATTTCCAGAAGGGCAACTGAAGTCCAAAAGGTGGCTAACAGAAGGCTCTCTGATATACAGCAAGACTGGCTCTAGAAGCCAGGTCTCCTGAATCACTTGCCCAATGAGTTGTCCCATATTTGGAATCTGAAACATTCATTGCAACACACTCCTGTATATTACAGCTATTTTCATGGAAACAGCTGGATTTTGGCCAGTGAACCCCCATCCAGAATCTCCTCACATATTATGCATGTTGGCACATCTTTAGTTCATAGCCAACTATTGGGCCTCTTTCCTCCCAAAGAAATGAAGAGAAAAGGTCCTATATACCTCAATGTTCCCATGAAGTCATTTAAACACGTCTGCAGACAGTACCTTGTCCTTTTGCCTTTGTTCCAGTGTTTATGACTTGCGGTCACATTGGAAGCAGTTGAAACTGCTTCTCGATGTGCATCTAAAGAACAAGTATTATCTATTATATGATACCTTTTTTTAAAGCTTTCCATTACTAACAACTGCCAGACTTAACCACTCTGTACTACCTTTTAACTAATACTCAGCAAATTAGGCCACTGAAGTTACCAAACAATTAACTATTTTTCTTGCAGCTTTGCCAGTCCATGAGGGACTTAAACAACAAAACCCCTTTCTTCCTGGACATGGCAAGTTAGCTTTTAGACCTATTTGTACAGAGCTGTAGTAGTTTTCTAATATTACTTTTTTATTGAGAGAGAGACAGAGAGAAAGAGAGAACATGTGTACCACCTGTAAGTGTGGGGGGGCACAGAGGGAGAGAGAGAATCCTAAGCAGGCTCCACACCCAGTGTGGAACCTGATGTAGGGTTCGATCTAGGACCCTGAGATTGTGACCTGAGCTGAAATCAAGAGTCAGATGTTTAACTGAGGTGCCCAGGTCTCTAATAATTCCAGGTAGAGTATTTCCTCCACATTGCTAAGGGGTGTCTTTATATCCTATGGTTTGTGCACTTGAGGAAATGTGGGGGCAAGAAGAAGTTAAATATAGAGAGGTTAAGAACTTGGGGTTTGGAGAGTAGGAGTGGAGCAACAGTGGGAGAATTACCCCAACTCTGTCCTCAGCTTTCTCACTGATAATGTCAAGAAAATAATGGTACCTGCCTCAAGGGACACAGCCGCTGGTGAAATGAGCTGAAGTTGTCGGTATGTGGCAGACATGTGCTCTGAAAGTGTTAGTCATTATTTCCTTGGGGATCCTGAGAAGTTTATACTGCTTATTTGCTATGATGTGGGAAGAAATAGGAAATATTTATTTTGAAGTCGTGAATAGTGTGAAATAAAAATACAGAAATGCCAATTGTTAGTGGTGACACACACACACCCTCTACATTAAGCCTACTTAAAGTCAGTTTCTTCATCAAAAGTTATGTGCCATGAGAGAATTTTTTTCTCTTAGCCCAATGCCTCCTGTTTTCAATGCAGTGGGTATGTTTTATTATTGCTACATCATTTCCCACTGAAACATCTTTCCTCCAGAGCATTACATGTCATTTATAGCTACTGGCAGAAACATTTTTTTTCCATATTTTGTCAATTAAGCATATCACCCGATATAATATTTACAGTCTTGTATCATTTACTGAACTACTTGAAGAAAAAAGGGAAATAAGAGCTGAGGGTAGAAACCTACCCTGTTGATTTCATTAGTGAAAATTAAATATAATTAGGAGGCTTGTAATGAACATACTGATAACTTTGGTAAGCATTTCAAAGAACAAATTAATATTTAAGTATTTAATATTTGGAACTCAAACTTTTACACTGATGCTTGCCAATTCTCTCAAAACAGACAAGATCTGCCTTAGGAAGCAGATGGCACAGCGTGCTTATGCAAGGTAAGGTTGCCTATTGCCAAAACCTGGGTAGCACAGAGTCCACTTCATTTGTGTTGGTGAGGTTGGTGTGGTAACACGAGCAGGTCACAGAAATCTTTGGTTTTGGTATAAGCTTATGATTAGGTCTGAATTGTGTTCCCCCTAACTTCACATTTGTCAGTATGTCAGAATGTGGTTGTATTTGGAGACAGGGTCTTGAAGAGGTGATTGAGTTCCAATGAGGTCATCGACGTGGGTCTTAATCCAGTCTTAGCCTTCCAGTCTCCAGAACTGTGAGGAAATGACTTCTGTTGGTTAGGCCTTCTGGTCTCTGGTACTTTGTTATGGTGGCTCTAGGCAATTAATACAAAAGGCCAGTCATTGATGTTGTGATCCTGTCAGCTGAGGCAGAGAATTGTAGCAGTCGGTTAGGATTTGTATATCCTTCTGCTTCCATGACTCAGCGCTTGAGGAGCAAAGCCATCACATACCCATCTGGCCCGGAAAAATGGTTGCCCCTTGGATAACAGAAGAGCTGGGCTTTCCAGATAGAGGTCCAGCATTGGGCACTGGGGAGTGGCCAGGAGGTGGGAAATCTGAGTGAACAACGTACAGGCTAAGTGGACATGAAAGTATCAGGAGTCAGGATGGACTGATAAGTGAGCTCGGCTAAGCTGAAAGTGCAAGTGATCAAAATGCTTAGCTGTGAACTTGAGTCAGAGGCTGAGGTCTGCTTTAGCCAGAGGTTCCCCTTGCTCTTCCAGCAGTGCAGGGACTATTGCCGGAATGGGCAGCGTTGAGCTGAAAAAACAGCATGCTTCAGTGAGAAGAGCATCAGGACTCCAGTTGGGAGTCTCATAGTTTCAGATTCCAGATATTTGGGCAACTTGTTGTCCTAGAATGTATTGGGTATTTATTTATAATAATTTATAATTATTCATAATGATTTATAATTATTTATAATGATCAGGTACTGAACAAGAGGCAAGGAACACAAAGGAACTTGTGGTCTAGAGGGAGAGAGAAGGAGCTAAAGAGGGAAACTGTAGCAGAGGTGGGAACTTCCACTTAAGCTTAGTCAGGACACCGCCCCCCATGAAAATTTAAAACACTGGGTAGGACCAGTGTGCTCAAACTTCCCAAAAGCAAGAAAGAAATAACAGGCTATTAAAGTATCAGCAGGTCAAAAACTCAGGGAAATGGGAACTGAAGTGTTTTGCCAATCCAGGCAAACTTTGTTTTCAGTTGTGGTGTCCTCACCGGGTGAGGGGGCTGAAGTGAAAACCCAAGGCCTGCCCTAGAGAAAGAGACTAATAAAAGACTCTCTTCCATATTAAACTTAGACCCCAGAGGATTATACTCTGGTAGAAAGTAGGAACCAAAGGTATTCTCCTTCAGGGTTAACAAGAGCAGTGGAAATAAAAGAAATAAAAGAAGAGAAGCTTGTCACTGAGAGTTGTGGCTCTGGTCTGTCCTCAGAGGAAATTGGAGCCTGTGTTGGCATTGTCTGCACCGGCATTAATGGGTTGTCAAAGAAATATCAAGCTGTGAAGTATACTGAAGGTGGTCTTGGACCGGTAATAGCCCCAAGCACCTGGCAGAAGCAAATGCAGATCCTTCTGGAAGAAAACTACCTTCATGTTCAGTCTAAACAAATGCCCACAAATAATTCTACAACAATGAGACATACACCCCACCTCAGTTTAAAGAAAAATAGTGAAATATTTGGACAATACATCAAATAAATTTGACCTGATAGACTATGTAGAAAATATTAAAATCCACAACTATACTACACACAGTCTTTTCAGGCACATCTGGAACATTTTAAAACTTCAACAACACCTTGGGCCAACAGCAAGTCTAAACATATTTCAAAGTATTGGAATCAGCTCACTGCAATAAGCAGAAATCGATAGGAAAAATACAGCTAACATTGTCCCATGTATTTGGCTTTTATATTTTTCATCACTTAACTTTATCATTTTTATTTTTTTAAGTAGACTCTGTGCCAATGTGGGTCTCAAACTCACGATCCTGAGATCAGGAGTCACACACTCTACCAACTGAGCCAGCCTGCCTCCCCTCATCTCTTAACTTTAATTGAAAATGTAGACATAAAAATATGGCACAAGTCTTACATTATTCTTAATTTCTTCATTTTTCCGCTGAGTTACAAGATGGATACAGTAATGTATAAAGTGTACTAATCTTTGGTATCTGGCTTCACTTTTTTTTTTATTTTTAGAATTAACATACAGTAAAATCGACTCTTTGGTATATAAGTCTGTGAATTTTATACCATTTGTAAATTCATATAACTACCACCATGATCAAAATGCAGAATTGTTCCATCACCCTACCTTTAACCCCTGGTAAACCCTGATCCATTCTCCATTTTTACAGTTTTAGTTTTATCTTTTCAAGAACATCATTAGAAAAAAAAAAAAGAACATCATTAGAATATAAAAATACATACATGTGGACTGTAACCTTTAGATATTGGCTTCCATCATTCAGCATAAATTCCTCCAGATCTATCTAAATTATTGTGTGTATCAATACTTCATTCTTTTTTTATTGTGGAATAATATTCCATGATATGGATGTACCACAGTTTGTTTAATCATTACTTATTGGAAGGCATAGGGTTTTGTTTCCAGTTTGTGCTGTTTTTAATAGAATTTCTATAAACATCCATATACAGGTTTTCATGTGGATATATATTTTCTTTTCTCCGGGCTGAATGCCCATGACTGTGATTACTAGGCTGTATGTCTAATGTATATTTAATTTCATGAGAAACTGTCAAACTAATTTCTAGAGGGTGAGTAATGTTTTAAATTCTCACCAGCAATGTGTGAGTGATTTGCCAGCACTTGGTATTTTCAGTAGGTTTTAAAAAACTTTTTGTTTTGAAATAATTTTATTTTTTAAACAGGCATTTAATTAACTAATTAATTAATACATAAGCTCCACACCCAATATTAGGCTTGAACTCATGACCCTGAGCTTAAGAGTCATATTCTACCAAAGTTTGCCATGTCTGATAACTAATTTCCTAACTCCATCATGACAATTTTCTCCTACTAAAAGTTTCATGGTCTTAATATTATGTTTAAATTTATTATCCATTTGAGAATAATGAGAAATGAAGTTTAAATTTAGATTTGATTTTGTTGCCTATGCATGTCCAATTGTGTCAGCATCATTTGTTGAAAAGACTATCCTTCTTCCATTGAATACTTGTGTTTCTTTGTTAAAAGTCAGTTGGTCATTCTTCTGTATGTCTATTTCTGGGTTCTCTATTCTGTTCCATTAACTATGTATGTATTTCTCTGCCAGTACCATACTGTCTTGAGTATTGTAGCATTATGATAAGTCTTCAAATCAGGTAGAATGATTCCTCTACCTTATTATTCTTTATTAAAAATTGTTTTGGCTATTCTAGCCTTTACCTTTCCATATATATTTTAAAATCATTTTGTCTATAATCTACAAAATGATCTTGCTAGGATTTTGGTAGGAATTGTATTAAACCTTATATCATTTTAGGGAGCACTGACATCTTTACTATGTAGCGTTTTCCACTCCATGAACATAGTGTGTCTCTCCGTTTATTTAGGTTTTTAAATTTTTTTTATTAACATTTGGTAGTTCTAAAAATATTTAGTGCATTTTTTATTGAATTTATATGTAAGTATAAAAAAGACCAGGGTTTCACTCATATATGGAACATAAGGAATAGTGCAGAGGACATTAAGGGAAGGAAGAGAAAACTGAAAGGGGGGAAATCAGAGGTTGAGATGAACCTTGAGAGACTGTGGACTCCAGGAAACAATCTGAGGGTTTCAGAGGGGAGGGGGTGGATGGATGAGGTACCCTGGTGGTGGGTATTAAGTAGGGCATGTGTTGTAATGGGCACTGGGTATTATATACAAACAATGAAGCATGGAACACTACATCAAAAGCTAATGTACTGTATAGTGACTAATATAACGTCATAAAAAAAGAAAAGAAAAGGAAAAAAAAAAGACCAGGGTAATGAAGGTGGGGGTTATAATTTCAAGTAGGTTAATCGAGGTAATATTTGAGAAAGGACATGAGGGTGTAAGTCATGCCGGTATCTGGGAGAATATCATTCCTGGTAGTACAAAAAACCTACCAGTGCAAAAGCTCTAAGGCGGGGGTATTCAAGGCATGACAAGAGTAGGAGGCTAGTTAATGGGTAGGGCAAATGAAGAGGAGAGTGGTGGGAGAAGCAGCCAGAGAAAGAATGGAGGGATAAGGCTGTACAGAGCCTTCTAGTTTGGGCCTTACACAAGACTGGCTTTTATGCTGAGTGACTTGCTGAGCTACTAGAGGGATCTGTGCAGAGGAAGACCATGAGCTGACTTCGGTTTAAGAGGACCCTTGCGGTAGGTGTATTGAGAACAGACTGTAAGTGATCCAGGATGGAAGAAGTGGGACCACTATAGGAGGCTCGGGCAGTAAACCAGAAGTGGTTGGGTTCTGAAGAGTTGGTTCATTCAATAAATGAGCATTGAGGGGCGCCTGGGTGGCTCAGTGGGTTAAAGCCTCTGCCTTCGGCTCAGGTCATGATCCCAGGGTCCTGGGATCGAGCCCCGCATCGGGCTCTCTGCTCAGCGGGGAGCCTGCTTCCTCCTCTCTCTCTGCCTGTCTCTCTACCTACTTGTGATCTCTATCTGCCAAATGAATAAATAAAAA
>NW_019154149.1:916587-935463 GCF_002288905.1 Enhydra lutris kenyoni | reverse complement strand
AGCCCCGCATCGGGCTCTCTGCTCAGCGGGGAGCCTGCTTCCTCCTCTCTCTCTGCCTGTCTCTCTACCTACTTGTGATCTCTATCTGTCAAATGAATAAATAAAAAAATCTTAAAAAAAAATAAATGAGCATTGACCAATGATGAAGGCTGTAGGAAGTGGTCAATAATGCCACCAAAACTCAGGTAATGAGCTGGAAAGTGACAACTATGAAACCAAGTTTGGAAAGGAAAAGTACATTACAACAGCATGAATAACCATCTAATTGCAAGTGTTAAAACCTAATTAGTATTCAGTTTATAACACTTAAGGTGCAAACAGCAGTGTGTGGGAAGTGTAGGATGCTGTCGGACCCCTCCTCTTTGCTTGGACGAATGGCAGAGTCTCTATTGTCTGCAATGGGTCACCACAGAAATATGTATGGCATATCTACTAGCTTTGAAAAAGTTATAAGGACTCAGTATTAGAAATTAGACAATTAATTCAGCTGAAATCATACTGCACCATAGGTTTACTCCTTGAGAAAACCAAAACTTGAATTAAACTGAGTCAATCCTGTTAATTTGAGAAGCCAAGCAGAAATTTACTTAGCTTTGTTTCTGCTACTCAGCTGATGATATGTGACCCCAAATCACACCTCCAGTTTTTGATGTGTGCATTCATAAGTGCTTGTCACTGGGCCTGATATAATTAAATGGATTTTGAAATGTTTTTCGAGGTACATTGCCCCTCCATTCTCAAAGTACTATGGCTGTTATACCATAGATCCTCATTAGGCAAAGGCTTACAAATCTTCAGTGACTTCATAAGGATGGATTATAAAATTAAATCAGGGTTTTTAATGTTGAAACTTATGAGCTGTAATTTTATTAGGGCATATTTTTCTTCCTCCAACTGCACAAATCTGCAAATATCTTATACTCTTTGTACAATCCCAGTACTAGTTATAGACTATTTACTTGTTTTAAGAAGTAATTTAGACTTGAATGAATAACTGTATCTTAATATATATAAAATATGTTGAACTTATCCCTGTGATTAGTTCATCATTTTCTGAAGTGGGGGAGAGTTATCCATAAGGTGACTTAAAACTTAGTGGAAGATTGAATTCTGGTACACTGAAAAGAAATTTTAAAAAATTTAAAAATTAAAAAAAAAAACCTAGTGGAAGCCTCCTGAAATAATGAAATAATAAATATGAATTCTCTAGCTTTTTATAGAATCACTGGGTAATGTCATCTTAGAGGTAGAAGGACGCTTATCCATTATCTGGACCCATCTCTTCCAAAGGAACAAATTCTTTCTCCAGGCTCCCTAAGATTTGGTCATCAAGCCTCTGCTTGGACATCTTCATCAAGGAGCTCACCACATATTGGAACAACCTAGTCTCATCAAATCTGTCTCCCAAACCCCTCTGTCTACTGGCCCCACTGGATTAAATCAGAGCTGGTCTCCTCACTTCCACTTGAGAACCCTGCAGACACATGAAGCCCGCTGTCACTGACCTCTAGACCTTTCCCCAAGCTGATGGCCTTCCTCTGGATGTATGTATGTTAGTTTCTACCTCAGTATTGACATCCTTGGCTTTGAATACCAAACCCTTTGGTATCTCTGTTGGGCCTTTCCTGGAGCTTCCTGAGGGTTCTGTGTTAGAAGGTCATTTACCTTAATAAGAAAAAAAAATTCTCTATAATATTTCTAGGTCTGCGTGGGCTAGAAGGGGAAGGAATCCAATCTCCTGGAAGCCAACCCAGCTCAGAGTCATGCAAGCTACTCTTCAAGCGTGGACAGGGGACCAAAGAATGTAAATACAGTTAAATCTTTGGGTTTCCTTACACAGATATAACGCTCTTCCCTAGGTACAATCACACAAATGTATTTGCTCGAATTTTCTGAAACCTTGCCATACATTCTGTCTCCCCATCCTGTAGCTAATTGCTAGCAGTTAAATTTCATAGTAGTGAATTAGGCAACTAAATGTCCTATTTGGTTAATAAGGGGATATAAGTGGCCCACAGAAAGTTAGGGTAATGTTATCTCAGACTTCTCAGGTGCTGAACTGGATCAATTAATCAACTGTTTGAAACACCCTTCGGTGACTAACCCTGAGAAACAAATGCTAATTTGCTTGATTTGGGTTTATTAATAACAGCTAATATTGATTTATGGCTTAGTATGGGCAAGACAATGTGTTAAGCATTAGGTCATTTAATCCTCATAACAATTTTATTAGGGAAGTTTCATCATCCACATTTTACAGATTAAAAACTGAGTGTTCAGAGGGGTCAAGTAACTTGCCCTGGGTCACACAGCCAATAAATAACAGAGACAGAATTAAAATCTCAATCAGTCTCACTGCAAAAGCCTAAGGGCTTGATCTTCGCATTATTCTGTAGTGGTCTAGGGACTACATATCTATAGCTGTAACATCAGATTTAAGGCACATCAGGCAAGTCTGTGGCAAAGGTGGCAGTGGCGTTTTGGTGAGTAAACTGAATGCTGGACCATTCTAGCAGGGATATTGTCAGTTTATTACTAGCTATTCCTCTATTTTTACCCTCAGCATCATTGTCCAGGACTTTCCACTCCTACGACTCATTCCTGGATCTTACCCTTCACAAAACAAGTTATCTCTGGATTCTGAAATGTGAACTATATGATAGGGTAAAAAAATTCATCCTAATATGTGAACAAGGGAAGGAGAGAGCACATAGGACTCAGCATCTTCCTTATCCTCTCTGGTAACATGTTCTTATTTAATGGGAGATTTCTGGATGCACACCTCTGTGTTAGATATTTAACCTTGAACAATGATTAAAATGCTGGGGTTTCAGGTCAGGGAAACTCCTGAGCAAGCTGGTGGAGGAGATACATTGGATCAGATATGACCTTGGGAGCCTTCATTGATTACAGCTTTGTGTAGAGTTAATTCTACAGAAACCTGATGAAAGCCTTTAGTTAAAAATGCTGATATCACATCTATTTTGCATAAGAACATACACTTCTTGGGGTGCCTGGTTGGGCTTAGTCGGTTGCATATCTGGCTCTTGATTTTGACACAGGTCATGATTTCAGGGTGCTGTGATCAAGCCTGGAGCCCTGAGTCCAAAGTTGGGCTCTGTACTCAGTGGGGAGTCTGCTTGAGATTCTCTCCCTTCCCTTCCTCTAAAATAAACAAAATCTTTTTTTTTTTTTTTTTAAGAACATATACTTCATGTGCAGAGTTTGAGCAATGTTTTCATCTGTGGAAAAACCACTGATCAAGCCACTTAACCAGGTCAACCAGGTTCTTCAGTTTCTTAACACAAAAAGTTATATTGAATAATAAAGCTACCTTCTTGGCTGAAAAATAAAAGATAAGGTGGTGCATGTGTATTTAAATATATTTCAGATAATAGCCAGATTACAATCACAAAATTCTAGGGCTTATTGACCATAAAGTGATATACTAAATATTGCTTTCCAATTTTTAGTTGTAACATGTGAAATAAATAAGCAAATCCTTTTGTCAACAGCAATAGGAAATGCAAATCTATTGGAATAGTGATGTGAACTAGTTGGTATTAATGAAGAGGGAAATTCTTTTAAGGAAATAATAGGTGTTTGGGACTCTTTATCACTAAAGATCTGTTTCAGAAGTTAGAGGTTGTTTTTTGCAATTGATTCCATGTGGGTAACTGTCTTCCAGCAGTTGCTCTCATGTTTTTCCAAAGTGAGCAAAGAGGGGAATGTAGAAACTAGAAATCTAAAGAAGCAGAGTAATATAAAAATGATAAATCAGGGGCGCCTGGGTGGCTCAGTGGGTTAAAGCCTCTGCCTTCGGCTCAGGTCATGATCCCAGGGTTCTGGGATCGAGCCCTTTATCGGGCTCTCTGCTCAGCGGGGAGCCTGCTTCCTCCTCTCTCTCTGCCTGCCTCTCTGCCTCCTTGTGATTTCTGTCTGTCAAATAAATAAATAAATCTTTTAAAAAAATGATAAATCAAGTGAGGCATGTGGAATTCATTTAGCAAACAACAAATGCTTTCATTTGAATGTCCAGTCTGCACCATGGTTATCTAAAGTTTATTATGAATAAATAGTATAACATAATTAAAGCTTCACCCTAGTGTTTTTGGAAAATGGTATAGTTGGGGCACCTGGGTGGCTCAGTTGGTTAAACATCTAACTGGTGCTTTTGGCTTGGGTCAGAATCTCAAGGTTGTGGGATGGAGCCCTTCAGCTGGGTCCATACTGAGCAGGGAGTCTGCTTGAGATTCTCTCCCTCTGCCCCTCTTGACACTCGTGTGTACTGTCTCTGTCTCTCAGATAAATAAACAAATCTTTTAAAAGAAAAGGAAAAAGAAAAGTGGTATAGTTCCCTATTTGGGGTCCCCATTCAGAGTAGTTTAGTATTAGCATTCCATTCTTAAAATAAGCAAAAGATCCAAAATAATTTTGTTCAATGGGAGACTCACTTTGTTCCTTAAGGCAAGCCAAAATAATAGTGTCCAGATTCGTTTCCCAGGGTTGTTGTATCAGACTGCCACAACAGAAATGTATTGTCTCCTGGTTCTAGAGGTGAGAATTCTGAAATCAAGGTGTTGTCAGGGCTGAGCTCCTCTGAAAGTGCTAGGGGAAGAAAAACACCTGCCTCTTCCAGATTCCGGTGTTGCCAGCATCCTTGGCTTGCAGATACACTGCATCAACCTCTGCCTTCACCTTCACATGGCCTTCTCTTCTGTGAACTGTACCTTTGCATCTACACTCCCTTCTTTTTTTTTAAATTTTTTATTTCTATTCAGCGTAACAGTATTCCTTGTTTTTGCACCACACCCAGTGATCCATGCAATCTGTGCCCTCTCCAATACCCACCACCTGGTTCCCCCTGCCCCTTCAGACCCCTCAGATTGTTTTTCAGAGTCCATAGTCTCTCATGGTTCACCTCCCCTTCAATTTCCCTCAACTCCCTTCTCCTCTCTAATTCCCCTCTTCTTATAAAGGACACTGACCATTGGATCAGGGGCCACACGAATCCAAAAGGCCCCATCTTCTATTGGTTATGTCCACAGAGACTCTGTTTCCAAATCAGGTCACCTTCATACATGTGAGGGGTTAGGACTTCACCTGCCTTTCTGGGAGACACAGTTCAATCTATAGCAGTAGCCAGTACTATCTACCCTATTTTTGAAAATTTCTTTATTCAAGAAAGCAATGCCAAACAACTATACTTCAAGGGCAGAATCTCCGCAAGACTGGACTTTGGAAACTTGAATGAAAAATTAACAAAGGGCCAAAAGAAGAACTGGAAAACTCTCTCCTAACCCTGAGAAAACCTCTTCCCACCCACCACCTCTGCTGCCCAGGGTACCTTAGTGTCTTCTGAGGGACTGCACACCCCAGCCCTAAGCTTTGTCTGATCCCCATTTCTCACATTATCCCTGGTTAAGAGCATGGGGTGCCCTCCTTCTGAACTGTGTGTCCCTCAGTACCAACTACCAGGCAAATTGGAGGGGCTGGCACAATTCCTTTAACTGAGTTTCTTACAGTGAAGTTGTTTCATGACTTCCGTCCTATGGTGTCAGACTCACTGCTCCAACTCTATTATCTTTGGGACACTTTATTTTTTTATGGTTTCATCAAAAGAAAATACACTTCTTGATGCATTCCATTCTTTTATTCGTATACAACTGAACGCCTAGCTCTCTATTCTAAACCTACAACTCAACGTGGGGTCTGGCCCATTGACCTTTACAGTCTGGTGGAAATGAGCACAAAAATATTTTCTGGGAGTTCTTTTTTTCCTAAATATTATTTTTGACAAGTGCTGGGCATTTTAACTGATCTTTGACTTAAACCCTGGCAGTCTTATCTTTTATGTCTTCCTTTACTCTCATGGTTGCATTTGGGTAATTATTCTGAAAAGAATGTCAAAACACAGCAAATGGTTTAGAATAACTCTGTTTATATCCCTTAGAGTGAGAGGGGAAAGGTCTTGGGAGAGAATTAATAATGTCCTATGGCTGCTTGCAGGGGACATCAAACAAATTGATAGTGATCTTGTTTGTACTGTAAGATAGTACTGAAATTCATAAAGATGAACTAAAGCTGCAGAGCCAAAGGCCTGGACCAGATGTAGAGAGTGTCTCTGTGTGGGGCTGGGTTGCTCATTAGCAGAGGAAGGAAATTCGGATACAAGATGGGTGGTCAGTAGGCCCGTTGGAGAAACGTCTTTGTGGGTGCAATGAAGGCATGATTATTTATAACAAGCATCAGGGTATATTTGCTTTTGTCTACATTGTGAAATTATTCTGAACAATTTTGAGAATCACTGGCTTCCATCTGCATCTCAAGGGAATCCTTCCAGGCCACTCTGAAAGGAAATTTATCTTTTTCTCCTCTCAGGTCACTGACTATTAGTAGGACAAATCATCACTCCATGGTACCAGCATGTGGAGCAGAAAACAGCAAGTTGTCCTTTAATAAAACTAGAAAACAGCAATATTTTCTCAGAAGAAATCACAATTTTCATTTTTAATGTGTTCTGATAAAGTTGCAGAAGATTTTGGGCTTTCTTTGCTGCTCTCAGGTCAGTAGAGGTCCTTGACTATTATTTCCAGGCCTTCAGTTGAGCCCTCCTCCACCTCCTGGCCTCCCAAAGAACCCAATCCACACCCAGGGAATTCTATTTCACTTATAAAGCACAACATGCAATGAAGGCTTGACCTCTAGGGTGGGAAGTGGCATGAATGTACCTGCAGCTTATTGTAGATATTCTAGAAGGAAAATAGTTCCCGTTTCCAAACAAAATTTGTACCCAGGAATGGGAAAAATTTCCAGAGCTCCAGGTAAGAAGACAGTGGCCAGGGTTCCCACCCCAGCTCTCACCCTGACTTCCCGTGTGGCCCTGAGCAGGTGGGCCTCAGTGTTCCCCTCTTGAACATGGTCAGGTTGGACTACTTGAGATCTAAGGGGTTTTTCTTGGTCAGAAGCTGACATGCTTCCCAACACTCCACAGCTGGCTTCTTGGACCCATCTCTGTGGCCAGGATCTTCCCCACCCTGCTTTAGGACCAGCTGTATTCCCCCCTTCCCCCACTCTGCTCCTTCCCTTTCTCATCATTTTGCCTTTTCTCTTTCTTTTTGCTTATCCCTCTTCTCTTCCCCCTTGGCCCAAATTAGGAACAGGTAAATTCCTTTTGGGCTCTGCTCAGTGTACAGGTGGCATTTGGCTCTAACGAGGCTGTCAACCTCTGTTCTGTAAATAAAGCACACTTCTTATTTCAAACAAGTTTTACTATGTATTTGGGGGGCTTTTCATACCACTAGAGGAGGCAGAGGCATCTGAAAGATACTGCAGTAACCTCGTTTTCAATCTAGGACTCGGGGGTCCCTTCATGAGGCTGCTGACATCAGGTCTGCCCTCCATAGTCTCCCTATCCTCAACCCTCTTCCTCACCCTGCCCCAGACTTCAGGGAGTTTCCTGAAGCCCTCTGTAGAGAGAGCTGATTGTATGGGACTCCTCTCTGAAAGCAAGATCCTCTAACTGAACAAGTACAGACATTGGTTTGGAAGCTCTAGGGGCCTGTCCATCTCAGGAGCCACTGAGACATTCTTCCGATGGGAGTCTCCATGAGCTGGCTGTCACAGCCTTGTTGGGGCCACTACTGTGAAGAATTTGCAATCCTCCCTCTCCACTGAGCAAGTAGAGTTCTGATTTGTTTTATTTGTAGAGAAGACTTTTGTAGCCTTTTAGGTTTTCAACAGTCACAAAATATTCTCTCTGCTCTGATGTGGGACCTTGGAAATGAACAGAAGCCAACATGTATTTGTCACATGCTCTGTGGCCCCTGGTCACAACTCCATAGGGTAGACACTATGATTATCAGTCCTATCCTGCAGCTAAGGAAGTAGAGGCATGGAGATGTTATGCCTTTATATAGCATGTCTGCCTTTATATAGCATATTTATATAGCATGTGTGCCTAAGAAGGAGTTGAACTTGGTGTCAAACACAGGGAGCTGGGACAAAGGGATTGACATGCAATAACCATGCCGTATTCCCACGTGCTTTCCCACAGCGCCACGTCCGGGCAGTGGTGGGGCTGGACCAAGAACCCATATCCTCAGCCACTACATCCTGCTGGGGCATGGTGGAGAGAGGAAGGGGCTCAACTATGCTCTGCCCTCACTCTCTTGGTTCTGTTGCTACAATAATTGAAGTATCGAGAGGCACCAGGGTGGCTTAGTTGGTTAAGCATCCAACTCCTGATTTCAGCACAGGTCATGATGTCGGGGTCCTGGGATCAAGCCCTACATCGGGGGCGGGGGGGGGTCCATGCTCAGCAGGGAGTCTGCTTGAGATTCTCTCTCTCCCTTTCCCTCTCCCCCTACCCTCCACCCCTGTTCCCACTCTCATGAACTCTCTCTCTCTCTTAAATAAATCAATCTTAAAAGAAATAAATAGCTGAAGTGTGGAGAAAATTCTCTGAATTCAACCACCAGTGGTAGGCTTCTAGGCTTTGGAGTGTCACTCTTTAAAGCAGAAACCTGAAAGTAAAGGTATACCTTGAGAGTTACTGAACTGGGAAACTAAAATGGCAGGTAAATTGTAATACCTAAAGCCTGGGCTTGAGGCAGAAACCAACAGGGCAGGGGTAGGAGGAGGCAGGGAACTCAGTAAAGTAGACTTTTAGCGTTCATACAATGAACTATCTGATAAACTTGGCAATTGTCATAATATTTGGTTTCATTGAGAACGCAGCCTGTTAGCAACAGGGAATAACTTAATCTGTTAATTAAATACAAAATTCAGTTCTCATAAAAACATCATAATTAGCCTTTTCTTACCTAAGGATATCTGCATCAGCAAATACTGGATTTTTTTAAGAAGGGAAATGAGGGGCTTCTTACTTCTGTGATGCTCATCGTGGCTTTGTCACTGTAGCTTTGCAAGTTCAGCACTCAGGAGACTGTTTTTTCCTTCTGGATGCTTTTCTTGCAATTAGGGTATGCTACTATCCAGCGACAGCAAATGACTCAGTTAAATTCATTGCTTGAACTACAAAAGATTCATATATTATAAGCATGAGTCTTGCTGTGAGTTTCCACTACGTTAAACCCAAGGAAACCCTGTCTCCTCCCCCTTCCTGCTAGAAAAACACCTCCTTTTAACTGTTTTAAAAATCAAATCAGCTAACCATCAATGGGTAAAGTTGATCATTGTATAGAACGAGATCAAAGGGACAAACACTTGAAGATGTAGAAAATCATAAACATTGGTGCAGGTCGGATGGCGAAGTGGTTAGGTACCCAGGGACTCTGAAGGACCTGGTTTCACAATCCACTCTTATTTGTTGAGCCACAGGATCATGTTGATAAAGCCAATTATTTAACATCTCAAAACCTCCTTCTCTTGTCTGGAGTTAATTATACCTACCTATTGTAGTTTCATTGTTGTGAAGATTAAGGAAGCTAGTATAAATGAGAGGCTTGATTGGCCCAGGGCCAAGGTCACGCCATGCTCCCGTCACTGAACTACCTGTGGTTTTCTGCAAAAGCCAGGTTAGGCTCTCTCTTGGCTCTTTCAAGCCATTCTAGTCCCCTTGGCCCAGCTGTGCCCTTTGCCTTCTCCTGGCACCCACGTACACATCCTCTAGGCATTCAGAAGTCACCTTCCTTAAGAAGTCTTCCTTATTGTTAATTGTGTTAACTGTGACAGCAGTTATGTTTTGTTTTAAAGTCCTTATAATAAGTTACAGAGCATAATAAAGTATTTATAGGTGAAATGATAGAATGTCTGTGATATGACTTGAACTACTTCAGGAAGAAAATGAGAGGAAGGGAATGAAGGAAAGAAGGTTGGCAACTGTTATGTTGACATTGGGCTATGAGTATACAGTGGCTTAGTGTGCATTTCTTTTTACTTTTCAATACGTTTAACATTTTCCATGAAAAGCAAACCTCCCTCCCCAAGTGGGTTAGGTGTTTTTCCCAGATACTCCTTAACAACACCTTTCTGTTCTCCCTTAACCACTCTCCGAATCACCTGGTTCCTGAATAGTCCCCACTATTGGACCAAGAACTCCTTCAGGGAGGAGACCTCCGCCTCATTCATGTATGTGTCACCGTGCCTAGCACAAAATATCAAAATGTAGAAAGATGGTTTGGGAGCAAATTGTCCATTGAATCGAATATACATTTTGTTTGGAATGTCTCTTTTATGTTTTGAAGCCTCCTTCTCCCAGGAACTTGTTTTTAGGACCTTCCCAAGGTAATTTTAGGAGCCGGTAATCCTCTCCTATTTCAGCCACTGGCTTCGAGAATTAATTAAAGAAAAAAAGCCATAATAACACATCATGTGCTAAGAATCGAAAACTCTCCATCACCAGTTGTCTTTAATTAGAAGGAGGTGATTTTCCACTTTACTCAAAGAATGAAACATCCACCTTTTCCCAACAGCTTCAAGCTGCAACTTTGATTTTACACATGTGTATGGAACACTTCCTTAACCACTCCACAGCAATGGCCGTGGCCTCCAAAACAGTCATTTTCTAGGTCTTGAATATAGACTGAAGGCACATTTATGACAGTGTTGGTGCTGCCTTATGGGTCTCCCACACATCTGCTTGCCTGGCCCTTTTAGATTATGTATAAAAGTAACAACATATATTTAGAAAATAATGTATGTTCCTGAAGATCAAACTTCTGATGTTAGGATGCATTACACCTAATTGCCAAAAGTCTGGAGTACTATTTTCCCCATCTTGAAGCACTGAGGCCTTTTATCATTCAATAATTAGAAGCAAGTTAGTAATTCCTTCAACAAGTATCTGTGAAGTTCTTACCATGCATGCCAGGCCCTGTTCTAGGCTCTGGGAACACAGCAGAGGACAAACCACACGAATGCTTCTGCCCTCGTGGAGCTGACACTTTAGAGTTCCACTACTCCCATTTTAGGCATGCAGACAACTAGTACTAGAAGTTTTTGGGGGACTGCCAGTGAGAGTTATTCATTCATGCACTACATTTTTCCCTTCTCACCTACTAATCAAGGACCTTAGGTAGTTATTCTCCTCTCTCCCTCCTGTATCATTGGTTTTCTTTTTTCTGTGAGATCATTTCCATCAGCCTACACACACATCATGGTTTCTCCCAATTAAGGAAAAGCCATTTCTCTCTAGCAACCACCTGCTTTCTTTGCCTGTCTATACAGTAAAAACTCCTTAAAAAAAAGTTGCATGCACACACATGTCCACTTTCTCTCCTTTCATTTTCTCCACTCATGTCAGCTGCTCTCTTCCACTGTAAATGTTTTTGTCAAGGTCACCAATGACCTTCACTTTGTGTAACCCAATGATCAACTCCTAGTCTCCTGACTTTCCTCTTTCCTAACTAGCCCCATTCCTTCTTAGTCTTCTGGGCTGGTTCACCTCTTCCCTTCATCCTGTATCTTTACTCTACTAGTACTCCTCCCCCCCTTTCTGCTGCTGTTATCAAGTCTCATGGCTTTACTTGTTTTTTATTAAAGATTTTTATTTATTTATTTATTTATTTACTTATTTGACAGAGTGAGCACAAGTGGGGCGTTGGGAGCAGAGGAAGAGGTAGAAGAAGGTTCTCCCCTGAGCAGGAAGCCCAATATTGGGCTCCATCCCAGGACCCTGGGATCATGTCTTGACCCCAAAGCAGATGCTTAACTGACTGAGCCACCCAGATGCCCTAAATCTCATGGCTTTAAAGACCAGCTGTATACCAACCACTTCCAAACATCTCTCTCCATGCTAGAAATCTCTCCTGAAATCTGGGCTCACACATTCACCTGCCTGCTCAATATTCCCACTAGGGTGTCTAGTAGACCTCAAACTTTGCATAACCCAAATTGACCTCCTGATCCTTCACCCCCCTCCAGTGGCTTCCTGTCTCCTTTAGAGTAAAACTCAAGTTTCTATAATCACTTGTAAGACTCTCTATGCTTGTTCCCTCGTCCATGGTTTCCTCTTGCCCTTCTTGCTGGCCTTTGCTCAAACATCACCTTCTCAGTAAGACCTTCCCTGATAACCCTATTGAAAACTACAACCTGGGGTGCCTGGGTGACTCAGTTGGTTAAGCATCCAACTCTTGATTTTGGCTCAGGTCATGATCTCAGGATCCAGGATCAAGCCCTACGTCGGACTCTGTGCTCAGCGGGAGCTCTCCCTCTGTCCTTCCTCCCCTGTCAAATAAATAAATAAATCTTAAATAAATAAATAAATAAACAAAACTACAACATTCTCTGCCCCATACTCCCTACCACCTTCATTTTTATCCATAGCTTTTGCCATAATTTAACATGCTGTATATTTTACTTTCTTGCTCATTTTCTACTGCCCCCCCCCACACTGAGAATATAAACACCAGAGGAGTCAGGGCTTTTTTCTTTTATCTGTTTAATTCATCGCTGAATCTCCAGTGTATAGAACAATGTCAGGCACGTGGTAGGCACTCAGTAACTAGTTATTGATTTCTTGAATGAATGAATGAATGAATGAACGCTTCTTAGCCAGGCGCAGGAGATAGAGTAATCAACAAGATATGGCTCTTACCTGGAGACACTCACAGTGTAAAGAGGAGAAATAGAAAGGTTAACAGAATTTCTATTCAATGTGTTAATTGCAATACTAGGG
The DNA here is from genome assembly GCF_002288905.1 of Enhydra lutris kenyoni. Lineage (NCBI taxonomy): Eukaryota > Metazoa > Chordata > Mammalia > Carnivora > Mustelidae > Enhydra > Enhydra lutris. The sequence continues at coordinate 922,823 of NW_019154149.1, read as the reverse complement.
ATGCATGCCAAGAGAGCTAGGGGAACACACAATAGACCTTCAGTAAATGCTTGGTAAATGTTCAATGAATGATTTCTGGTTAGTTTTATTAATAACAGAAATACTTTTCTTGAAATACTGTCAGCCTCCTAATGACTCTTGTCCTTTTGATCCCCTGGGGAAGTCCTGAAGCTAAAAGAGGCCCTGTTGATAGAACACTGTCCAGCTCTACCCTGCAAAACCTAAAGCACCAATCCTTGTTACTTGCTAAAATCACAAAGTGAAAATGGTGTTAAACTGAAAGCCAAAAACAAAAATATGCCAGGCTACGTAGCTACCAAGAGAACTATAATAAGACTTATTACTCTGCATTAAGATGTAAATTGCATAGTCTTTTGAGTCAATATTTGCTGATTTTATATTTCTTTTAGCCAAAGGTGAGTCAGTTTGAGGTGGGGAAAAGAGAAAATAACAGAAGCGTGAGTAGCTGAAATGGAACTTTCCTCCTGCTGCTAAAACTTTGCACTAAAGCTGTGTCTGACAACAAAGCAATAGATTGAAAAATGAAAAATTGAGTCGACCAATTGTTCTGTCCGCATGACATGTATTCTTTGACTTCTTTCCCCACTGAATTGATATTGCATATACGTGGTTTGAAGGCTTGAAACTGGGCCAGTGGCAGGGAGGGTATCATGAGAGGCATTTGGCTTTTCTTGGGTAGTAGGAGCTTGGGAGTCAGCATAAGCTGTTCTACAGCTATCCTAACACATATCTATCTTAAACACAGTGTGCATATTTGGGTCTCCAGTACTCCAGTTCCACTTTTTTTTTTTTTTTTTTTTTTTGCCTCCTGAGGATAGTATCCCTTCATCTGTACTAGAAACAGATGATGTTTTCACAGGAGCCATTGGTAGCTGGTACTGTGGGTACAGTACCCACAGAGAGGGGCACAGAGAATGAAGAAAGAGGACCAAGTCCAGTCTCATGGGAACCCCTTCATTGAAGGGGCCCATTAGAGAGAGGACGTGAAGAGAACAGTCAGAAAAGCTGGGAGAGTGGTTCATTTCAGTAGTCAAGGAAAGAAAGGACTTATGATGGAGGTAAGCAGCATCACATGTCTCCAAAAGGTCAAATAAGACTAGCCATAAGTTTGGATCAACCTAAATACCCATCAACTTATGAATAGGTAAGCAAAAAGTTGTATATCCATGCAGTGGAATATTATTTAATCTTCAAAATAACAAGCACTGATTTGTGCTACAGTGTAGATGAACCTTGACAATGTCATTCTAAGTGAAAGAAGCCAGTCAACTAAAGACCACAGAGTCTATGTGCATGAGGTGCCTAGAATAGACAAATCCATAGAGACAGAAAGCAGGTTAGTGGTTGCCAGGGACTGAGGAGAAAAGAACAGTGACTGATTAATAGGTATAGGATCTCTTTTTAGGGTAATGGAAATGTTCTGGAACTAGAGGTGATAGTTATACATGTGAAGGTACTAAATGCCACCAGATTGTACAGTTTGAAATGGTTAACTTTATGTTAATGTGAATTTTACCTCAATTGAAAGAATGCAGTTAGGCCTGAGAAGTGGTCATGTGATCAGAAGCCAAACTCCCATCAATGGAGGCATGACTGACTGCTGAAGAAGGGGAATGCAGGGAATATAGAGAAATCTTTCAAGAAGTTGAAAAACAGGGTTAAACTGGGAGAGTTAAAGGAGGGTGTCATTCATTCATTGTTAGATGAGGGAGACCTGAGCCTTGGTATTAGCTGAGGAGGAGGATGAGGAGGAGTCAGTGAAGAAAGTAGGGTTGAGGATCCAGGGAAATGCTGACTGTCTAATGGAGCAAGGTCCCTGCAGAGGAGATGGTGATGGGAGCCAAAGGAAAGGGATGGGCCTTAAATAAAAGAAAGAACCATTCCTTCATTAATTTGGGAGGCAGGAGGAAAGGACGCCAAGGCAGATGGGAATGGAAACAGGAAGCTGTGAACATTCCCATCTATTGGGATTGCCTCTATGAGATGCAATGAAAGGGCAATACATAGAGGAATGATTAAGACTGGTCACTTGAAACGGTCCCATGTGGTTCCCAGAAGCTAGCTGACATCTTTTCCCATAATTTTTAATGAGCGAACAAAGACTGGTCTCAGGAGTCTTACAATTTTATTTAGTTCACTTGTCTAAATTAAGGTCCCAGTTTTTCACCTTAAAAATCTTTATCCCCCCCACACACATGAATTTAAGTTTTTAATTCTATTTGTCTAATGAGTACATATAATGGTGATGATAAAAACAAGAGTAAATTCAGTGAGTACTCCAATTGTAATAATCTGCAAGTACAGTGTCTGAGGCATCGAAAGTTCAACACCTTAGAGAGTTAATTAAATCAAGTTAATTGGAAAAGATCTAATCTCCAGATAGGTAACATGGTTGATTATCTTATTTATGTTTAAACAGAGTAACAGAGGTCATTACAAGACTTTTTAGAAGATTATTGATATATAGTTTTTTAATTAATTTAGATTGACAATATCTCTTGCTACTTGAGTTTACCCTCCCCCCTCTTTGGAATCTCCTCAGCATTTATTGAAATCATGATGATTTAGCAAATGTTTTGGTTTTTTTTTTATAACCTAATTTTAAAATAAAAAAAAAATGCCCTGCCACTGGCATTTTACTATGACTCTCTACAAATCAAACATGTGTAGCATGCAGCCAAGGGCGGAACTGAGGAGATGGAAGTTTCTGGGAGCATTAGAGATACTAATGCATGGTTTAGTCTCCTTTGATCTTCCTAACATTTTCCCACTCCCAAACCATGTGAAATAAACACACACTTCAGTAAAAAATGCCAGCATAGGGGAACCTGAGTGGCTCAGTCAATTAAGTGTTGACTCTTGGTTTTGGCTTAGGTCACGATCTCAGGGATGTGATGTTGAGCCCCAGTCAGGTTCCCCACTCAGTATGGAGTCTGCTTAAGACTCTCTCTTCTTCTCCCTCTGCACCTCCCCCAATCAAATAAATAAATAAATCTTTAAAAAGAGGGGCACCTGGGTGGCTCAATCCCTTAAGCATCTGCCTTTGGTTCAGGTCATGATCCTGGGGTCCTGGGATCAAGCTTCGCATCGGGTTGCCCGCTCAGTGGGAAGCCTGCTTCTCCCTCTTCCTCTGCCTGCCATTCCCTCTGCTTGTGCTCACATGCTCTCTCTCTCTCTCTTTGTCCAATAAATAATTAAAATCTTAAAAAAAAAAAGAAATGCTAGAGTCACTTCTGACCACTCTGCTTAAAGCAATCATTTCTAACAATGGAGCTGGAACTGGCTGCTTCGTCCCTAGAAGGCACTGTAAGCAAGAGAGAGCATCTGCTTGAGAGGCTGTAGAAGGATTTTCTAGTTTGGATAGTTTAGACTAATGGGATCTTCTTGGTGCATTTAATGATAAATTCTTTCATTACAAGATCTACAATAAGGTTGAACCAAAGTGATCTATGTATCTGTGCATATTTCACTGAGATTTCTTTGGAATAACATGACAACTATTAAAACACTTGTTTATCTAGTGGTACCTGGTTGACTCAGTCAGTAGAGCACACGATTCTTGATCTCAGGGCTACTAGTTCAAGCCTCAGGTTGGGTGTAGAGATTACTTAAAAATAAAATCTTTTTAAAAAGAAAAAGATACTTGTTTATCTAGATCCCTCTGTTTCCTCCAACATATTAATTATCCTAAAATACATTTCCTATCTTTCCTTACAACAGTAGTTGTTTCTAAAAATATTCCCAAAATCCATTCTGAAGGCAAATTAAGTTTCTTTTCTGCAATATCCCATATATTAACACTAATGATTTCAAAGCATCTATCTGGAGCACACCATGGGCTTTTGGAGAAAAGGAGCTCACGTGGATTCTAATTCACTTTAATGTGCTTGCTTACACATTTGCAAGTTACCTTCACCAAATGCCTGCTATTCTAACCATTTTAGAAGCTTGAAAGATGAAGTCCAAATGATCAGATTGAAAAGAATGGAAAAAATTGACAATAATACATAAAGCAGCTGTGTTTAAAAGAAACCTTTGAGTATTCTCCACCTCATCACTGGCACAGCTGGAGGGGAAACTGCCATAAATGAGCATGTTTTACATTTGGACAGTATAATGAATTTTCCCATAACACTTAAGCAATTAGCTAAGCATTGATGTTTTGCATAGAATTTTGTCCTTGTTATAATAATTTCTTACATGTTTATATCACTTTAGGGTTTATGAACGTGCTTTGATGTATATCGTCTTATTTTAACAAGTTTCAGCACCAGACACTTGCCGCACTCCGTGAGACATCTCATTTAGCCCTCGCGATGACGGTTGCAGGCCATAGGGTCCGGGATTGCAGTTTGTAAATGAGCAGACTGAGGCATGGCTTCTCACTCCAATCCAAGTGACCCAGAACCCACACTCTTGGGCACCATGCTGTGTGGCCTCTGAGCCTTGCTTTTCCTTCCTGCATGTTGTACCCCCTCTCTTACTCACCTGCTATCCCTTTCTGTACAAAAGCTCTATGGCTAGTTACTGCGGAGGAGTAGTCATGTAAGAAAGAAGTGCTGACCGCTGACAAACTTCGTTAAAACTGTAATAACAGTAATTGTTAGTATTTACTGGGCTCATCTGACTATCTGGCACTGACTGGGGGCTTAGATGCCTAATCTCCTTGAACACCCACATCATACCTATGTTGCGCTTGAACCTGACCCAGTTCTGGGAGGCTTGCAGCACTAGTGTCATTCTTCATTTTACAGATAAGACCTCAGTTTCCTTGAGCTTAAAGGACATGTCTAAGGTCACAGTGCTTAGCAGTATGGATTCAAGAGTACGGGTCATCTATCTTCCTGTCAGTACCCTAACCCTCTCCACTACACCTCACAAATACCAGCCCTTGGCCACTCTGCCCCACAGATGATACTCTGTATGTTTGTTTTACCATTTTATTTCCACAGCAGGCACCAATACTGCAGTAAAATTAATGATTGTGTCCTTCTTTAGTGCTCCTTTATTCAAATTGCTTTATGCCCCAAGGATAAGCAAGTGATGGCCTCTCTGTGCATCTGTGCCTCTTTTTCATTTCATCTTGTTCCTGACAACAAATTGAACTTCTGATGGGGATAGATAAGATTCTGACTCACTGAGCTGCAGGGCAAGAATGACTCAGTAGAATGAATGTGTTCTCTGGGAAGTCTACAGAAGTGATCTTAAGGAAGAAGAGTATGTACCAAGAAAACTATTTCTCTCTACAAGATAAGAGACTGAGTCAGTGCCCCAAAGCATATAACCCATTTTGTTCAGACTTCTGTGAAACATCCAGCTACTTTGCTTCCATTGTCTGGGAGGAAGCGAGCCTAGAGAACAGAAGAACTGGGTTCTATACCCAGCTCTAGCACTAAGCCTGTCTCTTCATTGGTGAAAAGAGGGTATTATACTAAATCATCTCTGAATGAATGCCTTCCTGCTTCAAAAATAATGGTGGCTAAGTTTGGTAGAAGTCTTTATGAACCACATTTATGAAACCCATCCCAAGGGCACCTGGGTGGCTCAGTCATTAAGGGTCCGCCTTCGGCTTATGTCAAGATCCCAAGGTCCTGGGATTGAGGCCCACATCGAGCTCCCTGCTCTGCAAGGAGCCTGCTTCTCCCTCTCGCACTCCCCATTCTTGTGTTCCCTCTCTCACTGTTTCTCTCTCTGTCAAATAAATAAAATCTTTTAAAAAATGAACTCCATCCCATTTGATCATCATTACAAGCCTACTAAGTGGGCATTTGTCTTTCTCCATTTTACCAATGAGGAAAGGACGAGGGCTCAATACCATAAGTGACTATCCAAGGTCATACAGCTAGAAGTGGTGGAACTAGAACAAACTCAAGGCTCTTTGCTCTAGAACTCTATCTTCTTTTTTACTATCACACATCTATATTGGCTTTTTCTATATCTGGGCAATTGAGGTAAACATTGATCTGGGTCTTACTAATTAATGTTATAGTCCCAACAGTTGATTCAGTTGTTTGTTTAGAATTCTTTTCCCAAATGACCAATCATTACCTTAATTTACTGACTTTCAAGGTCGAGCATACTATGCTACCATGTTGTGGGAGAATAACCTTTTTAGAGAGTAAATAACCTCCTGAATAGAAGTTGATATTTAAAAAGAGCTGGAGAAAGAACAAGAAAGAAAGCCTAAACCCAGCAGGAGAAGAGAAATCATAAAG
>NW_019154149.1:898251-911587 GCF_002288905.1 Enhydra lutris kenyoni | reverse complement strand
AAAAAAAAAGAAGTTGATATTTATAGACATTTCCCTATAGTTAGGGCTTAAACTTACTCAGAACTCAATAAATTTCAAAGAGACTTGCTCCTCCTGCAAGATGAGCCAACATCTGCTTCTGAACCTCTTGCAACTTCTGTTTTCCACACAAAGTCTGAGGTAGAGACTCTGATTAATATGTGACCTATCATCCATACCTTCTGACAGAGCCCCGGGGATTGCAGATGTAGCTAGAAAAACACCTAGATGGACTTTTGGCTGGGGTTCTATAGGGTAATTCTATCTTCTCAAAAGTAGAAAAAATATAAGTTACTCCTTTTTATTACTTGGTGGGGACTTTCAGGATCTATGGTTTCAAAGAATCTTGTTAAGTTTTATTCCATAAACATGCATTGATCTCATAGACAGAAAGTTCTGTGCTAAGCATGGGGAAGAAGAAAGATGAAGAGAGGGATGGTTCCTATTCTGAAGGAGCTTTGATCCAAGTAACGAAGACAAGCAAATCATAGTTATACTCCACGCAGGATGGAGGGAGAAATACATGAAGATATGAACCAGGCATGGGCTATGGAAACCCAGAGTAAAGAATAAAGTAAATCTGACTTGGTGAGGATGGGGGGTTGGGGAGGTGATAGAGTGGGCTTGATGATCAGGTAATGAAGGAAGGCTTCATAGAGGGAGCAGCACTGGAATGATGACTTAAGGAAGGGTATGGCTGCAGGACACAGAATGGAAGAAAGATCATGCCAGGTTGAGAAAAAACAGCATGTGGAACATCACAGAAGCATGGATGTGCATATCGAGATATTGATGGTCTTGAATTTCACACTTTATTCTGTAAGCAATACAGAAACATTGTGGGGTTTTGAGCAGGAGACAGATGTGATTTGTCTAGGGTTTAAGAAAGAAACCATAGGTGGCAGCATGAAAGGATGAATTAGTGGACAAGGGAGATACAGGAAAAATTGGATGTAATCATGAGGTTATTATGAAATTGATGATGAGATTCTGAGTGCCTAAAGGGCAGTGATAATGAAACTACAAACATGAGCACAATTCTTTCAGCAATTTTACACTGAAGAGGGAGAATTCAATCATTTGGATGTGGGGGTGATGAAGAAAGATTTCAGGTTTGGGACCTTGGGAACTGAGTCAATGGTTCCCTTCCACCAATAATAACAATGATGATTTAAAAAAAAAAAACACACAAAACTTGGGGTGTCTGGGTGGTACAGTCAGTTAAGCATCTGACTCTCAGTTTCAGTTCAGGTTGTGGTCAGGGCATTGTGAGATCAAGTCTCGCATTGGGCTCCACACTCAGCACAGAATCTGCTTGGGATTCTCTCTGTCCTTCTCCCTATGCCCCTCCAGCTTGTGCACTCTCTCTCTCTCTCTCAAATAAATAAATAAATTCTTAAAAAAATTAAAAAAACACAAAACTGGCATTGCAGTTACGATGAGGCAGGCCCTATTCTAAGTGCAGTCCGTAGATGGACTTGTTTAATTCTCACAGCAGCCTTTATGTGGTAGAACCTCTGATCATCCCCAGTATAAAACAAGAAGAAACTGAGGTAAAGGAAAGTATGGTTATCTGTCCAAATTCGCACAGATAGTGTTGTAGGAAACTTGACACTAGAATCCACTTTGGTTCTTGAAACTTGAACTTTTTAATCACTACACTAAGCCACCAAAAAGGACATGAGAGTGCCTGTAACCCCAGAGCCTTGAAAATCTTCATGTATTGTCAAAAACTATTACTGATGTAAATACAAAAAAGTACCTCATAATTATTTTAATTTCTATATTTTTATTGTTTATAAGATGGAACAGTTTCATGTATTTATTGACCATATAAAATACGTCCTGCCTGTTTGTATCATTCACTAATTTCCTTATTAGGATTTTTTTCATTATTGTAGACTGATTTATACATAAGGAACATCAGGTCTTTGTTTTATATATTAATTTATATTTCATGAATTTGCCAATATTTGCTCATTTATGACTTATAAAATGGCAATTTCAGATGGTTCAGCCTAATATATTCATTCCATTAGTCATAGTAACAACTGATATTTATTTAGTACTTAATATTGCCAGGCACTGTGCTTTACTCACATATATTCATTTAATTCTTACAACTACTCCAGGAGGTATGCATTCACATCTCCATTTTAAGATAAGGAATCTGAGGGACAGAGGGGTTAAGTAACTTGCTATAATTCATGAAGCTAGTTGGTAGACATGTTTGGGAGGCCTATCGGGAGCAAAACATGAACTTTCTGGGGTGCCTGGGTGGCTCAGTGTGTTAAAGCCTCTGCCTTCGGCTCAGGTCATGATCCCAGGGTCCTGGGATCGAACCCTGCATCGGGCTCCCTGCTCCGGGGGGGAGCCTGCTTCCCCCTCTCTCTCTGCCTGCCTCTCTGCCTACTTGTGATCTCTCTTTCTGTCAAATAAATAAATAAAATCTTTAAAACAAACAAACAAACCAAAAAAAAAAAAAAATCATGGACTTTCTGACTCAAAAACCTATGATCTCAACCACAGCATGATATTGTCTTGCATTCTTCTTCTTCTAGATAACTCTTAAAAACAAGTTCCTCAAAAAAAATGCTGGTGGAATTTTAATCAGGATTGCCTTAAGTATAGATTAGTACATGCACAATTAATAGAGTCCTCCTATCTAAAAGCAAGGTATGTTTCTCCATTAATTCATGTATTCTTTATCCCCTTTATGGAGTTTTATAAATTTATTATAGGATATTCAAAATGATAATTCCAAGGATTGACTGAAGGTTATCCTTTGGGCTTTACACTTTTGTGTTGCTAATGTGATAGGATTTTTTTCTTCTGTTATATGATCTAAATGGTGATTACTTATATATGGAAAAGCTATTGATTTTTGGTACGTTACTTTTGTAGTTATCCATGTTATGGGATTTTTCTCTAGTTATCTCTTCCCTCCTCTCTGTCACAAAGCCACCATCTTCTCAGCTGGATGAACACCTTTCTAGCTGGCCTCATTGCTTCCTGGCTTGCCCCCCTAAAATTTGTCCTCCACGCTGTTGTCACAGTGAACTTTCAAAAGTACCAATCCCATGCCCCTTGCTGTAAACCCTTCGGTCAATCCATCCCCACTCCTTTAGGAGATATGTATGCCTCCTAATAAGGTATCCAAGCCTCCCTATAGCCTGCCCTGGTCTGGTCCACCTACCTCTCTGATAGTGTCTCCTGCTACTCACCCACGTGGATTCAACACTGGAGCCAGACCAACCATTCATATTTCTCATAGCGCAATATGAACGCTCGGGCCTTGCCACATATTGCACTCCCGATGCTTTCTTTCCATCGCCACTTCCACCCGGGGAACTGCCTTTCAGGTCTTAGCTCCTTGACTCTTCCCTGAAGTCTTCCTTGAGTGTCCTAGGCAGCTTTCCCATGCCTTTCTTTTTGTCCCCACCCCACACCATGTATATACTCCCATTATCACAGTTGCCACACAAGAGTGTCCTTGTTCCTCTACATCAGTTTGTGGTTGAGATGGATTTTAGAATTAGACAGACCTGGGTTTATACCCAATACAACCACTTGCCATTTGTGTGACCTTGGCAAGAGCATATTGCCCTTTGTAAATAAGAAGAAACACTCCACAGGGCATCTGTGAGGATTACTTAGGACAGTGTGTGCAAAGTAGATAGCTCAGGGCTGGGTGCATGGTAGATGCTCAGTATCTTTTTAAATTAACAGTGTAGAAGATGAGAAGAGGGGAGACTAAGCAGTAGGTGTGGTCTTCAGGGATAGAGGTGTTGCTAAGGAAAATTGAGAGCAGGGAAGGGGATAGCTTATCTCTGAGCCATTATGTATGAGGGCTACGGGAAAATGAGCACCCTCCATGGAAGAGTATTGCTAGATGATGACATTTTAAAGGAGATTCGAGTTTTGGTTAAGGCAATGGAAGCAGCGGAAGGAGAAGAGTTTAAGGTTTCCATCGGGAGTTGCACGTGATGTTGCGCAACATCATCACCTGGGACCCTCACTCCTCCTACACCAGAGACAAAGTTGGCCTAATAGCTTGAGGTAAAAATGGAATCATAGCAGTGAGTCTTGGAACAGAGGCCAGATGTGGAGCCACTGCACATGCTAGTCAGGTTGGGAGTGATGAGTGTCTTATTTTACCAGCTGCTCAGGATTCTGACAATCCTGAGGCCAAAAACTGCCTGAGGCTTCCTTCTGAGTCAAGTCCAGAAAACAAATCCCAAAGCCCTGCCTCACAATATGATTTCCCCCAGCCCTCTATCTGATAACCTTATTTCCAACTCCAGTAACAAGAGGCACTCTAATTACTTTGTACCCCTTTCTCTTGGGATAATCTGTATGGCTTTAGTTATCCGGCAGCTGCGATGCCATGATGGTGGGACGAGAACACCATTATCTGCTGTTATGGTCTCTGGCCCTCAGGCATCCTCTGCCTGGGAAGGCCTTTCTGAGGTTTTGGCTGATATCTTAATTTTGGTGGAATGTAAACCCTGATGCTCTGAAGTCTAGAACCTAGGCAGGCCTGGATTGGAGAGTTGACCATTTCCTTGCCGATAATTTTGCTTTTGCTTGTGTAGCTCAAATATTTGCTCTGGTAAGGGAAGAGATGAGAACAAGAGTGAGAGTGAGTGAATGAGACAGAGACAGAGAAAGCAAGGGAGGGAGGGAGGGGTGAAAGCAATTCACTGTGTCTTTTGTTTGAAGAGATAAGTCAGTCCAAACGCAGATGTTGGAGACCGACAGATGTAGGTATAAGCCCACCTTCACACTTTTTAGGGCTGTGGTGTGGGCCTGGTTATTTAATGTTTCCATGCTTCAGTTTGTCCATCTGTAAAATGAAGCTATCAAATAAACATACAAAGAAACTGTGAACTTTTTTACATGAACTTAGAAAGAAATTTTTCACAAAGCAAAAACCAGCCCGGAAATTGTCTGGTTGAGGGCACCGTGGACTCAGGCTGCACCCAGATCTGGGCTGGAATCCTGGTCCGTGTGATGCTAAGAAAGTCACATCACATTTCATAACCTCGGTGATGTTTTAAGTATTAAACTTCTTTTTTTTTTAAAGATTTTATTTATTTATTTGACAGAGATCACAAGTAGGCAGAGAGAGAGAGAGAGAGAGGAGGAAGCAGGCTCCCTGCTGAGCAGAGAGCCCGATGTGGGGCTCAATCCCAGGACTCTGGGATCATGACCTGAGCCGAAGGCAGAGACTTTAACCCACTGAGCCACCCAGGCGCCCCTAAGTATTAAACTTCTTAAATCGAATTGAAGTCAACGTAATGCGTGCATGAAATGCCTAGTGCAGTTTCTGGAATGCAGCAGGCCCTTAGCAATTGTCAGCTCTTAATGTGGTCATCACCTTTCTCCTCCTCCTCCTCCTCTTTGTGTTATGAACGGTGACCCACGCAGGGAGATGATAGCTTTTCCAGTTTTGGTGTCAATAGCAGCCGCAAACGTTTGTTACCCCACTGGGTGATTAAGTGTTGAACAATCTCAAATAATGAAAATGAAAGCTGTATGGTGGTTTGGCTTATGTCTAGTCATCCCCTGTCAGGACACAGGACAACATATTGTCTACAGAGAGTCCCTGAAGTTCTTCGTCCTCCGAAGTGGGAACCCTCCCAGCATGGCGGGGATCAGGTAGTAGCTCCGTGTCCTGAAGCAGCAGTTATCTATTTCTAGTCCTCACATTAAAGAGATTTTTCCCTCTTTTGTGTACATGTGTGATGAGTGGGGGTGTTCAAGGAGACTGGCTGGAGCGTGGAAATGGGCCAGATCTTTTCCCTCTTTGTCATTTAAGAAAATGATTCAGGTTTCCATTTGGGGAGTTTCTAAGGGTCACCTTCATCCAATTATGACTCATTTTCTATGTTTGTGTTATATTCTTAAACTTGAAAACTCATACAAATGGGATTTTATATACACACACACACACACACACACACATACACACACACGTTTTTGTAATAGTGGTAGTGACTAAAACTCACTAAAAATCAAAGAGCTTTGTGAGGGTGTCACTTAAAATTGGAGAAAGAAAGCTTTTTTTGAAAAAGAAACTCTTTTATAGGTTGTAATAATTCCTTCTCCTCTAACAATGCCAAGGTGGTGAAGGAATTATTTCAGATACTTTTTTTAAAAAATATGGATTTAATTTTTTAAGTCCTGAATTGTTAACAAAAGAACAGTAACAAAATATTTCAGTAGGTAGGCATGGACACACACCTGGGACCAATTAAATATTTTTCCTTCATCTTAATCAGAATGCTCAGGCTTTATTTCATGGTAGACCTACATTCCGCAATTTTGAGGGTTTTTTTAAAATGTTATTTTTAACAATCCAAGTTCAGTGATATTATTTGGGGATTTATTTAAATCAAATAAATGACTAGATCTAATGGTAGTTATAATACCTCATATTTGAATTGATTTTACAGATTTCAAGAGACTTTCATATACTATTTCATTTGATTCTTGTACTAGATAGCAGATAAGTTTTGAAAGGTAAGCTGGCCAGGCAGTATTTTCTTGTTTTACAGGTGAGAAAACTGAGTTTTCCACCAGTTTAGGATCACACAGGATTACACATCAGCCACAGAGCCAGACTCAAACTCTGGTCATCTGACTGCCAAATCAATGTACTACCCTCCGACTTGATCTCTGTTTCCTTTCCATTCTTTGAAAATGGTGTGGGGAACCATACTAGTTTCCTGCAGCTGCTGTAACAGAGTCCACAAACTTGGTGGTTTACAATAAAACTTTATTTTCTCATAGTTCTGGAAGCCAGAAGTCCAAAATCAAGGCTTCAGCAGAGCCATGCTTCCTCTGAAAGCTCTAGGGGTATATACATTCTTTCTTCTTCCTAGATTTGGGTGATTGCTGGCGATCCTTGGGATCCCTTAGCTTGTAGCTATATCACTCCAGTCTCTGCCTCTGTTGTCACCTGGCCTTCTCACTGTGTGTCATACTGTGTGTCTCTGTATCTGTGTCCAGATTTCTTTCTTTTAAGGACACCGATGATATTGAATGAGGACCCACCCTACTCCAATATGACCCCATCTTAACTAATTGCATGTGTAATAATGCCATTTCCAAGTCAGTTCACATTCTGAGGTCCTAAGCATTAGGACTTGAACTTCAATCTTTTGGGGAGACACAATTCAACCCGTAACATGAGTGAATGATGGCTCTCTTATTCTTCTTCCTCTTTTTTTTTTTTGATGGCTCTCTCTTTTTTTGCAGTATAATTTCATAAGTTATGCTAAAGGCCATACAATAGGATCACACCAAGAATCAAAGGACATATGTAGACACTGACAAAAACACACACACAAATAACTTAATCCTGGTATGTTGTTTGGTTATTGGAATCTACTACAAATGGCCAGAAGGTTTCTGGGCATGTGGGCATGTTTTCTCCCATAACTGACCTTTCTTCTTTGAGGGAGACCAAAACCTTTTAGTTCCCAAGGGGAAGGAAGGTTACTAAAGTCAGAAATTTTTGAAAAATGTCTTTAGGCATTTATTTGCATCTTTCATAATGTGGGTCTGGGTACCACAAGAGCTGGAATTGAATTCATGTTTAAGTGCGATTCTCATGAGCAGCTGCTTTGGGAGGGTGTTTGGAGGGATTTTATCATTAGAGAGGAGTCATCAGAAGGTATTTCCTTCCAATTTGGGCAGGAGTGTAAGTTTAGCTTTGAGGGACAGTCTGGATCAGTGTTTTGTAGTGCAAACCTCCATTATCTTCATGACCACAGGTCTTGCAGAAGGCCTGTAAATAAATTGTGGAGATTCAATGAAATGGACATTTATTGAGCCATTCATCTGTACAAGGCTGTTTACTGTGGTGGAAACAGAAAGGAGTCAACCAGGATTCTTACCATATGGGGAATCTAGCCAAGTTGTTTAATTTAAAAATACTGGCAACCTACTATGATTCAGGAACACACCTGGTAATGTGAAGGATGTGGAGAGAGAAGGAAGAGGAAGGGACAAGTTCACAGAAGGTGCTCCATTTCTAGTGCACTAGGGAAGGCAATTACGAGGCTTTCCTAATTTAATGGGTTCAGACTATGGATGGACAGAACAGGGGCACCTCACACAGCCTGGTGCCTCAGGCAGAGCCACAACCTGGCACAACTTGGAGGGCCCTTATTCACAGACCTTGTGATATGTGGGTTTCTGCTTCCAGGAGGATAGTCTGCCTGAGCAACTCAGATGATGAATTAAACTCAGAAGGTGGAGCAAGGTGAGATCTGCCACTAGTTCATTCTACTCTGCCAATTAACTGCTTTCTCTAGGTATGTGCAGCCTGGCGAATGGCACATGGAAGTCTCCATCTGAGTCTGCCAGTGGGGTTAGGGACAGAGCTCTGATGATACCGGGAAGAGCAGGAACTTCAGAAAGATTGCCCTGGCAGCAAAACAAAGAACAGTGGAAGGGGGAGAGTGTGGAGGGAGTGAAGCCAGAGGCTATTCATCACAAGGATCTGTTTGGAGGGGAATGCTACCATTTCCAGTCAAGCCAGTAACATGGTCTCCCCACTCCTTGTCTGCCCTGCTACAACCCATTCCCCAACCAGCAGCTAAATTCAGTGGTTTAAAGTGTAAGTCAAATCATGTCACCCCCTGCTTGCTGCCTGTGAGTGGCTTCTTATTGTCTCTTAACACAGATGACCTTGGTGTCCAAGGCTTGGGAAAGCCCAGCCTCCCTCTTCAAATTCTTCCCATTTCTCTCATCCATCCCTTTCACTTTCTGCTCTCCAGCCAAACTGCTCTCTTTTCAGGACTTGAAACGCAAAGCTCCTATCTGCATTAAAACTTTTGCACTGGCTATTCCCTCTACTTGGAGAGCTTTCCCCCCAGATCTTGTTATTATCCTAATCTGTCAGATTTCAGATAAAATGTCATCCACTCTCACAGAGGGCTTTGCCTCACCACCTTATCTAAAGTATCCTCCCTATTGCCCTATCTCCTCATCCTACACACTGGACATTGTTGATTGCCTGGCCAGCAGGAATCCTCCAACCCTTCCCACTTCCCTCCTAACAGAAAACTCATTTAGTTCACATCTTCATCCTTTCCCCATTCAACCCTGAGTCTTAAGGTAAGCTGATGCTGCCGCAGGTCCAGGAATGGACCTAGAGATTACTGTATAGATTGGTCTATAGATTACTGTAGCTCTATAGATTAGAGCTATAGATTGGTCTATAGATTACTGTAGCTCACTTGCCAGTGACAGGTTGAGGAACGGGCATAGGATCCAACTCTGGATAATTTATTCAACAAAACAGAAATGTTCTACACACTGTTCTATGTCCTGAGGATGCTGCAAGGAACAAAACAAAGAAAATGTTTTCTTTCATGAAGCTTGCATTCTGGTAGGCAGACAGGCAAAGAGCTAGGGCAGAAACATGCAGAGCAGCTAGAAGATTATTGCAATAATCCAGGCCTGTAATGGTGAATGCAGTGACAGTGAAGGAGTGCAAAGTTGTAGATTCTGTATATGTTTTTAAGGTATAGTTGATAGAATTTTCTGATATATTGAAAAGAGAGTAATCAAGGGTGATACCTACAATATTTTCCTAAGAAACTGAAAGAATGGAGTTGCTATCAACTAGATGAGCAGATGGTAGGTGCTATGGTCTGAATGTTTGTCTCCCCTGCACCCCCCCCCAAATTTTGTATGTTGAAATCCTAACCTTCAAGGTGATGGCATTAGGAGGCGGGGCCTTTAGGAGGTAATTAGGTCATGACTGGGATTAGGACCCTTATAAAAGAGACCCCGGAGAGCTAACTTGTCCCTTCTGCCACATGAAGTTTAATGAAAAGACAGTCATCTATGAGGAAGCTGGTCTCGCCAGACACCAAAACTACCAGTATCATGATCTTGCACTTCCTAGCCTCTAGAATTGTGAAAAGTAAATATTCATTGCTTATAAGCCCCCAGTTTATGTTGTTTTTGTCTAGCAGCCTGAACAGACTCAGAGAGCAGGATAAGCTGGATTTAGGGAGAAGGGTGGGACATGGCAGTCAGGAATTCAGTTTGGGACTATTAAGTTGGAGATGCCTATTAGACATACAGGTTGAGATATCAAATTGTCAGTTGGTTATCATGATTCAAAGGAGAGGTCCAGATTAGAGATATAAATTTGAGGGTCATAAGCATATAGATGATGATTTAAGTCTTGAGAGTAGATGATATAACCACAAGACTGAGTGTAATGGAAGAGATAAGGGATAAGAAATGAGTCCTTAAGCTCAGATGTGTAGCAAATGAGAAGAACCAGCAAAGGAGACAGGAAAGAATGGTTAGAAAGGTAAAAAGAAAATGGTAAGTTTGTGGTTTCATGCAAGTCAAGTGAAGAAAAGTTTCAGGAAAGACAAAATAAGTGATTGATCAATTGTGTCACAGGATATCGAAAGGTCAAGTAAAGTGAAAATAGAGAAATAACCATTGAGTTTAGTCACATGGCAGTCCTTGTTGACCTGAACAAGAATAGTTGGGTTACAGATAGGTTGAGCCTGATTGGTATGGGCAGAAACAGAACTTACAGAAAAAAATCGAAGACTGGGTTCATAGGCTATTCTTTCAGGAATTTTGCTGAGAAAGGAAGGAGAGAAATTTGGGTAGAACCTAGATGGAAAATCAGTCAAAA
The DNA here is from genome assembly GCF_002288905.1 of Enhydra lutris kenyoni. Taxonomy (NCBI): domain Eukaryota; kingdom Metazoa; phylum Chordata; class Mammalia; order Carnivora; family Mustelidae; genus Enhydra; species Enhydra lutris. The sequence continues at coordinate 900,888 of NW_019154149.1, read as the reverse complement.
GAAGATTTTGCGTTTTTTTTCAAATTTCTGTCAAGACCAAAGAAAGAATGGCATATTTTTATGCTCAGGCGAATGATCCATGAGAGAAGGAAAACTTGAAATGGAGAAGAGATGGGAAATTGATTGGAACAAAGTTCTTGGTTCAGTGAGAGGGCATGGAGTCTACTGCACAATTCATCCATCATATCTGGGCAGAGTACTGTGGGTGCAAATGTAAGTAGGTGGGAGTTTGTGGGAGTTCTCTTCTGTTTTCTCATTGAAATGGGAAGCAAGGTCACCAGCTGGAGGGGAGTAGAAGAAGTATTGGAGGTATGACAAGAGAAAGGAAAATATCAGAGTTTTCCAGGACAGAGGAAGAGAAAATGGAGTAGGAAAATATGATCCCAAGGCAGTATTGAGTTCACCTAAGATAGTGACCATTAATCTCAAGTGAGACCAGTTGTTATGGCTGTATGGTTTTCTCCTGGAACATTCAGCTAAACAGGTAGAGAGTGAGTATGAGAGAAGATGGATACAATGAGATAGAGAAGAAGCCTACTACAGAATTTCTGGGGAAAATTTCCTCTCATTTGAGTAGGCATAGATCCAGATTGTGTGGGAACTGCAGCCTTTATAGTTTGAGAAAAATAATACAAAATTGCAAATATAAAATTATTTATAAAAATTAATGTATAGAACGAGAAAATACATGATGGGTTGTGACTTTTAGAAATCTGACCTCACAAGTTCGGCAAAACAGCACATTATTTTTATTAACTGCCTGACAAACCACTAGAATGCTTTTCCCTCCCTGAATTTTTGGCAGAATACTCTTTGATTACCCCTTTTAATAGCATGATTGTGTAATATTTCTATAGAAAGATAAACTAGTCCTTTCTCTAATGTGAATGATTAAAAATTTATATTTTATCATTGATAACTTACAACAATACTTTTATATAATTTAGAAACAATTCTAAATTCTAAATTGGCTTTTCATTGGACATTTTTAATTAGTGAGAACTTCCATTTTGGTAGGTTTGAATGAAAACCAAATTTTCTCCTTATGGTTTTACGTGTTTGATGGTAGGATACATATTAAAATTTGTGCCCAGCCCCTTCATTTCATGATACAGGTGAGTCCCCACAATAGGCAGTGGAAGTATTCCTGAAAGCCGTTGCTAGTCTGGAATGGCTGGTGAGAACTTAAGTTTGTGTAGAAGTAACTGAGAAAGATATAAAAATATATTACTAGATTCATACTAAATGTATCTACAACTGAAGTCTCCCTTGGCTGGATCCCTAAAATTCCCATGGTCATTCTAGTGCCCTCTGACACAAGGGGAAGTGTGACAGCAGAGGCCAGAGTGGAAAGAGACAGAGGCCTAAATGAAAGTACTTAAAATACCTTATCTTTGCAAGTTTTACAAAAACTTATGGCCATATGATTGCTAGGCTATCCCCAGAGTTTGCATAACAAAAGGACCCCAGGCTTAATTGAGCTTTATTAGCATCGATTAGCCTTTCTCTGTTCTTGTGACACCCACCCTCAAGAATGTCTCTCTTGCTCTTCTGGAAGTTGTAGTCTTTTTCCGTGATACTTAGAATTGCTGCAGCATCTTGCTCCCCATCCTAGGATAGAGCCAATTTTAAGATGGCAGTGTGGAGGATACTAGTTGGATCCTTGGTGATACTACTGAGCCATTGATAACCAACCCTGGAACCTACCTTACTTCTAGACTTCCTGTTACACAAGATAATAAATTACCTTACTCTTTAAACCATTTTGAGTTGGAGATTCTACTACACATTGCAGAAAACATCCTTATTCCCTTTGTTTCTTTTCTTCTAAGCATTTATTTTCCCTAAAATTACCTTTGGAGTTTACTCTTTTTTGGGGGGGTATCTAAATGTAAGTTCCACAAGACTTTCTCTTGTCCAGCATGATAGCTACAAAACCCAAAACAGTGCTCAGTTCATAGTAGATGTTCAATAAATATCTGTTGAATTGGGCAAATGAATGAAGTATGGCATTGACTGTGAATGAGGCCGGCAATGAGTCTTCACATTTTTTTTTAAAGATTTTGTTTATTTATTTGACAGAGAGAGATCACAAATAGGCAGAGAGGCAGGCAGAGAGAGAGGGGGAAGCAGGCTCCCTGCTAAGCAGAAATCCCAATGTGGGGCTTGATCCCAGGACCCTGGGATCATGACCTGAGCCAAAGGCAGAGGTTTAACCCATTAAGCCACCCAGGTGCCCTGAGTCTTCGCTTTGATTATGCTTTACACTCCCAGCTATGCACCCTCACAGAAAGAAGCTCGTTTCAGTAAAAATATTCTCTTGCTATTTTGAGATTGCTGTGCTGAGGCACTGCAATTGTAGATGTTTCTCTGTCCCTCTCAAGGTAAGTGGTCACTGGTTTTAGCCTGTTGACAAGGTCAGTCTGGGAAATTGATATGTAAGCCCAATGGTTGCATTGTCTTGTTTCCATATGAGTACTAGATTATGGGCTCTATAGCAGTTTAAAAAGCTAGACCTCGGGGCGCCTGGGTGGCTCAGTGGGTTAAGCCGCTGCCTTCAGCTCAGGTCATGATCTCAGGGTCCTGGGATCGAGCCCCACATCAGGCTCCCTGCTGAGCAGAGAGCCCGATGTGGGG
>NW_019154149.1:868760-898151 GCF_002288905.1 Enhydra lutris kenyoni | reverse complement strand
GCCTTCAGCTCAGGTCATGATCTCAGGGTCCTGGGATCGAGCCCCACATCGGGCTCTCTGCTCAGCAGGGAGCCTGCTTCCTCCTCTCTCTCTCTACCTGCCTCTCTGCCTGCTTGTGATCTCTCTCTGTCAAATAAATAAATAAAATCTTTTAAAAAAATAAAATAAAAGGCTAGACCTCTTGGTGGGGAAAAGAAAGGAATTTTCTTTGGAGAGTAACTTTTGGCTCCTCAGTATGCTTTGTTCCTCATATTCCATCTGTCTTCATGTTCTGACATTTCCCCAAACAGAACATCATCTGTGTTTGCCCTCTTCTCTTTATTCCCTGAGTTGGCTCCTTCTTGGAGTTATCTAGTGCCCTCAGCACTTTCACAAATGTTCTTTACCAACCCACTCTCTCTCTGACCAGTTTCATCCTTAATTCTCTATGTTCATAATTGCTTTCTGCCAAAGAGTCTTTAGTGGCTCCCTGGAGTCTTGGGGGGTAAGGCCACATTAGTTTCCTCACAGTTTTAAGGAAAAGTTATTGGATTCCCTGGAGACAATGATTGGGGACATGTAGAATTAGTGCTAGTGACAGCATGCAATTCCAATTAGAGGATTAGCAAGGCAGAGACAGGACAATTCTGCAAACTAAAGAATACTGCCTAGGTACAAATGTTTTCTTTCTTTTTTCCTTTCTCTTTCTCTCCTTCCTTCCTTCTTTCTTCTCTCTTAATCTCTCTTTCTTTCTCTCACTTATGATGTGCCAGGCACTGAGACACTGTGGTCAAAGCTGGGCATACAGGAAAGAATAATCACAGTTCTTGTCTCAGGGTGCTCACTGTGTAGTTGAGGAGACAGACATAAGCTGATGTTTATAGTGCAGTGTGGTGAGGATATGCATTTAGTGTTATGAGAGCCTTTGGAAGGGACACCAAGCCCATTCCCGGTAACTCAAGGAATGCATAGAGGCGGTGAATCCTGTGGTCATCTATCATTGATGAATATGAGTTAGTTCAGTTTGTGTAGACTATTGATGGAAGATATTCCAAGGGTGGGGAAAAGCATGCACAAAGGTTTAAAAGCAAAAAGGTGCATAACACATTCAAGGCAGTTTGGCTGATAGAGTGGCATTAGATAAAATAAAACAAGTAAGAAAGAGCCATAACATAGAAGACTCCAAAAGAAATGTTTAGGCATTGATGGGTTTCAGAAAAAAAAAAAAAAAAAAAAAATGGGCAGATTTACATTTCAGAAATGTCACTATAGCTTCAGGGTAGAAAATGGATTGGAGAAGATTCTCACATTTGGGAGATCAATTAAGAGGTTGTTGTAGTAGCTTAGGTGAGAGACAATGGTAGCTTTATGTGGATGTTAGCAGTGATTGTGGAAAACACTGAACATATGTGGAATATATTGAAGGTATGGTTTATAGGAATTGGTGATTAATCAGTTATTGGGAAGTTGAAGGAGAGGGAGAAGTTAAAATAACGATAGGGATAGGCAAGGATTTCTTAAACAGGATACACATTTAAAAAAAAACACAAAAATGAAAGATTGATATATTGACCTCATTGAAATTAAGAACTTCTGTTCATCAAAAGACACCTTTCAGAGAGTGAAAAGGCAAGCCACAGACTAGGAGAAGATATTTATTTACATATATCTCTCAGAGAACTCATGTCTAGAAAATATAAAGAAATTCTACCCATTAAGAATAAAAAGGCAACCCAAATTAATGTCTGAGTAAAAACTTAAATATCCATTTTATAAGAGGACTTCCATAGGGCCAATAAGCACATGAAAAAGGTGCTCAGCATCATTACTCATTAGGGAAATACACATTAAAACCACAATAACATACCACTCTACACCCACCAGAATGGCTGAAATTTAAGTCTGGCGATATCAAGTGCTGAGAAGGATGTACAAGAATTAGCCCCTATATACTGCTGGTAAGGCGTGTAAATTGGTACGACCACTTGAGAAAATTGTTTAGCAGCATCTGCTTAAGTTAAATATACCTATTCTGTGACTCAACAATCCCACGTCTGGGTATATACCTGAGATAAGCAAATGGCTGTGCCTACCAAAAACAAGTACAAAAAATGTTATTATCATTGTTATTCATAAGAACCCCAACTGGAAACAACCCAAATGTCCATCACAGAATGGATAAATGAATTGTGGTATATTCATACAATTGAGTATTACACAATAATAAAAAGAAAAGCAAACTATTAATACATACAGTGACATGGGTGAATCTTACAGATACAATATTTGGGAAAGTCAAAAGAGTACCTACAATATGAACCTATTTACATGGGCAGACAAAACAAATCAAAGCTGATGGATGTCAAAATACTGGTTATCTTTGGATGTTGGTACTGACCAGGAAGGGCACTCAGGAGACTTCTAGGTACTAAAATTATTCCATATCTTATTATGGGTGGGGGTTACATGGGTATATACATATATAAATATTCACTGAACTTTGTACTCAAGTTGTTTGTACTTTACTATATATGTATAATACTTTATAAATAATGAAATAGGAGTCAAGTATTTTTAGATTTCTAATTTGAGGAACTGGGTGGATGGTAGTAGATGGAGTTGAAGAATATCATTGTAGAAGGCTGGGGCAGGCATAAGGGTTGTAGGGAGAGGATGAGGTCAGATTTGGACACTCTGAGTTACATGTGCTTAAACACACTGAGATAGATCAGACTAAACCTTGGGAAAGAGATCCAAACTGCCTTTTTCAAATTAGTGGCTATTTTATGCTAATTGTACATCATGGCCATAAAATAAGATAAAAGGATGGAGCCCATAAGAGTCACAACATGAATAATTTTTGCTTTTAGAAACCATCATACAGAAAATAGTGGAGTAATGAATAACATTGGTGAAAAATAGTGGAATCAGTTGATAAAGGGCCTTAAATCTTCATCTGAAGAGTTGGGGATTGATTCAACATGTAGTTGAAAGCTATTATGGGTTCTTGAGCCTGGGAGAAACCTAATAAAAATCCTCCTTAAAATAGATTGTTCTTCTAGTCATGTGAAAGATGCATAGGGGCAGGCCATGGCTGGCATGGGAAAGACCAGCTAGGAGGCCAGGTGCAGTTACTCAGGTTTGAAGTCAGAAAGGCCTGGCCAGAAGAGTCCACTGGGAATGAAGAGGAGAAGATTCAAGGATAAGAAATGGTGAGGAAAAAATCAACAGCACTTGTTGCCTGATGATGTAGGGGTGTGAGGGAGAAAGAACACTGAAGTCTAGCTCCAGCTGAAATAATATGAGTTAGCGGACTTCTTCAAACCAGTGCTTGAACCTGCTTCACAGTTATTGAGCACATTTAATGAGGTAACATGTGTAAAGTGGTTAGCACAATGCCTGACACATGCTAAGTATTCAATTAAGTTAGCTGCTATTATTCTATCCACAGCTGCTCACTGCTGGAGAATTTCACACAAACAGGCGGGTTGGTTCCACTTTAAATTCATGTTTACCCACCTCAAGTGGGTCCTTAACACAGCTTACTCTTTCACTTGCTGTACCTGTTGGTACAAATCTTTTCCACCTTCCCCAAGCACCTTGCCTCACTCCACTTTTCACTCTCAGCATATGACTTAGCCTCTTGCATTACAGAGAAAATAGATGCCATCAGAAACCCTGTCAACATTTGACCCACCCAGCCCACATGTTTATGTCTGCCCCATTGTCTCCTGCTCACCTGCTACCATGCAGAGGTGTGCTATACCAAAGACTAGGACCCTAGATGGCACCACTCCCTGCCTACTCTGGACCTTTAGGAAACCTGGGGTCAACCCATCACGTGTCTCTTCCACCTCTTCATTTCTAGAGCACAGCAAGTAAATGCAGGGCTCTTAACTGCTTGGGTTCCCATGCTGGCTTTGTCTCTTACCAGGCATGGGCAAGTCTCTTCACCTTTTGGCATCACTAGGTCCTCAACTGTGAACTATCCTTTGCTGTGAGTAAGGGCCATCTTCTTGGGTTGATGTGAGCCTTTAATGAGATCATGAATGAAAAGTGCTCAGCCAGTGCCTGGTATGTGTGTTATCTATTCTTTAGTCTTTCTGTCAGCACTTAAATATTCTCAATTCTATTAAAAAAAAAAAAGAGCTGTTGTGGATCCCACAACCTCCTCCAACATTGCTTCATTTATTTTCTGCAATATAACAAATGAACAAATATTCTGTGCATGTTGTACTCAATTCTACCCTTCCCATTCAGTCTTCAAATCTTTCCAATCTTGTCAAGGTCACCAATAACTGAAATGTTGCAAGATCCACCAGATACTCTTCTGTTCTCATCTTATTTAACCTTTCAGCAGAATTTCCATGTTTTCTGAGCATGCCCTCAGATTTTTACACTTTACTGCCCTTGATTTCAGGACCCCTACATCTTAATTCTCTTCCTACCATCTGGCAGATCCTATACAGTCTTTACCACCCAATCCTCCTCTACCCAAACTTTAGCTATTGGTATGCTTAAACCTCTGTTCTAGATCCTCCCATGACTTCAGTTACCATCCACATTAGTCTGCATAGGCTGTGTTATGCTGTGGTCACCAATGAGTCCTGATATCCCAGGGATTGAACACATGACAATGGTTTCTTTCTCACTCATGGCCAATGCAGGGACTCTGGCTGACACCTTGTCACATCATCATTTCATGACATGGCTTCAGGTGACCACCACATCCGGAGGACCGGATGTGGAGAACTTCTACTCTCCCTTAATTGCTTTCAACTTTATAAGTGACATATTTCACTTCCACAGCCAGAACTAGACACATAGCTCAACCCAACTTCAAAGGAAACTGGTAAGTTACATTATGTGCCCAAGAAGGAGAAAAGAGCTGACTATGGTGAGTTCTATCAATTTCTTTTTTTTTTGAAGATTTTTTATTTATTTGACAGAGAGACCACAAGTAGGCAGAGAGGTAGGCAGATAGAAATGGGGAAGCAGGCTCCCCGCTGAGCAGAGACCTCAACGCGGGGCTCGATCCCAGGACCCTGAGGTCATGACCCGAGCTGAAGGCAAAGGCTTAACCCTCTGAGCCACCCAGGCGCCCCAAGTTCTATCAATTTCTAATACACTGTTTATATGCCAATGGCCAGATGATGTGTCTAGCTCAGACTTCTCTTCTGACCTCCAAATCTGTTTAAGTCGGGACTCCCAGTTGCAAGTGATAGAAATCTAACTCAAGTTATTTATGGGGATAAAATAATTCATTTGCAAGAATATTAGATTTTCTTGAGGACTCTAGAGTCTGATCTATCTGTCTGCTAAGAATGAACTGGAGCCATGGAAACTAGAACCTAGGGAAGACTGTCCATCTACCACTTTATTCCTCCCTCTGTGTGTGTCTACTTCATGATTTTTTTCTGGTTCTTTCTCCCTGAATGCTTCTCCCCCCAGTCATCACGGCAGAACATGACCACTGCCAGTGCCTTGGTTTCCAAGTTCTGTTTCAACAACTAAAAGAGTTTGATTCCTTTTCCTCAGTCCTGTGTCCCAAATGCTGAGAAAGAAAGTATGTTGTCCAGCCCAAGGCAGGTGCTAGGTCCCTGATTAATTCACTGTGTCCAGAGTGTCTGTCAACCAAGTTAGTGATGAATGGTGGGGTGGGCAGCAGGAAGCCAATCCCCAGAAATTGAGGGCAGTTTGGGAATAAACAAAAAAGCAGATGTCAAAGAAAAAGTACTTATACCTTTAGCAAATAGTTAATGAGTGCCTACTATATTCTCAACCCCATTATGGGTAGTGGGCGTACGTTATTGAACACGACAGAGCCCCTGCCCTCGAGGAGCTGTATTCTGGTGGAGGCAAACTAGGGTAAAGAAATCACAATATAATCTGAGGTGATGATGAATATTAGGAGACAAAATGAGGTAAATGGATTAAAGAGTGGTATGGAAGGACATTCTTGCCAGGACGATCAGGGATCTGCTAGGATGATCTGAAGAGGTTATTTGAACAGAGACCTGGATGAAATGTGAGAGCAATTCATGAGAATATCTCGGAGGGAGAGTGTTCCAGGCAGAAAGAAGAGCAAATATGAAGGCTCTGCAGCAGGAGTGAGTATGACACGTCCTAGTAAGAGCCAGAATGTGCATGTGGCTGACGGGGTATGATGGAGCCAGAATGCGTGTGTAGCTGACGGGGTGTGAGCTGAGGGCAGAGTGATCAGCACTGAGCTTGGAGAAGCTGGCAGGGTCAGGTCATGAAAGGACTGCTTAGCTCTCTAAGGAATGGTGTTATAATCAGAGCATCCTGGGAAGACTTTGCAGAGGTTAGAGAAGCAGCATGACATGATCTGATGTATATTTTTTAAAGATTGTTCTGGCTGCTATGTTGGTAATAATCCCCAGCAGGGTGAGAGTAGAAGCTCGGAGAGTGGGAGGAGACTGAGAGACTGTGGCAAGGTCCAAAGGAGAGAGGACAGTGACTGGAACCAGGGTGGTGCTTTCTCTGCTGGGCCACAGTGATTTCCCACAGCCCATGTCCCAAACTGGGGTCTAGGTTAGAGTGACAACTCCTGGAGCAGAGGATGGGGGCTTCAGTGGGACCTCCAGATAGGCTTCAACACTCCTATCCTAGTCCCTTCAATGCCTCCCCACTGCAGAGGGGAGCTCACTTAAATACCTCCTCCTTCCAGGTGACCTAATCTGTACTTCCTGTACAGACATACGCACATCCCCAAAGGACACATCAAGATTTGCCAAACATGGCTGTCTGAATTCTTACTATGGAAGAGCAACATTTCCTGACTCCAGCTGACCCAGGACTGCTCTGGAGGTAGTAACATTTTACTCTGTTAGGCGGAGCAGTGCCAACCCCTCTTTGTTCACTTTAGTGCTTTCTAGACTGTGCCCGAGGGCCTGTAGGTGCATAAGAAATGGAAGCCATTACTGGGCTGCTTACCTCTTAATGGCCACCACTTAACTATACAAACACGTGGCAGAAGCTTTGAAATGAAAGGGTTTCCTTTGTCTTGGCTTTTTTTTTTTAATTTCATAAATTTGACATATTACATTTTGTAAATTTAAGGCATACGGCGTGTTACTTTGATATATTTATATGTTGTAACATGATTGCCTTTGAAGCAAATTTATCACATCACATCATTCTAGTATAATATTAGTGTCTATATTCATTACAATGTACATTATATCTCTATGGCTTATTTACTACTCCTTACAAGTTTATACCCTTAAACACCATCAATCTTATTCCCCACTACCTGCCATCCTCTGGTAACCACCATTTTACTTTTTGATTTTTGTGGGTTTTTTAAAAACTGGTTGAATTTTAGATTCCATGTGTAAGTGATATCCTGCAGTCCTTGTTTTTCTCTGACTCAGCTCACTTGGGATAACATGCTCAAGGTCCATCTGTGTTTACCCAATGACAAGCTATCCTCCTTTCTCATGGCTCAATAATATTCCTATATAAATATGTATGTATGTATATATATACAGTGTGTGTGTGTGTGTGTGTCTATATATATATATCCTTTTAAAGATAATGTATCCATATCTTGGCTATTGTGAATAATGCTACAATGAATGTGGGTGGAAATATATCTCATCGAAATTCTGTTTTCATTTCCTTTGGGTATAAACCCAGAACTGGAATTTCTATCTTGTATAGAAGATCTACTTTGAATTTTTTGAGGAATTGCCATATTGTTTGCCATAGCAGTTGGACTAATGTATATGCTCATCAGTGGTATTATATGTTCCCTTTTCACCTCCTTGCCAGCACTTGTTGTCTCTTGTCTTCTTGGCAATAGTCATCATGATGGGTGTGAAGTGATAGCTCACTGTGGTTTGGATTTGTGTCACCCTAAAGATGTGTGATGTTGAGCATCTTTTCATGTGCCTATTGACCATTTTGATGTTCTCTTTGGAGAAATGTCTGTTCGGTTCTTCTGCACATTTTTAAACCAGATTGTTGGGGTTTTTTTGTTGTTGTTGAGTTGTGTTAGTTTTTCATACATCGGGATATTACCCCTTCTCTGACACATGGTGTACAAAAACTTTCTCCCATTCTGTAGGTTGTCATTTCGTTTTGTTGCTTCTTTTACTGTGCAGAAAATTTTGAGTTTGATGTCACAACAAAAGCAAAAATCAACAAATGGCACTACACCAATGTCTTGCTTTTTGGAATATGGTCACTTTGCTGAGCAGGGTGCTCAGCTGTAATCTCAGTGGGCCAGAAGGGGCTCCAAAATGAGGCTCTCGTATCCTTTAGTCTAAGTTACTGTCTGGGCTAGAGATGCTGATGGGACACTAACGTACTGCCCTTGTGGTTACCTATGATTTAAATTATTATTTGGTGTCTATCTTCACCTCAGACTGGATTCTCCATGTTTGATTCCATATCCTAGTGCCTGGCCCATAGTAAGTGCTTAATGAATATTTGGTCAATGAATGGATCTTCTGGAAATATTAGTAGGTCATTATACTTTTAGAGACAAGTGATGAGGGTGGTGGAGGATTCAAGAGGAGCAGAAAGGAGTCTGGCTAAGTTCACTTGGTATTAAGGAGTAAATGCATTTATCTAGAGGTAAATCGATATAGGATTTGTATCGCTAGTTACCACTGGCCCAGATGGGGAGGTCAAATCAGAAGCCCAGGATTGGAACACAGAAACCAGCATCATGGAGTGACAACTTTTCCCGGAAGCAGGCAAATGCAGGGGGAAATGGATGAGTTCCAGATGCCTGAGCAAGCACCCTTGGCTAGGGAGAGAACAGTGGATAATACAAGAAGCTGGATACTGGCAGCTGGAACCTTAGTGCGGGACAGCTGGGTAGCAGGAAGTGAATCTACAGTCCTAGGTGGACTCATCAACAGAAGTCGCCAATTCATGCACCTGGAATACGGATCCTAAGCATAGAAGTATTGGGTCTGAGCAGCAGGCCCCGAACTAACAACAAAATTTGAGTCTACATAACTGCAAAACATCTTGTCAGAGGCCAGAACTAGGTTCCAAGTGCTGGCAGGATGGAACTGCCAAGTGTAGACTGACTTGGTTGTGGAAAAGTTTACAAACTGAGGGAAGCAGGCAGCTCCTGAAAGCAGAGGATGATGGGAGGAAAATGGTAGCTGAATCATTCTGACCTCCTGGGCATGGTCTCTTCGCTCTTCTTCATGTTCCTTTGGTTTCGCTCTTCTCTTTCCTTCTGTCAATTTCATTCTATTACTTTTATTATTATTAATTATTTTTATTAAATAGGTAATATACAAATACTTTTTGTATTCATTTATATAAGATTCTTTTTTTAAAAGATTTTATTTATTTATTTGACAGAGAGAGATCACAAGTAGGCAGAGAGGCAGGCAGAAAGAGAGGGGGAAGCAGGCTCCCTGCTGAGCAGAGAGCCCAATGCGGGGCTCGATCCCAGGACCCTGAGATCATGACCTGAGCTGAAGGCAGAGGCTTAACTCACTGAGCCACCCAGGTGCCCCCATTTATATAAGATTCTGATGTTACTATTAGTTCTCTGAAGTCCAGTATGTTCTAAGAAGTCTTTCTGACCCTGACCCCATTCTGATGTTTTAATGTGTTTCTTTGCAACTTTTTTTTTCCTCTCCTTGGGAGCTTCTGATACTATTTTGTTGCTGTTTGTTTTGTTCTGTGTCCCATTATTATGACCTCAATTTTGTAACAATGAAAATTTTCTAGAATTTCATTTATGGCTATTGTAAGCTTTTAAAGACAAGGTCTATTTCCTTGGTAAACCCTGTTGTCATCAATTCATTCATTCAAAACACCTTTTGAGTCCCTCATCTATACTAGGGGCTTGTTTAATCTACAGAGTCATTGCTTTCAGAAGGAGAAGCCACTGGCCAATATAGAAAATATATTTATTGTCTGAGATCTTTTTTAAAAAAAAGAATAAAAGAAGAAAGCAATTAATATTGTGAATGCTGAGTAAGCAACCAGACTTAGTCCAATTTTATTTTAGGACTAATAGTTGGTCCAGCCTAACCGGATTGGCCTTTTGCCAGCTCTTTCTGCCCAGCCTCAAATGCAGCCCTCTGATACCTGTTCCACTGACAGGGAAGTTAGCTGTTCTTGCTAAAGGTCATTATTATTGCAGGCTGCTGGAGTTTATTGCTCCTAACCTGGGAGAATTCCCTTTAATGGGTTCAATTTTCATAAACTCTTTCTGCTCTTTGGAGCAGCCATAATTTAGTGCCCCCAATTAATTGAGGGAGCTAAAATTTCATACATAGTTAACTACGCCTTCAATCAGTATTTGGTGCCTAGAAAATAAGTCCCCAGTGGACATTTGCCCCTACAAGTCATGCTGCACTGAAAAGTTGGTGCCTGTTTGCAGACTGTTTCTCCTTCAAATGTTCAAGTTCAACAATGATAGCAGTCAGCTGAGTGGAGAGTGTTTCCAAGAAAAAGAGCACTCAATGCTACTCTAGGGTATCCAACAGAGAAATGGACGTGACTTTAACTTCCTCCAGGTAGATGAGTCAATGGTTATATTATCCACTCTTCAACTCATGCTAAATGAGTGAGGGTCCCCAAGAAGCAATCCATTCTCTTTCGATGGGTTGTAACTGTTTGGGAGAAGCAGTTACTCAACCCAGTGGCTGACAGGACCTCACCAATTATGGATTGTTCAGATATGGCAGCTCAACCTATACACTCCTTCAAACCCCTGGGAAAAAATAGTTTGAAAAGGTTCACGCAAGGGGCACCTGGATGGCTCAGTCAGAAGAGAATGCAATGCTTAATCTTGGGGTCACAAGTTTGAGTTCCACGTTGGTTGTAGAGACAACTAAAAAAAAAAAAAATAAGTAAACTTGAAAAAAAAAAAGGTTCACACAGATTTCTGACTAGAATGACCACTGTGGGGAAGGGATGTTGATCATTGCCAACACACTGCAAGAGAATTGAAAACAGGTGTCCTCACAATGATTTCTCATAGTAGCATTATTCATAATAGTCCCCAAATCGAAACAACCCACATGTCCATCAACTGGCAAATGGTTAAACAAAATGCAGTCTGTCCACACAATGGAATACTACTCAGCCCTGAAGAGGAATGGCATCCTGAGACACATAATACAATAGATGAAATTTGAATATGTCATGTTAACTGAAAGAAGCCAGACACAAATGCTGCACGTTATGTGATTCTACTTAAATTAAATGTCAAGAATAGGCAAATCCATTGAGATAAAAACTAGATTAGCAGTTATCAGGACATGGAGGAGTGGGAAAGGGAAGCAACTGCTTAATGGGTATAAGGTTTCCTCCTGGGGATGACAAGCATGTTCTAGAATTGAATGGAGGTGGTGGTTGCACAACTCTGAGAATATGCTAAAAGCCAGTGAATTGTACACTTTTAAAGAATCACCAGAGTGGCTTGTTTAACATATGGATTCCAGTCCCCTCCCTTATAGATCTGGCAATCAGGAAGTCAGGGGTGGGTGCTGGGTAATCCAAATTTTTAACAAGTGGACATGTAACTCTAATTGTCAGAGAAATTTATAGGACACTGCTGTAATGGCTCCCCTAAGAGTTCTTTGCTCTTCATGTTATTCATTCGTTAGTTCATGTGCCGTGGACTGTGCACTGGGGAGACAGAGATAGGTAGATGGGTGGTATAAATGGTCCTTGTCCCAGAGGAACGCACTTGTGCTTTGGGTACAGGCGATGGTTCTAAATGCCTTTTAAATTCTGATTCACCTTCTATTAAACAGCAACCAGTCTGAAGAGAAGGCCCAGAACATCTATCCAATAAAATCTTTTTTAGGTGGAAAAGAAAAATCAAGATATTTGGCTTTGGACCAAATCATCCTCCTTTGGTCTCATCCTGTAGAGTCCACGGCCAACTTCCACAATCCCTTTGGTTAAATTAATAACTGAGACACTTGATGGATGGTTTTTCAGAGGAGTGCGATAATATGGAAGACTCCACACTGAGATATTGTTTCTGAGGGAGCTTTGGTCCATGGCAATATAGAAGGCTGAATAGAGCCGAGGTTTGGGGTGGAGGGTGGCCTTCCTAACTGACCAGTGGGAGGGGGCCTCACAGCAGATGCCTCTCTTGGCACTTGGAGAGAGCTGCTTCTCACACTATTTGTTGCTGTCACAAAGCCTTGAAAATTCTGAAGTTGACCTTGTAAAAGACTGAAACCGCTACACAACGGTGAGATTGATGGTTAATGATTGCTGAAGGTTTGGAGACAAATTGTCTGAAATGATGCTTATGTTTCTGAATGCAATAGAAAAATTGATATTTTCTTTTTTTAAAGATTTATTTATTTATTTTAGAGAGAGTGAGAGAGAGAGAACATGCAAGGAGAGGGAGGGGCAGAGGGAAAGAGAGAGAGAAAATCTTCTAGCCAACTCCCTGCTGAGCATGGAGCCTGACTCTGGGCTCAATCCCAGCACCCCGAGATCATGACTTGAGCTGACATCTAGAGTCAGATGCCTAACTGACTGAGCCACCCAGGCGCCCCTGGATCTTTTCACCTAGTAAGAGGCCATCAATAAGTTTTTAAGAATTGAACTGATGAAAAAGAAATCATAGCAGAAAGCTCAAGAAGGGAAGGAGGTACAGTAAAAGAATTCACAGTTTCAGAATCCTTTGCTAATTCTGCTGCTGTCCATCTTCTCTTCATCTGGGGAGGTCCAAGGATCTTTAAGGAGACCTCTGCGTGGCCATTGCTGCTCTGGATAGAGCAATCAAAGACCGTCCTTTTTTTTTTTTTTTTTTAAACTAGAATGCTGGAAAGCTCATGAAGCTTCCAGTCCCTCTGCCTCTTGAGTGAACTAGGTAGGGCAAACTGGAAATGGAAACCCCATGGTGTGACTTCCCTCCATCTTGCTGGCTGTCACAGGGACCCACACTTATTTCTCCCCTCCATTCCCTTCTCCTTCCTCTCTTCTCTTTCTTCACCTCTTGTCCACTCTCCCTTGGGCCCTGATCCACGTTCTAAGAAACCAGGGATGAGTTAGCCTTGGGAGCTCCCAGGCTGTAGGAAGACATGGACAGCCAACAAGTGAATACGAGGCAAGATGACACTTGCTGTCAGACGCTTGGACAGGAGCCTGGCCCCGCATGCACCATACACTGCTGGTATGTGAGATGCAAAGGAAGCTGACTTACTGGTTTCCACTGGGGACTCGTGGTTATGTCTTTCTCCTTCTTGCCACTTAGCCATAGCAAACATCCTAGGAGGCATTGCTTGCAGGAGATGTAATCAATACTTCAAAGTAAATGCCATTGGTGGAGGAGGAGAGGAAGTTTGTTAAGTGTAAAGAACAGGGAACAGGGTAGTCTTTTGTTTGTTTGTTCATAATGGAAAGACTGCCCCAAATACCTGGAGCACCAGAAACTAAGGACACCCATTTCCTTCCTTGGAGGAAATGCTTTGAAAATACAAGACCCTTCCAGATTCCTGGGGGCTCCTGAGTTCCCAGATGGTTGTGTGATACACGTTTTTGGGATGGAAATGTGCCTACTAAAAATCACAGAATAAGAATGACTCTCTCTGACTACTAAATACGCAGGCTGTAGACTGTTCTATGTGACAAGCTAGAATTGAGGCCGGGAGTCTCCTCCTGTCTTCTGTGCTGTCGGATATTAATAACAGTGCTGGGGAGCTCGGTCACTCACCTGAGGCCACTGTACCGCACCTGCCCCTGAGAGCTTCCCTCAAGGGTGACCTGGAGTTCACACTGATTAATATTTGTTTGGCTGGTCTCTGATGGAATCCTTGATTGCACAGAACTGGGAAAATTAGAGCTGGACCAACCCTGGCATACTTTCTTCCTGAATTGTGACTGTTAAATAGGCCCTTGATGTCTACTGTCAGTTCACCAAGCATTGCCCGTACATACGCTATTTTATACGCTCTTTAAACTCTAAAATCTGTAGAAATGGTAATATAGTCATGAGCTATTGCAAGTTATCCGATGATGAGAAAAACAGAGACATATTGCTTATTTCTCACTTTTTTCTCATGTTACCAAATGCCCTTCTCTCCTCTAGTTGTTTCCTTGTGATTCTGTGCCACGGTTTAACACCGCACATGTCCTAATTCTGCAATACAGTTTGCCGAGTATCTCTAGGCGTGGAGAATGGAGCTGAAGTAAAATGTATTTTTAGCCCATCATTAACTCCTGATTGCCCATGCACACAGATGCTGTGTTGCAAAGGATGCAGGTTTTGGAGGAAGACAGAACTGCCATTTTTCACTTATTCAGTGTGTGAACTTGGGTAACACCCTCACCTGTAAGATGGGAATAATAGCTATCACTTACTCTGTGCTGGGGATTGTTCTGAGTGCCTTACACATATAACTAACTCCCTTAGGCATCAAAGCAACCCTATTCCTATTTTAATAGAGGAAGAAACTAGAACACAAAGAAGTTAAATAACTCACCCACGTTCATAAATTATTTAATCTCCCTTGGCCTCAGTTTCTTCGTCTGTAAAATGTGATAATAATAGTACCAGATTTATAAGATTATTATAATGTTTATGTAGGCTACATAAATAAAGCCACTTAGAAAAATGTTTGGTATAGAATAAACCCTCTCAGTTTCCATGTTATTATCTTTAAGGCACTTGGCTCTTCCAGAAGTCACCTTTTATATGTGCTTACTTGCTTAATTTCAGTCTCACTCCTTAGATTCAGTCTCTCTCCTGTCAGATCAGGGCCTCTGTCTGGGTTCTTCCCTGTTATATCTTTCAAATGCCTATAACAGTGACTGTACATAGAAGGCAGTTACCAATTATTTTGTAAATGAGTGCATGACCATGTTAATGACTTCTGCAATGATCTGCCAGGGAAAATGACAAGTTCATGTTTCCATTTATTTCCTCCAAGATGACTAGTTCCCACAGAGCAGTAACTTGATTTATCATACAGTGAATGGCCCTATATTCTTTTTTCTTAAGATTTTATTTATTTATTTGAGAGAGAGAGAGAGAGAGAGAGAGAAAGAGCATGAGTTGGGGGGGTGCAGAGAGACAGAGAGACAAGCTGACTCCCTGCTGAGTGAGGAGCCCGATGCAGGGCTACATCCCAGAACCCTGAGATCACGATCAGAGCCGAAATCAAGAGTCTGATGCTTAACCGACTGAGTCACCCAGGTGTCCCACGCAGAGTTTTTGTTAAAAGTTTTCAATCTCATGCCAGAAGACAATATGCTCCCCGTATCACACTTTTATTCTTTGCTACCAGTCCTTGAAGTAACTTCCCTAGTTTCCTTTTTCTTTGATGATTTTTAGCTCCTTGCTCACAGTCACTGTCTCCAGTGCTACTCCTGTATTAATTCCTGGTGATTCCAGTGCCAACATAGATGGTCCTCCCAACACCCTGGCTTCTCAGGTCCTTGACCTCTTCCCTTTGTCCAGTAGACTCGTTTTCCCCCCCATCACCAGGCACCCCCAGGGCCATACCTGAGCTCTTGTCATTGCCAGTAATTGCAACCCTCACAACTATAGTTTCACACATCCTCGTCTCCTTCTGCTACTCCCTGTCATTCGGGTGACTCCCTCTAATACCTGGTTTCCAACTGCCCCTTTAGCTGTAGAAGATCCTGGAGTCCTCTGATCCTCCATACTTTTCACTTTCTTCTACCTGATGTCCTTTCTCTCCTCCTGTATACATCCTCAACTCCTTTGCTCCCCTTTCACTGTGTATAGCAACACTACAACCTACTTTGCAACTGTACTTGCACAACTGCTCACGAGTGAGAAAAGACCCCACAAAGATTCTTCCCGGTTTGACTCTAAATTTACAGCCATGACCCTGACATAGATCTTTCATGTGGCTCAGCAGCCACACACTATTTGCCAGGTCCTTACACTTTCCCACTGTCCAAGATAACTATTTTTTACCTTCTCTTGACTCCCCAAACTTCCACCTCCTCCTGTTCATCTTCATTTCAGCAGATAACCACGTTTCTTCTTCACTAAGGAAATAGAAGCAATCAGAACAGTTTCCTCAGGCTCCCAGCATGAAATCTATCTGTCTGTCTTCCCTCCTGTTAAACTGATGAACTGTACTAAATAGAATGGTCAAGTTTTAGTTCTCCTCATACTTGACTTAGCAGCAGCTTATTGACACAGTTGAGTATCTCTTCTCCTGGAAATGCTTTCTCAACAGTCAGGATGCCCAAACTCTTGCTTTTCTTTTCTTGCTACCTGTTCCTCTTCAATCTCCTTGGCAGATGCCATCTCACCTCCCCAGGGTCTAAACACTGGAGTTGCCTTGAGTCAGTGTCTACACTCTTTCCCATGGTGATCTCAGTGAGTCTCATAACTTTAAATACCATCTACACACTAACAACTCCCAATTTATATCTCCAACCCAGACTTGCTCATCCAGCATGACATAATGCAACACTTGCTACTTCCATTTAGTAGGTTATGTTTCATCCGTACAAATTGTAGCAATATTGAACATGCTAAATGATTCTTAAAAATGTTTGTTTTCTTTCTTCTCTTGTTAAAATAAGCCCCACTGAGACAGAATTTTTTGTCTGTGTGCTTTTTCCATCAAGGTGTCCTTAGTGCTCAAAACAGTACCTTCTTCCATGAAGTAGACATTGAGACTATGAGATCAGAATTTCTGCAAGAAAAGCCCTGGCAATTGGTATATTTAATGCAAGGTGATTGCTATGTATCAGGAAGTTGGGGGAGGTCTGGCCTAATCAAACCTATTAGTTGGTCTTCCTCACCTCCCTGACTTAACTTTGTTCATTCTCTACCTTACTCATATTGCTCTGCCTCATTGGTATTTGATTTGTTTTTCTTTTCTTTTCTTTTCTTTTTTTTCTTAAAGTTTATCAACATAACATTATATTAGTTTCAGGTGTACAATGTAGTGATTTAATATTTGTATATATATTGACAAAGTATCACCACAGTAAGTCCAATTAGCATCCATCACCATACATACTTAACAGCAAAATTTTGTTTCTCATGGTAAGAAATTTTGAGGTCCACTACAGTGCTTTTTTTATGGTTCAGATAACATGCCAAACATCCTCCAACCCCAGGGCCTTTGCAATTTGATGTTCTCTCTGCTAAGAATGTTTTCTGCATGACTGGTTTGCTCAGTTTATTCAGGAAAATAATTGAGTTTATGCAGTTTAATTCACTTTATTCAGAGCTAATAAATATTCAGGACTATGCTTAAAAGATGCTCTAAGAGGTCTTTCCCATCCCCATCCTTCTCAATCCCCTACATGCTTTATTGTTCTTCATAGCAGTTACTACTACCTGGGATTAGATTATATATATATACATTCCATGTGGACTACAATGTAAACATAATAATAGCTAATGCTTTCTCTCTTCCAGGTACTATTTGAAGTGCTTTGCATATAATAATTTTTTCAATTAATATTTTTTTCAATCTTCACAACAGCTCTAATGTTACTCTTATTTTACTCACTTTGTAGATGTGGAAACCAAGGCATGGAAAGTTTAAGTAGCTAGCCCAAGGTCACATCACTAGTAGGTAGCAGAACCTGGGCAGTTTAGCTCCCGAGACTGCCTCTTGTGAGGTGACCTGAAAATAAAGAGATTTGTGTCTGTTTTATTTCCCATTATATCTCTAGGGCTGAAACACGCCTCATACATAGTAGGTGCTCAATAAATAACAAGTTAAATGTTGAATCATTTGGGGCTTTTATGAGTCTGTTAGGACTACTATAACAAAATGCCACAGACTGGGTGTCTTAAGCACCAGAAAGCTATGTTCTCTTACTTCTGGAGGCTGGAAGTACAAGGTCAAGGTGTCAGCAGGTTTGGTTTCTCCTGAGGCCTCTTTCCTCGGCTTGCAGGTGCCCACCTTCTCACTGTGTGTTCACATGGCCTTGACTCTGTGTTGTGTACAGCCCTGGTATCTCTTCCTCTTCTCATAAGGACCCCTGCCCTATTAGATCAGGGCCCTTCCCTTATGAACTCCTTTAACCTTAGTTACCTCTTTTAAAGGTACTTTAAGGTACTTCTTTAAGAAGACATGCCAAGGTAAAGAGAAATTGATACACCATGTAGTACATTGGTTTTCAAATTCTTTTCTTTTTCTTTTAGTAACTGAAGCCCTTTCTCAAATGTAATCCCCCGAGGAATCCTACTACAGTAATCCTGCAAATAGGGGCTTCACTCTGGAGAGCTGAGTTGAAAGCTGGGTGGACCCCTAGTGAGTTCTGCCCCTGAAAGGCCCCCTGACCAAATCCTAGGCCACCTCACTTTATGGAAAATGCTTTTGAGTCTAGAAAGCAGCTCAAACACTCTCCCTTCTCCATGTCTCGCAACAGGTTTGGTCTCAGCTTGGAGAGAGGGTGACTGAATCTCCAACTCAGGACTCATGGGCTCACCTTGCACCACTGGTCTCAGTGGAAGCCCAGAGATCCAGGCCATGGGGATCTAGGTGGGCCTTAAACCTAGACCAAGGGAGGGAGACAAGTGCCCATCCCAACCATAGCAGGTGTAGCTGTGGAGGCCTGACTTCACCCCAATCAGAATTGTGACCAGGCTGCTATCATCTTTGTATTAGTATCAGCCCATCATTTTTATGAAAGGCTTAGGCTGAGTTTGAGTGAGACAAACCTGGCAGTTAAAGTTCTCCTATTGTATGGATCTCTATCGCGTTCATTCGAAAGCATAGGAACTGCTGGAAAACATTATAAATCACTCCCAAGTGCCTCAGTTCAAATATTATTTCAGTATGCAAACTACAATCATAAAGCATAATGAAACGCATTTGAATATCTAGTACAAAAGTCACCATATAAATATAAAATAGGAGTGAATGAATGTGGTCAACGTTGTATTTTATAAATGCAAATTGCCTCCTGAAGATTTTAAAGAGCTCCTGGACAATACTTGGAGGACCCCACTAAATCTATGACCAGGAATTTCACTGTTTTAATTTGGAAAGAAGCAAAAATATGAATATATATATCTGCACATGTGCATATAGGTTTAAATATAGATGTACGTAGAGACAGGGATGGCGATAGGTATAATGTCATCTTCTTCTCTCTATTTCCTACTGACGCCCGGGTTTTAGGTAGCTTCTCTGGTGTGGCCATTCATTGCCTCCGAGATTCACACGGGTCAGAAATCAGAAGTATGCTTTGGACCACTTGCTGGCAGGGACCAGAATGACTTTTGTCCCATGAAATGTTAGCATGGTGTGCTAGAGTCCTGCTCAAAGCTTTGGTGTGACCTGAGTCTCGGGGATTTTTGTTTCATCACAAGTGGTAGAGTCCCTACAGATGACCAAGTTTGTACAGCTTATATTCCAGTAGTGTAGGACATCAGAAGTGGAATTCAGAAGATTTAAAGAAAATATTACAAAGATAATACAAAAAGTCTTTCTTATATTCCAGCCCAAACCCGTGTCCATCTCCAAACATAAATAAGAAGGAAGGTCTCATCCTTAGCCCTGTGCTTTGCTTTTGCTCCTGTCTTTCCTTTCTTCTCTTTGTTAGTCACATCCCATTACATCTTTTATATTACACAGGTGATACAAGAGTACACTCATGTCATATAAGATTCTGGTTCCCATTGCTTCTGTGAAGACCCAGTGCCAGATTGATGTATTCTAAGAAATCTTTCCCACTCTGATACCTATCTGATAGTTTCATGACTGCCTCCTTGGAACTTTAGATGTTACTTTGTTCCCCATTATCAGAACTCATTGTCTATCATTTGGAAAAGATTCTAGAGTTTTACCTATATGTTTTTCTCTCCCAGTAGATTACCATCTTTTCAAGCAAACGGCTATATAAGGGCCTTTTATATATTCTTTGATAATGTCCCATGCTTAATCCAATAATTTATAGTATTTGTGGCATCCCTGCTCTGTGCAAAACAATGTATCAGGTACTTTTTACATTAATGAATGGATAAATAAGTTTTGGAAGGAGAAGCTTCTGATTAGATTTAGAAGAGGTAAGCCTCAAAGACCTAAGCACCCAAGCTTCATGACCTTCTCTGACTTCGTAATCACTTCTTTTGCCCCTGGATCGGGAAGATTCTATGATTCTTGGCTTGTGGACCCTATCCTTGTCCCCAAACTATTCTTTGTCTTTTTCTGTTTGTTGGGAGCTGAGTTTCTATTCACTGTCAAAGACAGACTATCCATTACAAAGGCCTCTTCAGTCTTTGTTCTAGACTATTGTTTGGGTCAGTCTCTCTAGTGTGAGTTTTCTCAGTATGTGATCCAGTCCCGTAGTATGCTTGATAAAATGTAGATTCCTGAACCCAATCCTAGACCTTCAAAATAATATCTGTGATGGGGTCTGAGAATCTGCTTCTTAACATATTTACCCCAAGTGTTTCTGAAGCACACCGGTGTTTAAGAGCCTTATTTCTAATACTTTGGAAACTGCTGTTATAAGGTCTATCTTGACCCCTTATTGTCTCTACTTTGCCTCATCTTCCTTCAGCCACACAGAGCAGACTACTTCCTCTCTCTAAATGGCTGTTTCTAATCTGTGAAGTCAGCTCTTGCTGATATGCAAAGCAGATCTGCCTACCAAGGACCCAACTCAGTGGCAGATGAAAACTATCCTTTACATAGCTCTTCTATTGTCCTTTTCTTTAACTGTTTTCCACTAATTTTGGAACCCAGGCGCCTTCAGGGGTGTAGTCTTCCAGGAGTTTTCATAATTTGGGCCATACCATAATATTTTAAAGGAATATGGATCATGGTGTAGGCAACAATCCCACCGAGGAAAGGGGGAAGTTCTGTGTATATACAAAGTCGTGCTCACACAGAAACTCTTTTCAACATATTCAAAATACTGTATATTTGCTGTAAGTCCAGTACTATTTATCATGCATGTTTTACACCCTGGATATTACACTAGGCAATATGGCGCTAAAAAATTATTCAATCAGTTCTTACACATGGTCTGTATCTTCACATTCTGATTGGTATTTGGCTGCTCAGCTTCCTAGGCAGTTGAGTCAAAATGAAAGAAATCACTTATTCAGCAAATATTTAATGAATACCATGTGCTATGCTAGGTCCCAGAGACACAGTGGTAACTAGGACAGATATGGTGTTGCCCTCCTGGAAATGACAGTCTATGATATTTGGCCAATATATGGTGGGAGATAAAAGGTCTAAATTAGATATGTTATTGTTGAGATGTTTTATGAGAAATGCAAGAGTATATCTGGTTATGTGCATATGGAAGGCAGCAAAGGGTCAGGGCTAAAAATTTACATTTGGTCAGAGAATGCGGAGAGAGAAGAGAGAAACCAAAGAGCTAGAAAGTATTTGAAGAGATGCTTAAACTCACTAGACACCTGAGAAATATAAATTAAAACTACAATGGGATCACCCAGTAGAAAGACAAAGTTTGAAAAGTGGAAAATGGCAAATATGGATGAGGATGTGGGATCAAGGAGCCCTCATGTAATATTGGCAGAAGTGGAGACTGGAGCAGCCATTCTGGGTGGCAATCTGGTTACCACATGATCACATTCAGCACATACTCCATGTCATAGGGATTCAATCCCTGAGTGTGCAGCTCAAAGGGTAGATGGGGGACACTAGCAAGGATGTTCATGGCAGCACTGACAATTATA
The DNA here is from genome assembly GCF_002288905.1 of Enhydra lutris kenyoni. Classification (NCBI taxonomy): domain Eukaryota; kingdom Metazoa; phylum Chordata; class Mammalia; order Carnivora; family Mustelidae; genus Enhydra; species Enhydra lutris. Next base: position 876,535 of record NW_019154149.1, on the reverse strand, counting down.
ATTGTTGTGGGGAGCTGGAGATTATCTGTGTGTCTACCTCTGTGGGAGTGGATTGGCAGGGTGTGGTATGAGTAAGCACACCATGGGATATTATGTAACAGTAAGTAACAGATCAGATGGATCTAACTAATGCTGAGTAAATAAATGCAAAACAGCATAGCACATATAATGCAGTACCTTTGCAGAAGTTAAAATATGTGCATATAAAATGACTCTGTATTTTATAAGAACACATACAAACAAAAGGATACACATGGACTACATTAGAATGATTACCCACAAGGCCATGGGAAATGAGATTGGGAGGTGGTAATGAAAGGGAGTAAATACATAAATAAAACAAGAGAAGACCTTTGTGCAGACCCAAGATAAAGGGCCGTGATTGGAGGACTAATAAAACCCAATCCTCCAGAGACCCAAATCAAAAGGATATGGAGAAAGCAGTATGTGCCAGACTGATGAGCACAGGCACTCAGAGGTTGACAGAGGCGAATGAATGAATTCATTGGGTAGGTATCATGTTTGCCATGCTCTAAGACTCCATGCAAGATGTACACAGATGTTGGTTCCCTGCAGGTGGTCAGGAGTTTATCCTTTCTCATTTTCTGGAACTCCAACTCATCCTTACTCCACCAAGGTTTTTATGTTTTAATTCTGGAGATAAATGATACACAAGTCAGAATGATCATTTCTGATCTGTCTCAGAAGATACTATCCTTCAATGATTTAACATATTTAAATGGGGCAACAAAAATATGTTTTGTCTCAGTATTCTCAGATATGAAATGATGATCGTATGGTCCTCATTATCTCTTGCTGGTTTATACCAACAGCCACCCAATCGATCCCCTTGTCTAAGAATTCCCCTACAATCTACCTTCTATGTCACCAGGATGATATTCCTAAAATAAAATTGTTATCAACTCATTCTCTTCATTAAAAATGCTGTGTGACTCACTAGTGTGTTCAGAAAAAAAATCCTGCCAGGAACAAGGCAGAATGATATTAGAAGAAGATCAGGGGTTTGGGGGTTAGACAAATCTACCTGATCATTAATTGGCTATTTGACCTTATGTAAGTTACTATGCCTCTCTGAATTTAATTTCTTTTTTTAAAATATTTATTTATTTGACAAAGAGAGAGAGTTCACAAGCAAGCAGAGTGGCAGGCAAAGGGAGAGGGAGAAGCAGGCTCTCCACTGAGCAGACAGCCCAATATGGGGCTCCATCCCAGGACCCTGGGATCATGACCTGAGCTGAAGGTAGACGCTTAAACAACTGAGCCACCCAAGTGCCCCCAACCTTTTTAAAAGAATTTTAATTTCTGTACCTGTAAAATATTGGATAAGAATTCTTAACTTATAGGGCAGTGGTTCTCATGCATGAGTGTGTGTTAGAATTCCCTGGAAGGCTTGTTCAAATACAGAGTGCTGGGACCTATCCTCAGAGCTACTGACTCTGTAGGTCTGGGATGGACTTAAGGAGTTGATTTCTAGCAAGTTTCTAGATGATATTGATGCTAGTGCTGCTGGTCCTAGGACCACACTTGCCATGCCACTATTACAGGTTCTTGTGAGGACCAGAAATGATGCATGTCAAGAGCTTCCCTACTACACCATGCATAAATGGGCATTACTGTCATTGCTTTCATGTCCCACTGTCTCTGGTTCTCTCCTTCTCCAGTTTCATTGCCTACCCCCAGCCTGCACACATCCTGTGTGCCAACCACAGCCAACCACTCACTGTTCCCTGAACTTTCTGTGCAGTTTTTGTCCTTGGGGGTGTTATGTCTATTCTTGTCTTTCTTCCAAGAATTTCCCTGTCCTTCCCCCCCACCCCCATACCACAATCCTATTTTGGAAGAACCTCCTCCTTTCCGAGGCCCAGCTCAAATGCCCAGGAAGTTTTTGCATATCTTTTCCAGTTGGGATTATTGGTCTCTCCCAGTAACACTTTATCCATCTGTTCATTTATTGATTTATTTCATAAGTATTTATTGAGCGTCATTATGTGCCATACTCTGTGCTAGTTGTTGGGAGTACAGCAGTAAGCAAAAATGGATATGGTCCCTCCTCTCAAGGACTTCAAAACTTTAGAGGAAAAAAGAGGTGACACTCAAATAAACACAAATCACTATAAAATTACGATCATGACACGCAGTAAGTGGGGGGTGTGCTCCTGCTTTAAGCACTATGTAACAGAGGAAGATTCACAGAGGTTTAAAGTGGCCCCTTTTCTATAGGAATCATTGAACTCTGTAAGGTGGAATGGGGGAACAAACAATCCAAAAATGACTTCGGCATGCACAGTGCCTTTTATACCATGAACTTATTTTCTGGCCCATTACAAGATTATTTCATTAATTCTCATAACAGCATGATATATAATCTCCCAGCTAATACTTGCTGAGCACATAAAATATCCTTGCCACTATTCTAGCTGGTATCAGATGTGTCAAGATAAATAAGATGCTACATTTAATTAATCCCCCACCAAAGTAAAAAAAAAAAAATCCCCCAAACACAACCACTTAACTCTCTATTTAAAACCTTTTAGTAGTTCCCCCTGTGCTCTTGGGAGAAATCCAGACTCTTTACATGAGCTGTAAGGCCGTTTGCGATCTGGATCTGGTATATATCTTCTGTTTCAGCTGCTGTCCAACCCCAGTGCCCCCCATGTAGTCCAGCCAGAGTTGTGGTTCCTTAATGTGCCAGACTCTTTACTAGAAACTCCACTCCTTACTCCTGTTTCCATTGGTCACTGCTGGTGAATATAAGCTAAAGTTGAATATCCCCACATTGGCATAAACCAAAGCCTAAAGACTTCTTTAAATCTTTTCAAGGTGGGGGGTGCTGGGTGAGAAGATGTCGCTATTTATTAAAGACAATGTCATTAACACAGTGGTCTTATAGTATCCCAGACACTTGTAGCTCCTGATTTAGCAACCTCATTTTCAAATTAATTTCAGATAAATATGTGATAAAAGTTTGATGAATCAACACAGCAGTTTCTGCAGAGGGAGAGGTAAGTAATAGCAGCCCTATCCTTCAAGAGAACCACGCCTATTTTGTGAATCAATGAGGGACCAAGAATGTTGTCCCTGTGGCTCTGCTGGGGACAGGGCATATCTCTGCATTTTAATTTTCTTAACCTATAAATGGAAAATCAATCTGTGTCCTTATCTGCAGAGTGCTTCAGGATCCCAAATGGGCCTGCCCCATAAATTCAAAGCATACCGTAGAAAAAAGGCAGACACAAAGGTCGTGGCCGGATCATGTGGCTGCTCCTGGAGGGAAGGTTTAGTCCCTTGGGAATGTCTGCGTCTTCTTCCTGCCATGCTGTTGACTGTTAACACCTGGCCTTTCTGTGCCATAAGAAGAAACTTTATTAAAATATTTTGGCACTTCTGCTTTTAGTAGAACTAGGAAGCCGTGAAGCATGCAAACAGGGCACAAAAATGAAACACATCCTGAGGAAAGTTATGAAAATTTTTTAGACCCAAGAAAACTTTCACTTTAGACTGTCAGCTTAGGTGGGAGTCGGCCTGGTTTCCCCTCACGTAAGCCAGCAGATCCATGGCTATTTCTGACTGTTTTCGTCTTGGCTAAAATGACCTACTGGCCTCCTGGAGACAGAGGCAGGCAATTCTAACACAATCAGGCTGTGGAAACTCCCAGGTAGAGATGGGCCTCTGCTGTCCATTGCCTCCATCCTAAAATGTCAAAAAGTCAAGGTTGACTCACAGACTTCTGAGCCAACACTCTCTGAGCTGAACCAAATTCAGTCAGTTGATCTCATAATACGGTTGTTTGGGTACTTCTTTTCTCCACTAGCATGTGAGCATCTGGAAGCAAGGACCCTAATCCATCTTTTGTATTCTCCTCTTCCAACCTCCCTTTACCACACCCACCCCACTCCAACTCCCCAATCCACCTCTTGCTTCTGGCACAGTGCATTACAGGCCTTCATGGAATTTACTGAATCAAAAAGTTGCTTATATTCGTGTTAGCATGCTGACCTCTCACAACAGACCAACCTGTATTTGCCATAGAGTTGAATGCAATGTACCAAGGGGCCATCTGGGACCTCACTCTTCTGGACGGTTCCAGGAAGTCTTCCCAAAGCACAGGTCTTGAGTCCAACACTATGGGGAGGCTTCCAAGGTGCAAAATTATTCCTTTTCCCCTCAAAAATTTCCTTTCTTGTAATGAGTTAAAAAAATGAGTTATTTTTCTTTCTTTACCTGATGAGAAATATGGCAGTCATGCCATCCATTTATAAATATACCACCAGTGAAATATCGATACCTAATTTTCCTACCTTCTGTCATACCTGAATCCTATTCATGATGTTAATTCACCTAAAAAAGAAATGGCCCCTGCCATTCCTGTATCTGCCAGTCTGGCAAGTGACACATACATTCCTGGACACATCTAGGCAGGACCTGGAGGCATAAAATGTTCCAGAATTGTAAATGATGCTGCAAAGCCATTCTGGCATAGCCAATTGGGAGGACAAAGGAAAAGGAGCTCTGGCCACTGCGTTCTGGTAAGCTGCTGGCAAATGAGATGTGTGCAGCATTCTTTTGTCCTCTCTGTTTCTAAGAAAGGAGTTATAATTATGAAAGGGCAAACCACAACGTTTGGATGCTTAGATAACTGTATCTTTGATGAGCATTCATGCTGTCTGAATGTGGGCTGGGAGTCCAGTTAGATGAAAAGAGTCAAGAGATTCCCATTCGAGAACCATTCTGGAAGTTAGTTTGGCCTATCCCTGGAAGTGACAGAGTGAATAATTTTCATCTTAACTATTTATTGTTGTTGTTTTGGACACCAAAGGCTGTAAGTAAAAACTAAAACAGAAATACATTTCCAAATAAAGTTGAGAAATTGTCAGCTCAGGTCTGAGCTGATGGTTCCCATTCCAACTGGGCCCCTTTCAAATGAGAGTCATTTGCCATATTTCAGTCTTCCAGGTCCTCTGGATAAAAACCTTGGAATGATCCTTGAATCCTTTCACACTTCAAATTCCAACCATCGGGGAATCTTATTGGCTCCACCATCAAAACATGTCCAGAATGGGACCAATTCTAACTACGTCCTCTGTTATTACCCTGATTTGCACCAATAAATTGGATTACTCAGTAGTAGTTTTTTTCTTGGATCTGAGGGCTTGTACTTTTTCTCAGAATTAGAAATTTTCTTAGTATTAATTCATCAAGTATTTTTTCTTCCCCTTCTCTTCTCCTTTGGGGACTCCAGTTATACATATATCAGGCAGCTTGAAGCTGACTTACTGCTCATAAAGGCTCTTGTTAAATTTTGTGGCAGGATTCTTTCTTCACTTTGTTTTATTTTGGATGATTCCTATTTCTATGTCTAGCAGATGTATTAACCTTCTCTCATGCATTGTTGAATCTGTTGCTAATCCTAATCCAGGATATATTTCATTTCAGACATCATTATTTTCATCCCTGGAAGTTCATTTTGGATCTTTTTTGTATGTCTTCCATGTCTCCATGGAATGTTCAGTGTTTCCGCTAGCTTCCGAAATATATGAAGGAGAGTTTTACTGTTCTTATCTCCTAATTCTATCATCTGTATGAATTCCAGGTCCATTTCAACTGATTGGCTTTTCTCCTCATTATAGGTATTACTTTTATCCTTTGCATGCTTGATAATTTTCGATGGGATGCCTGACTTTCTGATTTTTTTTTTTTTTAGCTTCATAGGGTGCCATGTCATTTTTAATTCTCTATGGATATTGTTGAGCTTTGTAATGACCACATTTCCACTTTTTGGGGGGGCCAAATCTGTGGCCTTCTTTATGGTACCCTTAACTTTTTTCTATTAGATAATCAGTGTTACTGTGGCATTTGTTCCTTTGACAGAAACAACTATCTAGAAACTACCCTGTGAAGTTTCCTTTGAACTAAAATTCTCACTTATAGGGCTCCTTTGTCACTTTTTGCATTTTGAGGGGATTTTATACTGCCATTGCCACTACTTTATTCATCTCCTTCCCACCTTTACTTCTTCCCTATGCAGCTATTCCTCCCACTGTCCTTGTAGCTGTGTGGGGTCCTAGCCTCTGGCTGTTAATGAGCATGGCTAAGTGCCTGTCCAGATTCAAACTCCATATCCTCTTCAACTGGAACATTTAAGGCATCACTGAACAAATAAAAAGTAGGTGTGGATAGGTTAATCCAAAGAATATAATTATAAGCAGGATTTTCCAAATTTCTTAAGAAAGTTTACCCTATTTGCTTCTGATGCATCTACACTATATCTTAATCAATATATTTAGTAAGGGTTGTACCTTATTTTCAAGTAGATTTTCATTTTCAAGTAGATGCAGATCTTGTTTGCTAAGGGAGGACTGCATGATGACAGATGAATGGAACCATAGCATTTCCTGAATCCAGTCTATTGAAATATAGTGTAAAAAATTAAGTGGCACAAGTGTATTCCCTCTTGAAAGGCTTTTGTTGTATGATTTCTATGTGTGGAAAAAAGAAGGATAGATGACAGTTAATAGTTTTTGTAAATAGAAATAGCACCAAGAGTCTGCCTGAGGAGAAATTGTCTATGAAGATCATATTTCTGAATAAAAACGGGATTTCCTTTGTGGCTTAATTCAATGAGCAATTATGGGAAAACATTATTAATTCAGATATACTCATTTTCACAGTGGACTGAAGCTTACTTTTGTCTCACAGGTTTCTTCTTTACATTTGGCTATTATCTGTAACTTTGTCTTATTAGGCCCCCATCCTAAATTCTGCTCTGCTTTTTGACATTCTAGCTACCTACCCTTCCACACAGTTCATTTGTGGCTCTTGTTCTCATCTTGATCTCAAAGCAAAGACCCCATGAGCTACCTTGACAATGGTCCTTTAGATGTGTAGAGCACTTTTCACTTTACAAAGACTTTTAATTTATATTTCTTTTTATCTTCACAAGAGGTGATTTTTCTCCCCATTTTACAGATAGGAACATTGAAGTTCAGAGTGGGAGTCATCAGTACTGTTCACCAACTGTTTGCACTTCTCCCCCCTCCCATGCAGTTGCTAGAATGGTACTTCCTGGCTTCTTTATGGTTGTGCGAGGTCAGATGACTGGTACTCACCAATGAATGGCTGGTGGAAGAGACACATCACTTCTAGGCTGATCACTTAGTTATCAATATCATACCCTCCGGAGCACTCTTTTCCCCTTGCCACAGTGATTGGCAATATTTGTGACAATGGCTAATAATAGCATGATCTATTGGGATTTGGGGGTTGTAAGTTTATTATAGGCACCCTGAGTGCTGCTTTCAGTAATACATATAAATTGGACTATAATGCAAGTCTCCTCACCCAAACCACTTTCTACTACACTGGTGTTTCCAGAAGGCAAAAATGTCTTCCAGCAAACAGAGTTCTGTTTAACTTGGTTTGTCCAAGTCTCTAAATGCTAAGATGCACTGTGAAGCTCCAGAGCTGAATAGGTGTAAAGAGTATATGAAACTTTCCAAAATTACTTGAACAGGAAAACCTATCTTTTTGTGCATAGGAATCACAGGATTTGCATTGTGCATAACACACTTTGGAGAGCATTGCACTAGATACCCTGTGCTGCTTCTCTTGATGTACCTTTTTTCATCTTCCTGGGGTTAAGAACTCTGGTTAGAGATGTGGTTAAGGAAGTTAGGTAGAGGTCTTGAGGAAGATTACGGTTAGACTGAAGACCACTTATCAGCAAGATCAGCCCAAGTTGGGGAGCGTGGTAGCTG
>NW_019154149.1:849234-868750 GCF_002288905.1 Enhydra lutris kenyoni | reverse complement strand
GGGGGGTATGTAAAGGAGTAAGACAAAGACAGGCTGTAGGTATAAGCACAGTGTGAACGTGAATAGGAAGAGAAAAGCAGGCACCTAGAGAAAGGTATAGATGATGAACAGCCAGATGAATCTCCAAGACACGTGGTTGGGGGGGGTGCCTGGGAGGCTGGGGGGTATGTAAAGGAGTAAGACAAAGACAGGCTGTAGGTATAAGCACAGTGTGAACGTGAATAGGAAGAGAAAAGCAGGCACCTAGAGAAAGGTATAGATGATGAACAGCCAGATGAATCTCCAAGACACGTGGTTGGGGGGGTGCCTGGGAGGCTTAATGGCTTGGGCCTCTATCTTCAGCTCAGGTCATGATCTCAGGGTCCTGGGATAGAGCCCCACATTGGGCTCTCTGCTCAGCAGGGAGCCTGCTTCTCCCTCTCTCTCTGCCTGCCTCTCTGCCTACTTGAGATCTCTCTCTATGTCAAATAAATAAATAAATCTTAAAAAAAAACCCACGTGGTTGGGGAAGATGGCACAGAAGGACAGTCTGGCATTGAGCATGAGAAAGGCAGGGTCAGAGATGTAGCCTTGCAGACAGCTATGATACCAACCAGGAAAGCCTGCAGTTGGGGAACTCACTAAGCACTAGGTACTTTGATTAGCACTTTATATATTTCCTCACTTAATCCTACAGACATGGTTAGTGTCCCTACAGACATGGTTAGTGTCCCTGCTTCGCAGCCAAGGAACTTAGCCATTGTTAACCAAACAGTAAGAAAGCAAGTTGGGATTTGTATCCTTATAAGTCTAATTTCACCATCAGGTGTTTAGCCATGATGCCCTACCGTCTCCCCATAGTTCATGAATCTAGGTCTTACCAAAGATACCTCTTGCTACATTGGTTTTTCTCTCTAATAACTTAGTTAGTGGACTTTGAGTGTATTGTCAATGGAGAATCCAGAACACTGGGCCCATGGGGTAAACCAGAGGGGCCTTTCATGTTTGGATAACTAAGTATTCTGGTTTTCTTCTCAGAAGTCAATTTTACAGATAAATCATCTTCCAACATTAGGATAGTCAGTAAAGAAAATGCTTTCAAAACACCTTAATGAAGAGAATTTACTTTCTAATTTAAGGCAACATCATTTTCATCTCAAAAAGAAAGTGGTTATAAGCTGATCTCTTCTATGGATGTCTCGGTCATTTGTAATTGACAAAGTTTTAAATTACTAAACCTCTAAAAGAAGGTGACTTATAATTTCAAAAGTTTTTTTTTCTTCTTGCATTGCTAAAAGATTGGATTTGGATCATTTTGTTCTCCCCACAATATTTAATTTCTGTGATTAAGTCCACAGAGATGAAGAAACATGAATCATAAATTTTGAAACTAAAAATCCTCTGATTCATCTAGAATTTTTTGAGTAGATGAGTCAGTGTATTGATTAACTTGAGTGGTTATGACATTTTTCCCTTTCATTACTAATCATCCAGACCCAAAATTTGTAGCAAGATACTGTTTTATGTTTTTGGATCCTCAGACTTAGTTTGCTGTGGTTTGGTTAGTGTTTTTTTTTTTTCTTGTCTCTTCAGAGCTGAAAATCAAGCTATAAACAAAGGCATTGATTGACTCAGTGAGTTGAATCACTTGGTGTTTAATTATGAACTATTTGGAGATTGTTAAAAATTCATACAGTTTTGTATTTGTGGTGGTATAGGTTTAAAAGTCATTAAGAAACAGCATGACTAGCTTAGATAATTAATATTTGGCTTGAAAAATAAAAACATTGCAGTTATGAACAGCATGACCCATGGTCAATTATGTATCCCATTTTTTTCAAGTAAACCCCATAATTCAAATGGATTCATTATGAAATTAGCCACTCATTCACTCATTCATTCATTCATTCCTGCAACAAGTTTTTTTTTTTTTATGATTGTTAACTACTAGGTGACAGGAGCTATGCTGCAAACTGTCAAGGTTACAGAGATGAACAAAATTCTTTCCTGTCCTCTTAAAGCTTATAGTCTAGCAGAGGATTTAATACTTCTGAAAAAAAATACCCAATTGATGCAACATACATGTAGAAAATGAGTAATAGAAGGAAAATACCAAAGTAATTCAGAGAAGAGATATCTTACTTTCAGAGGGGAATATAGGAAAAGCTTCAGAGGACATATGGGATTCTGAGAACCAAGAGTGGACAGAGAAGGTATGATTAGAAAGCAAAAAATTATGAAAGATAAGGAACATTCAGGGACTGAAACAAAGATATTTTAACAACTACGAAAGCATGATAAAAGGCAGTGCTTCCCAAACTCTATCATTTGTAAGAAATGTGAAGGTCTTATTAAAATGCAGATTTCTTTCTTTGGTAGGTCCAGGGTGGGGAACGCGATCTGCATTTCTAACCAGCTCCCAAGTGACATACATGCTATTAGTGTGTAGACTACATTTTGAGTAGCAAGGTCCTAGGGCACTGCATTAGGAGTCAAAGACCATGGCGTGCTAATGGTCAACAGTATGATATGGACTGGATTTTATAAGTTGAGGTCAATGAGCACTGGAGTGGTTAGAGAATATTTCAGAGGAGAAGCAGAGCTACACCTAGGATGTGGAAGGATAGAGGACTCAATCAAACCTGTGTGAAGAGGCAGAGACTCTAGGAAGGTAAAATATGGTGAACAAAGGTGCAGAGGAAGGAATTCATAAGGTGTCTCCAGGCAACAACGAGCAGACTGGTCTGGCTGGCATATAAGCATTGTGGAGGGGATTAGTGGGTTATGATGCTAAAAGCATAAGGTCAGGATGACATCACGGAGGGCCTCGGTAATGAGACGAAGATGCCTGGGTATCAGCTTGTATACAAGCTTGGCATGATGGGAGTACACGTTGAAGTCAACAAGAAACACAAAAGTACTATCATATTATTAACACAGGTACCCACTTCACTGGGCCTGCCTGGAGGGGATGGTTTCCCCATTTAGTACAGAGTTCCAGATAGGTACCTAGGAAGGAAGGCTGGTAAGGCGAGTGTCTGGCTGGTTTGGGCTTCCACAGAGGGTATATTTGCTAATGTTCAGTACTCCTGTAACCAGAAAGAAATATCAAGGCTCAGCTAGACTTAAAGGACTGAAGATTGGGAGGAAGGCAATCATTTCAGCCTTGGGGATGCTGAAACTGTCCAAGGAGGAAGTCTAGAAGAAGGGTTCTTAATGTTTCCTGCAGGATCATGGACCCCTTTGAAATCTGATGAAAGTTGTGGATGCTTTCACCCAAATGAACACACACAGGCACGTGCAAACACCATCTGGCATAAACGTACAGAGGTTTCCTGGAAATCTCTGGAGCCTGTCCATTTATTCAGAGGTTTGGAAACTCTTCCTTCTGGAAAGGAAAAGTGAAGAGGTAGAAGTACAAAGCCTTTGAAGAGGAAGCAGTAAAGACCAATAAGGAGCCCTCAGGTAGTAAGAGTCTAAACATTTCAATATAGGACTGCCTGCACCAAGGGAAAAGAGAGTTTCTGGGGGACTGCATATGTCAACATTATCATAGGTCAATGAGGAAAAATACACTGGTCAGTCAAAATCAAGGGCGATGTGCAGAAAAAATTGTAGTATCATGTTGAGGACACAAAACTCTACAAAGGCAGTTGAGGCTTACGTTGGCAGTGAGGGAGTGAAGTTGGAGAGAAAGAAGGACTTTAAACAAGGGGAGAGATGGCAGAAAAGATGAGTAAGGCAGAGAGGAATTCCAGGATGAATATGATGAGAGTTCAGGAAGCTCATGTCAGTAAGTTAAGGTGTGAGGTCATTGACCGAACAGGGCGTGTAGAGTGGGCAGTTTGAGAAAATGCTGCAATTGGCATTGTGAACATAATAGGGAATCCTTCAAAGATGAAAACAAGGTTTGTGATCAATACCTGATGTAGTACTAATGATGAAATGTATGGTGCTTTTGAGTTTTCAATATTTCTCTGTGCCTAGTGACCCCAAAGATTGACCCCAGATATCTGACACAGTCTCCTGCAGAGCCAGATACTTGGGGCAAAATGCTGGTCATACAGGTTCCAAGCTATAATCATCTCATGTTACTGCGAGTTTGGTTTCTGTAAACAACTTCCCAAGAATGATTATTTCACCCATCTAGCCAAATTCTTCCTGTGGAGAGGCAGTGTTATCTGTACAGCCGATCAATTGGAGAGGCAGCCATTGACAGTGAAATAAATTAAATACTGCACCTATTGTACCTAATCCACTTAATTGAAACTACTGTATACACATGCAGATGGGGTGCAATTTCATATTAAAATGTGAATGTAAATCATGAGCATCAGATAGCTAATCAGCAGGAATTTGGAATATATAATGGTTATTGGCATCCTACCCAGTGGAGTAATAACAGTCCAATTTGGCAGGCAGATTTGGGTTTCCTCTGCTTCCTGATGAAGGGTATAAAGGTCCTGAGGGGGAAGTTGTGCAGATCAGGAGGGAGAGAGAATGATCCAGGCTAACATGGTGAGGCACAAGCACATCTTGCAGACAAATTATAGGTTGTTCGTGCCTGCCAAAACTGTGAGTGGATTTGCAAGATTGATTAAAATGATGGCCCGCAGTGTAGACAGTCTGAAATCATCACATTCCCCTTCTATCCACTCTGACATAGGCACTCACTGAGATAGCATGACCACAGCCCCTTGCACAGGGCCCGCTATGCCCAGTGGATTCTCGAGGAGGGCACTTTCTCCTTTTTCACACGTGATTGCAGGAAGGAAGCGCTGCTGTTTTGATAACAGCCCAGTGAATCCAGCTTTAGCAATGAAGTCTTCCACCTGTGGTAAAACTTAAGTTTAACTAATCAGTCGTTAGAATTTTGAGCCTCCGTGTGAATTTTGTCGACATTTGTCCACATTACAGAAACGCAACATCTGATGACAAAGTTTGTTACCGCATTTAATCTCCACTTGAGAGACAGAGAATGGTAATGGGGAGTTGGCAGAGGTGTGTATCTGCATTTCTAGCTGGCGGTAGCATTCTGTTCCTCTTTGAAGCTTTAAAAGTTCTCACTTCTCTTGAGCTGTGAGAATATGGCTGGACTCGCTGAGATGCCAATACTTTACCATTGTCAATTCATCTGGTGCCCGAGAACACACTCATCAGTCATCTGCAGTGTTCTAATGAAATCACCAAAATGGAGCGTTGTAAAATTTGGGGTCGCAGCCTATCAACCACTCAGCTGTTATGTGTAATAAAAGCCCAACACTGCATCCATCAAAAACATCTGCAGGAAGAGAAGGACATCAAACCCAAGCCTTCAAAGAGGAAGACATGGACCCCGGGCCCTTAGAGGTCACAAATGCTACACAGGGCCAGTGGAACACACATATGGAGAACAGAAAAAACATGCGTGGTCCACATGACTGTCCAGTCAGGCATATGGCAGGTAGACTGTCCTTATTGGGTGTCTTTCCTCTGTTTTGGTATCTCACGACCAGTGAACATGTATTTTTGAGGGCCTACTCTGTGTAAACCCTCATTTTTATGTCTGTGGTGATTTGCCCAACTGACTAGACTCAGAAAAAAACCACATAATGGTCTTGGGTATAAGTCACCCTCCTTTCTCCAGAATTTTCTAGGCTTTTGATGAAGTGTGAAGGGGTGGTAATGGGGACATGAGCTCAATGTTTTCATAAAGCCAGCAGAATCTTTTAGTAAAACATCAAATATTAATGTGAAATCATTTTAGGTAGAATGGAGTTAGTTTTATGTAGAGTGAGTTTCTGTTCTGAGGGTAAACTCCATGACAGAGCATTTAAAGAAGGGGCGGGTGATAGCCGTCACTGAGATACTCTGTATCTGTGCTTGAAAAGGTGCAGAGAATAGTGATACCACCTCCCCCCGTCCCTCCCTAAAGGCACACACACCATGCTGGACTGTGCGCCTAGGCTGCCCTCTTCATTACCACAGGGAAAGGATGCTACCACCCTCTCTCTGGGTCAGTACTCTCTGAGAGGCAAAGCGTGATTGTTGGAGACAGGCCATGTGAGTTCAAATCCCAGCCCTGCCACCTTCTAGCTGCATGACCTTGGGCCAGGCCCTTCATGTCTCAATGCCTCAGTTTCCCCGTCTGCAAAATGGTGATGATCACTACAGTCCCTGTCTCACTGGGTTATTCTGAGGACTAAGTTTGTAAAGTGTTTAGAACAGAGCCTGTCCTATCATAATAGCAATCACTGTGTAAATGTGGTTGGTGGTGGGCGGTGGGGGGAAAGGGCACTGAGTGGGAGGAAGTAAGAGGGTGAGTCCCTGAGACACAGACCACCCCCGGCTCGGAGGTTGAGGACAGGAGGATGTGGACACTGCAGGCAGATTCTGGGATTCCGAGAACAGATGTGACTTGGGCAGTAGCAAGCCTCAGAGTGATTTCCCCACAAGCCCAGCAGGGCTCAGGAGCAAAAGATTAGAAATGCTGGGGATGTCCTGAGGCCAAGGACACAGAGACAGGCTCCCGGTCTTCCTCAGCTGAAGAGGGGCAAGCAGCTGACAGGACTTCCGGAGCTAAGGGGGAGCCAGGGTTGGGGGAGGGCCAGCAGTGGGGAGTGAGGGACGCAGCAGTGGCAGCTTGTGTGGGTGTCGGCAGGTGAGGACAGTGCGCACTTGTCCCTGGAACCCCAGTGGTACCTGAGAAGACAGAGCCCCTGACCTGACTGACACATGTCTGCCACCGGGCAAAACGGAGAGCAAAAAAAGGGGCAACTCTGCTATGTGCTACTTACTGTTATTGTCACTTTACAGATGAGGAACGGGAAGCAGAGGAAGGTTATGTAACTCGCCCAAGGTCACAGGGCTATCGAGGGACAGAGCTAGGATCCCAACCCTGTTTCTGGGGCTGAAGGCCTGGAGGGAGTGTGCACATCCAGAGCTCAATAAAGCAGGACTCAGTTGGGCTTCCTCAGATTATAGAAAGCATGCTCTCCACCTTCCGCTGGGCCTCCTTCCCTGGAGGAGGGACTTGACCCAGGTCCTTCCCAGGACTTGACCAGGTCCATTTTATGTGTCAAATTGAAGCTTCCAGCCCGGGTGCTCACCTCAGCCCTGCTAGCCTTTCAGAGCTCACCTGGCAGGTTTCCCAGAACAAAACAAGGCAGGGTCATTTCACTGCCAGGAAAAGAACCAGATAACACTCATTCGAGCTATTTTCACATGGTGTTATTTCTTACTCTATGAAATAAGTATGTCAGGCATCAGACCTGCAGTGACAAGAAATCTCCAAGAACATCTTAGAGACTGTTTCTGAAGAAAGGCTTAATCCACAGATTGGGGTGTCATTGGAACAAAGATACCGTAAACCCTTAAGCCTAGAATTGCTGCCTTCTGACTCAAACAGGCAGTTCCTCTAATTGATTTAGATCTCTATAGGCTATTTTACCAGGCCTCTGTCTCACCTGGAATGTTGTGCCTTCTTGACTATAGCTCCTATAATCTGATGTCTTAAGGCATGAGCGAATTGGACGGAAGAAATTACAAGCGAACACATCAATCTGGACACATGAGAAATCCCGGGTTGAGCCTCTACCCCGATAATTCAAGGCCATGCTGGAACGGAATGGGGACGGTGCAGTATCAGCATTGGAGGGCTTAGCTGCACTGGGTTTTGGTTGTCTGGCCTTGGCCTTGTAGAGGCCCCTGGTAGAGAGCCATTATCTGAGTTGCGTCTACCTTATTCTCATCAAGCTCTACACAGTCACACAAGCCACAGAATTTAAACACTTTGTAGAGGCGCACACACATAATACCTGTTGTGCTTTTATTTGTAAAAATCTCCCCTACTTATGCAAAGCATATTGAATCTTATTTCCTTTCTATGTTTGGAATTCTGGCTGAGCTTATTTAAATCTTCACTGACTTACCTTTAAGCAGTATCTCGTCTGAATGCTTTCATTGCCTAATGCTAATAGTACAGTTTTTCTTGATGCTTTTGGTTTCACTTTGCTTCCTAGTAGGTGATGGCATTTTTAGGTATAAATGGATCACAGGCAAAATAATGCAATGAGGGATTTAGAGCCACAGAGAAATATTACTGTGTGCTTTCCATAGATAATGAAACTCTCCCTATAGGTATGAAGGCACAAGACAGAGAAGGCATACCTCCGGCCTTCTGAATATAGAATAATAGAGTCAAATCTTGATTATCCACATAGACCTTATCCTCTTTGTGAGTAGTTTGCATTAATTTTTTTAATGTCTATATAAGCTTCCCACACCCCCATTCAACCTTCTCCCAGGCCAACTCTACCCATTGATCGGCACAATTTATATTCTCATTTGCTGGGAGTAGTGACCAAAGTTAAAGATGTAAAACAGAATAAGGAATGTAGGGTTAAGTAAAAGACAAAATATTCTAAGCTAAGACAGTACACTTTCAAAACAAAATAGCAACAACTGTGGGCTTTTGGGACAGCTTGAGTTATCTGTACTACAATTCCTCTCCCCTTTATGGCTTACCGGGAGTTGGCTACAATTACCATTTGGTGTTGAATCATGCACATGTGAGCAGACTTAAACCAGGGAGCCTGTACAGCTTCCATATGGAGCTGTTACAGAAATTAGCCAGCTGAGGTTGAAACAGTGAAAATAAGAGGCCAGTCTTGCTGGAACAGTAAAGTAATGTGAAGATAAAAGACCAGGGGACAGAAGAGTTGACCTCCATTTTCTTATTTTTCCTATGCTACTCATTATTCTTACTATTTTTTCAAATAAAAATGGCTGTCAGAAATAGAGCTTTGGGTGAAATTCATTAAAAGCTGTGTTCTGGGGGCATGTGCACTCACGTTCTCCTCTCTCTGAATAATTGGTCACAGTGAACCAAACAAACTGTGAGTGGACCGTAGTGAACCTAGCAAACCATTCTTCAGATAGCTGTGAAAACTTCAAATGCCTTTTCTCAGACTCCTTTTCAAACAGAAAAGTGAATCTGTGTATTTGAGAAAAATACTGATAAGGAGATGCTATGTATTATCCAAGTAAATCGTTAAGACTTTTCAAAGGATTCTTCTTGGAGACTGAACGTCAGGTTTTGTAAAATTATACGGACATAAAATGCAGTGAGGCCATGTTCATCCAAAAGGAACTTGGAAATCAGTGTTGGTTGTAAACTTTGGTTAAATTTATTCTTCCTTCTTTCCTCTGGGTCTTTGTGAGTAGTTCATAAAAAACATTCTCAGTAAAGCACCTTTAAGCAGAATCTCATTTGGATGCTCTCATTGCCTCATGCTACTTTCACAGTTTTTCTTGATGCTTTTGGTTTCACCTTGCTATTATTAAATAGGAGGATAAAGAAGAAAGTCTAACAGTGGAGGCTGTATTTTTTTTTTTCCTATCTCGGTTTCGTCTGGCATTACGTGGCTACGTGACTGAAATACCAGGGTTTTCCTTTTGTGCATTATCTGTGGATCTTGCTTTTCTAGGTAAATCATATTATGATTGCTTGTGATCATGTTGCAAGTGACCTGTCAAGTTCATGTCCAACTGGAAAAGAATGAGAGCCTGCACATGAATGACAAAATTTCTTCTTTACTGACAGCACCTGTGGACCAAGTCATTTAATGTTGGATTAATTTCTTTGAAATTTGGTCCCAGGTGCCCTGCTGGGGTGAGACTTCAAGTTTATTTAGCATGACAGAGGAAGTAAAATAGTCAGAAGCACATCATTTCAAAAGCCTAAACCAGGAAATAGACTGAAAGGGAGGAAAGGACAGTAAGATGAGGGCTCAGGAAAACTGGGGGACTTTGGACCAGTCACTTGCCCTTCCTGAGATGATATTTATCCTCTGCAAAGTTGGAGCAATAATACACCCACTGTGTTCTTGTGAAGATGGCGTGGAAGAGTTTTCCAAGCCATAAAATACCAGAGGTTTGTACTGGATTCTTATTATTGAGAAAGGGGATTGCTATTCTCCTAAGAGAACAAAGAGACTGTTGGTTATTTATCTTTATGTCATATGTAATATGTGATTTGTTGTTGTTTAATAACTATAGAATGTTTATATTCCACTAGGATGCCAGCTGGCAGAGTTTACACTGAAGTCAAAACAGATAAAGAAGGAGATGGATCATACTGGAAGGAATAGTGGGAGTGTTCTTAAGAGTTCTATGTTAATGGTTATGTCTTAATCAGTTTCCATACCCAATTTTTCAGTTAGGAATTTATGAGATGTATTTTGGTTTCTGTGAGTTTCTAAATTCTATTTGGATACGCTATTGTGCCCCAATCCAAATTCCCTCATTTGGAAAGCCAATAAGCCATTAACAGCCTTTATAATTCAGTGCCTAGAACATGCAGTGTGCTCTGGGTATTATCATCTGGGGATACTCAAGAAGGAACCCAGTCATTTTCTGGATTGTTTTTTTCAGTAACATAATGTCACAATGACATTCTCAGTTCTCTTAGTCACTCAGGTCAGACAATGAACGTCACTGACTCTAATCACTGTGCCTTGTATGCAAACTCTCCACACTTCCACTGAACACCCTGTGCCACCTTTTCAATCAGCCCCATGTGTTGGTGTGGCTTTATATTCCTTCCTGAAGTCACATGAGGCATAAGTACAGCAAGCTGGTCAGAATAAGAAAAACTTAGAAACGTCATACCTTGGTGACAGGAAGTCCCCTTAAGGTGTTAGTGACAATGACTGTTATTTTGGAAGCACTTAGGCTGAAGGTAGTCTTGGAAGTCTTTTCCAGAACTGCTAGGGGCAACTATTCTAGAATCATTAGCAGACATTGTTGGTTGGCAAGTTCAACAGCCATTTTCAGCTCCCTGTGGATACCAGGAAGTGAGGTATCTGTAGCTAGGTTTGGCAGTGTGGTTCAGTGCAGGACCATGAGACATGAGGGGAAATCTGTTGTAGGACCTGGGGAATGCTTGTGGTTTCCTGTGGTTTCCTGATACCCTGACAGGGTATGTGTGGCTCCCCCTTTTTATTCATTTTTTAAAAGTTTATTTATTTAAGTAATCTCTACACCTAACATGGCGCTCAAACTCACGACCCTGAGATCAAGAGCCACACACTCCTCCAACCAAGCCTGCCAGGTGCTTCCCGCATTTCATTCTTCCCACTAAAATGTAGACACAATGTCTGAAGCTGCAACTACCTTCTTGTGACCATGAGGTGATAAGACCTCACTACCATACACATATACACACAAAGCCCAAACTTTGAGTGTAGCAAAGTAGAGATGAAAAGAGCCTAAGTCCTTGAGAACATTGTTGAGCTCTCTGCTCAACTCTGAGACTGCCTTATTTTATACCTTCTGTTAGGAAAACATGTATGTTCTTACAGTTTCAATGACTCTTCTGCAGGTATTAGTTACTTTAGCCAAAAGCATTCCCAGTGCATGACACTTTCTGAAAAATAAAGATGGAGGCATTTTTCCTTATAAATACATAGGACTTCTATCCCTTTGTTTGCCAACAAAGCTTTATATAGTTGAAGGAGGAGTCTGAGAGTAGAATGATTTCATTAGACATCATTTTATATCTACAGTTTGGATTATCTATTGCTAATGGGCAGTCCTCCCACCAGAAATGTAAATGTTCATACTTCTCCATTGAGTCATAGCAATATTGCTATTTTCATTACTCCCTTCCACAAAGGAAGTAAAGTTAGTTTTTTGTAAGCTGAATAAAAAGCATCCTAAATAATAATAAATAAATAAATACAAATTAACATCAAGTAGCTGACAAATAGTCCTCCAGACAGATTTTTTAAAACAGAAGGAAAGAGGGAGTCTATATGAAAACCATGCTTTTAGCATAACTTGAAGACAATGTCCAAACTTCAAATAACTATAAGTGAAAAGGCAAAATTTACTGTTTCCCAGAATGTGATCTCTCATGGTCTTAACCCATGTCTGCCCTGCGAAGGCTCTGTGGCAAGCAGAGGCAGATGAAGACAAACTTATGGGAAAATGGAACAGGGAAGTTAACAAAAGGTCCTAAGTTTGTTTTAAATCTACTTCCAGAAAGACTAAGTCAACACTAAGTTTGAAAGTATTAAAAGGAAAACTTTCTAGGAAGAGCAGAGCATAAACCACAAGGAAGGAACTTGAAATTATACATTATTGAATTGATATATATGGTCAAGGCCTAGTTCAACAGGCAGGCATGAAGTGAAAGGACAGACAGAGTATAAAGGAACAGCTTTCAAAACACATAGCTTTTTGGGGGGAACACAAAAAGGAGGAGAAAAGAATCTTTTGGCAATTGGACAGTCAAGAGGAATACAAAAGAAAAGGGGGAAAATTCAGGACCCTGTGAGACAGAAGAGAGCCACAAAACCTAAAAACTTCCAACTTCCCCAATCTCTACAGAATTACCTGAACTTTGCTATATACTGACAGAAGCAGCTACCTATATTAAATCAGCTTGAGTGCCATAACAGATATCATAGACGAGTGACTTAAACAATAGATATTTATTTTCTTGCAGTTCTGAAGGCTGGGAAGTCCAAGGTCAAGGTCTGGCAGGGTTCAGCTTCTTTTTTTTTTTATTGTTTTTATAAACATATAATGTATTACAGTGTTCAGCTTCTTGTGACGGGTCTCTTCCTAGCTTGAAGTCAGCCACTTCTCATTGCGTCCCTCCATGGCCATTCTTCTGTGCATGCATGGAGAGAGAGAGAGACATCTCTTCTTCTTATAAGGCCATCAATCCTAAAGGATAAGAGCCCTACCCTTACTTACCTCTTCAGAGGCCCTATTTCCACATAGAGTCATATTGGAGGTTAAGGCTTCAATGTATTCAATTTGATTCAATGAATTGAGTGGATGCAGTTCAGTTCATAGCAGTGTTGTTAACTCGAAGTCCTATAAAATGCCCTAATACCATAAAAATGAACAAAAGAAAAGAAAGCTATGGCAGAAAAATCAGGAAATAAGAAATACATATGAACTGAGGGTAATACCTTGCCAAACCAAGACAAAACATGAAGCCCAGAAAAAAAATAAAAAACATGGGAACCACCAAGCATAATTAGGTATACTTAAACCAGCTCTTAAGGCTATAAAAAACCACCTTGAATCACAAATTCAGAAACTAAAAGTAGAAATGGAATGAAAACAAGGAGAAATAAGAGCCTTGAGGGACTTTGGAAATAAATGGAAGAAAAAGACAAAATTATCTCATAAAAGAAGAATACATTACAAGGGGCCCAAGGGAGGGAGCACAGGTTGAAATGAAAAAAGACAGGGAGGTAAAACCAATAGAATAAAAATGCCATAAAGAAATAAGTAAAAATGGTCATGGAGAAGGTGCTAGAAAGGGAAGAGAGATAAAGAAGGAATAATATTTGTATTATTGGAGTCCCTGGAGAATAAATGGCAAAACAGTGAAACAGAGCTAAGATTTAAAACTATACAGTAAGAAAACCTTCCAGAAATAGAAGAAGACCTGGACTGACCCACAGCACCTAGGGAAATTAACAGAGAATGATCAGCTCCAAGACATGACCTGGTAAAAGTATTAGATTTCAAAAAGAAAAATAAAATCTCTAAGACCTCCAGGCAAAAAGATCAATTAGCTTACAAAACAATTAGACTGACATAGACTTCTCAAAACCAACATACAAATCAGGGCAACAATGGAACCTCACAGCATTAAAAAAAAAATAACAACAATGAAAGATAGTGTGAAGCAAGGATGATAGATCCAACGAGACTAAAAGCAACCAGTGTGCAACATACAATAACTCAGGGAATTCTGAATTCCTTAGCTCATTTTGAGGACTATCATAGGGGGTGACCTTCATCCAATTGTTATGACTGGGGAACTTCTACAAAAAGACTGACAGTGAGCATATTAAGATATATATTAGACAGAAAGTAAGAATTATGGTGGGATATTAATGCACAAAACTACATATTGTGACAGTACAAATAATTCAGTTACCATTAGGAGGAGGAGGGAGACTGAAAGACAACATAGGAAAGGTGATGGGTGTATGTTACAGGAACTGGGAAGAACACACAGGTAAACCAAACAGTAAAAGTTTAAACAAGAAAGTCAAGTATGTTAAGAAAAAAAAAAGTATAACCACAATAGAGAATGCTAGGACAAAAAAAGGCCTTCCTAAATAACAGAAGAAAATTATAAACAAAAAGAAAATTATTTGTATCTTTAGAGAAAGGCATGGAAAATACAGAAAAATAAGCATAATGATATAATATTATGGCACATTTGAGAGAAAACAGAAGCTGATAAGCTAAACTCATCAATTAATTTTTTTTTTTTTTTGAGAGAGAGGGCATACACACACATGTGCATGGGAGTGGAGAGCAGTAGAGAGAGAGAGGAAGATCAAGAGAATCTTAGGCAGGAACCATACCCAGTGTAGAGCCCAATGTAGGGATCAATCTCTGGACCCCGAGATTGTGACCTGAGCTGAAATCAAGATTTGGAGGCTTAACCAACTGAGCCACACAGGTACTCCCATCAATTAATTCTTAATTAATGCCTTAGTTGGCTCATAACAGAGGATCCAACTATAAGCCATATACAAAGCTGGACCTGAAACAACTTGATGTGGCAAGACTACAAACTAAAGGATGAATGAAGGAATAACTGACAAATGGAAACCAAAAGACATGTGATACTGATACCAGACAAAGCAGGTTTCAAGCCACAGAGCATTAACTGTGACATAGTAGAAAATGTTTTTTATTGTCGATTTTTTCTTGGCTAGAATTTTATGAATTTTGTTTATCTTTCAAAGAACCATCTTTTGGTTTCACTGATTTTCTACATTGTGTTTGTTTTCAATGGAATTAATCTCTTCTCATCTTCGTTTTCTTACTTCCTTTTCCTTGTTTTGGGTGTTCTTTGTCTATATGCTCTTCTTTGTCTATTTAAGATAGAAACTTAGGTTACTGATTTTAGATCTTTCTCCTTTTTTTTTTCTAATTTATGCCCTTAATGTTATACATTTCCCTCTGGCATTGTATTAACTGTGTCCACCAATTTTGATATGCTGAATTCTTATTTTCATTCAGTTCAAAATACTTTTTAATTTCCCTAGAGGATGGCTCATTCAACTATGGGTTATTTAGAAGCAATATGTTGTTTAATTTCCAAATATGTGGGCATTTTCCAGGTTTCCTTTTGTTATTGACTTCTGTATCAAAACTGTAATAGTCTAAGAACATAATTTTATCTCTTCTCTTCTTTTAAATTTAACTTTTATTTTATGGTTCACATTATGCCCTATCATGATGAATAGTCCATGTACCCTTAGAAAGGAGGTATATGTATATACTGTAACCAGGTGAAGCATTCTATTAATAACAGTTAGGTAAAGGTGGTCAATAGTGTTCAGGTTATTGGTATACTTTCTGAGGTACTGCCTACTTGTTTTATTAATTACTAAGAAAAGAATCTTGAAATCTCCAATTAGAAGAACAGATTTGTCTGTCCTTTTAAACTGATCTTTTTGCTTCATGTATTTCAAAGCTCTGTTGTTAGGTATATAAACCTAACAACAAACCTAACCTTAAAGATTGTTATGTCTTCCTGAGGAATTGACCTCATCATGATGCAATGTCCCATTTTATTCCTGATGGTATTCCAATGTCTACTTTGTCTGAAATTAATATAGTTTTTCAGTTACTGGTTGTTGGTTATATCTTTCTTCATCTTTTATTTTAAACTTTTCTATTTATTTCTATTTAAAGTGGGTTTCTTGTAGATATAAGGATACATATTAGGGCTAAAAGCTATGATTTACAATAAAGATATATCATTTATGAATATTTATATACCAAATAAGACATCAACCACCTTTATGAAGCAAAATCTACAGGAGATAGCACTAATAATGGAGATATTAATAAACCACTCTCAGCATAAACAAAATCAAGTGAACAGTAATTAAGCAGGGAGAGAGAAAAGCTAAATAACACAGTCAGTTGGGTGGATTTTATGGATATGTATTGAATTCCCATATAAGAGCAAATGCACATTCTCTCAATAAACCATGGCACAGGCACAATATTGATTGATACTAGAGCATAAAGAAAATATCAGTGACTTCCATTAAACAAAAATATTACAAATTATACTCTCTAATCACAATGTAATAAAAGTAGACATTGTTAGCAAAACAAAAAAATAGAAAATGCTCTTCAAGTTGAAATTAAGAAAACCTTGTATTAAACTTTTCAATAAAATAGAAAATGTAAATTGACATTATAGAATTTAAAAAATAGTTACACTGAAAACACTATATATCAGAATCTGTGGCATAGCAGTGGTTCAAAGCAGTGATCAGAGAATAATTCAGTGCACTATTCACTTTTCTCAATAAAAATAAAAACTGAAACTAAATGAAATACTTAGCTCAAAAAAACCTAGGAGAAAAAAATCAGAGTAAGCAAAAAATGAACAAGGAAGAAAATAATAAAGTTAAAAATAGGAACTAATGAAGCAGAGGATAGAAAATGTAGACATAATTAATAAATCAAAATCATTGGAGACTGTTTCTTGAAAATTATCAAAATACTCAAACAGTAACTAAAGAAAAAAGGGTAAAGTAAAATTGTACAAAACATTCAAAGATAAGAGGGAAGAAATTTAAATAAAACTTAAGATATTACTTTCCATATCTGTATGTGAAATATTTGAAAATCTTAATAAAGTGGATGATTTCTTATGAAAATGAAAATCTAGATTACTGAAGATGAGCTTTTTAATTTTTTTTGAGCTGCATTTTCTTTCTTTTTTTTTAAATTTTTTATTTTTTCAGCATAACAGTATTCATTATTTTTGCACCACACCCAGTGCTCCCTGCAATCTGTGCCCTCTCCAATACCCACCACCTGGATCCCCCAACCTCCCACCCCCCGCCCCTTCAAAACCCTCAGATTGTTTTTCAGAGTCCATAGTCTCTCATGGTTTAATTTTTTTTTTTTATTTAGAAAGCTCAGCAGACCAATTTCCATCAAAAGAGTACAGAAAGTTTTAAGGTTTTACACCCATCCCAAAAGAAACACCAGGCTCAGTTGATTATTTCAAATCTTCAAATAACAGTTTGCCCAATGTGTTGTAAATTCTTCCTGAGCAATGGAAAGAAAGGAAAATCTTCTAGTTCCTTTTACAGAGCAAGTATAACATAGATATCTAAATTAGATGAAGGTAATATTAAGGAACAAAACTAGAGAACAGCATCACCCATGAATATCAATGCAAAGATACTAGATAAAATATTAGCAAACAGAATCCAATACCATATTATGAAAACAATCCACCATGACCTTGTGAGATTCATTCCAGGCATATAAGGTTGGTTTAATAATAGGATATTCATTAATACAGTGTACTAAGAGATTTAAGGAAACAAGTCATATAATTATCTCCATGGATGCTAAAAAACTTTTGACCAAATTTATTATTCATGCATGAATAAAACATTGAAAAAAAGAGTAATTTAATATGTGATGAAAGTGTTATCTCAAATCACTAGGGTCAAACTAGTATAAAGATGGACTTTTCCATAAGAATTTCTGGGAAAACTAGGAAGTCATTTGAAAAAAAAAAGTCTTTTTTTTGTTCACATAAAAGACATGGATAGAATCCAAATGGATTGGGATCCAGATGTCAAAAATGAAACTGTACAAGTACTGGAAGAATTTTGGGTGAATTCCTCTTAACTTTGATGTAAGGAGTGCCTTTCTAATTATGTCTCAAAATCCAGAGCCAACAAAAAAAAAGCTCAGTGAATTTGACTATATACAATTAAAAAATACACGGCAAAGAACACTATAAACAAAGTCAAAGACAACTGACAAACTGGGAGACAAATATGCAACATATACCACAGACAAAAAGGCTTCTATCCTTCCTATACAAAGAACTCTTAAAAGTTAAGGGACAAATAGACAAGAACCTAATGTAATAAATGGGTAAAAGATAAGAATAGACAATTCACACACGTGAACACATGGACATGCAGACACACACACACAGAGCCCATTTCCCAGTTCTGTCTGCTGAGAGATGTAGGAGCAATGATACCCCAGTAGCAATGAATACACCTAGTGCCCAGATATTGTTTTCTTATTACCTTGCTCCCATAAAACCAACTGGGGACCCTCAAGAAATTGGTTGATTCCAGAGCCGGGGCAAAGCAAATGCAAGAAGAACATGGAACATGTTGTTACTAAGAATAAAGAATTGCTCAAATGAATGGGTGTCTATAAGAAATCGGGTCTCAAACTAAACCAGCTCTCAATGGCCAAATACGGTACAATCTGAGAAAAAAAGAAATAATGAAAGTATTAGTTTATAACTTATGAAAGATAATAAGTATACATGAGTCTATGGTGATATAAATAATTCAATACATCAGGGCTGTTCTTAGAGAATGATGACAGTTGATAAAAGAAGAAAGAGGGAAATAAAAAATCACCATTAAAACATCACAATAATAATTGTTGTAGTAACATCCCTTAATGGATGTTAAAAGAGATGGGCAAAATTTTGTGGAGAAACAGATTATTTCTACAGTCTAAAGGCTCTTCCCCATGGTCTTTATTAATTATAAGGGGAAAAGTCATTACAGTGGAGAAACCCAGCAGACACTTCAACCAGGTGATCAAGGTTAATATCACCAGTGATAACGTTAGTCTAAAGACTCTTCCCCATGGCCTTTATTAATTATAAGGGGAAAAGTCATTACAGTGGAGAAACCCAGCAGACACTTCAACCAGGTGATCAAGGTTAATATCACCAGTGATAACGTTAGCACCTTGACCTCTGTGATAAAATACACTGAGGAGGGTACAGTATCATTTCTTTGATATTCTTACCAGAATTGTATGACCTTATCCTAATCATGAGAAAACATCAGACAAACAAATAGAAGGACATTCTCAAAATAAGCAGCCAGTGCTCTTTGAAAGTATTAAGGTCGTTAACATTAAGGAAAGACTGAGAAACCGTCATCACAGATCAGAGGAGACGAAGATGACATAGGCAATGTGGGATTCCAGACTGGATTCTGGAACAGAAAAACAATGAGATTGGGGGGAAATGGTGACATGTGAATGATTTCTGTAGTTCAGTTACTCATATTGTATCAATTTTAATTTCCCAGTTTTGATCCTTTAAGGACGGCTCTGCAAGTTGTTAACAAAAGGGGAAGCTGGGCGAAGAGTATGCAATAGCTCTCTGTACTGTTTTTGCAACTGTTCTGTGTATCAACAATCATTTTTAAACTAAAAGTAAAAAAGAAAAAGACAGACAAATACAACTCCCCTTCTAAAGCTACCATTCCGATGAAGAGAACAGAAAAGAAAGTATACACAACAATACATTTTTTTATTGTTCAGTTTTTTAAATTTTTTAAATTTATTTTCAGTGTAACAGTATTCATTGTTTTTGCTCCACACCCAGTGCTCCATGCAATCCGTGCCCTCTCTAATACCCACCACCTGGTTCCCCCAACCTCCCACCCCCCGCCCCTTCAAACCCCTCAGATTGTTTTTC
>NW_019154149.1:840075-849134 GCF_002288905.1 Enhydra lutris kenyoni | reverse complement strand
ACATTGGGGTACAGATGGCCCTTCTTTTCACTACATCTGTATCTTTAGTGAAAAGAAGGGCCATCTGTACCACAACAATACATTTTTAAAAAAATGGAACCTATCTTCCCAGGAAATGCAATGATAATCTGGAGTGACACACAACTTTAAGATGTCGCAGAGGGGGAAAGGGACTTAAATTCCTGCACTTTCATAGTGTCTCTTTGCTGTCTTGAGTTGCTGTCGTGGTTCTTTTAGGAACCCTTGCTGAGTTTTGGGTGTTAGTATGAGTACATGGAGCCTTAAACAATTTGAATCAGGTGTGATGAGGACCTGGCTGTCATCTCTCCTCACTCCTTTCTATTTTGTTTGGTGGAATCCTCTCAAAATTACTTGTCCTTCTCATGCCTTCCCAGGAATACATCTCCCTGAGGGGATTCCTACTAACAGACATCTCTTAGAGAAAAGAAGGCAGGGTCTTGGTCCCCGGGGTTGGGTGGGGGTTGGCCCTGGGGCTTCTAAGTTCAATCTGTGCACAAATTTTTTATATGAAAGTTTAATTTTTATAATTATAAGGTAATACAGGAGAATTACAAAAATTTCTGAAAAGCACAGAAAAGTAAAGGAAAAAATCATCCAAATCTCACCCCATCACCTTCTCCCAGAGAATACTATTTACTTGTTGGTGCATTTGTTAACAGTCTTCTTCCTATGCACCTGTTTTGTGCAGTTGGGTGCCATACTGTTTATATAATGGTGTAACATACCTTTCACATTCCGAATGCAGCTTTTTGGGGGGCTAATACAAATCCTTTGTAAATATAACTAGAGTGATTGAATAATGTTTCCTCATGTGCCTGTGGCCTCGATACCTCCCCAAGTTCGGGCTATTTCATTTGGAGGACTGACTTGTTCTTCTAAATGATGCCAACTATTGGCAGGTTTTGTGGAGAAGCTTGTGATGGAGAGGAACGGGCCCTGGGCTTAACACCAGAGACATGGCTTAGAAGTTGGACTGTGCTCCTTACAAAGCTTTTAGACTGGGTTCTGCTAATTTTCCCTCCCTGATCTTTTTTCTTAGCTGCAAAATGCCATCACCGATCCATGATCCCCAAGGGTCCTTCAAGCTCTAACATTCTAGGAGAAGAATATTTATTTTAGTTAAAGACTTCTACGAAAATTTTCAGCAATTTTCAAAATTTTGTATGTCCATGTATTAATGTTGACACTGATATTTACATGTTGATACCCTGAAGTTTATATAGGACATATTTATGTGATTTAGAATGTCAGGTAATGGCACTCACACGGTCTCGTTTCGCCAGGAGGGACACTCTTTGGCACCTGGTAACTCTAAAAAATTTTTTTAAAGTCTTATATATTATCCCCTGTTTAGTACAGAAAGGCCCTGTTTATACATTAAAGTAGCTTGCGTGGTCTTAAGCACATTCCAAGAGGAATACTAAGTCCTTATTAATGGACTTCCCGTGAGAAGTTTGTTCCTTATTTTATGGTTATCTTCAGGTCTCACTGAGATTGTGAACTGTCCTAATGCCTCTTCAACCTTAGAAAATGTTAACTGTAAACAGAATTCTTGCAGCAAGTTTTTGTCCTTATGCTGCTGTCAGCGAACTTTGAGAAACTACACTTTGATGAGTGCTATGCATAGGTTCTAACCAGCTACATGGAAGCTTATTAACACAGGCTAATTGCTC
The DNA here is from genome assembly GCF_002288905.1 of Enhydra lutris kenyoni. Lineage (NCBI taxonomy): Eukaryota > Metazoa > Chordata > Mammalia > Carnivora > Mustelidae > Enhydra > Enhydra lutris. The sequence goes on along the minus strand of NW_019154149.1, from coordinate 847,440 downwards.
AGGGGAAAAAAAAACACACCAATTGCTCATTTAAAATGTGCTTTATGTCAAAGGCAGATACTCTAACCAAAACTGTGGCACGTGAAAATGGAAGGGAAATACTAGGTCACATGTTGGGCCTTCACTAGCTCTTGACTATGGGATCAAAAGAATTTTTTTTTTCAAAACCAGATTTTCTTCACACACACCACATTTGTCTCTGATGCATTTGAGATAGATAGGCAAAGTAATCAAAGGTTTTGCCTGCTTCAGGGACAGAATATGGTTGCTGTTTGGTCTAAGCAAAATATTTGCTCAAACACAGCCCAGCAAATCAGCATGGGGAAGGAAGAATTCTATCCTGATAAAAATCAAAAGAGGAATTTGGGGAAATGGGAAGCATATAAGTCCTATATTGGCGGGATTTTCATAACCCACATATACTATGTAAAGGCTACCATGTTGGAGAAAACACACATTCTTTGTGAGATTAATGGTTTTTGTTTTGGTTTTATTCTTTAATTGAGAACTACTTTGGTACGTTACAGTACAGAGAGTTGGCATAACTCATTCCAAGAGGGTCTGCTTTAAAAAAAGGCAAATTGCATGTGTTTTCTAAGTAGAGCTTGCATTTTCTCTCTTTAAGCAGTGCTACGGGGCAAAGTGTCTGCCTAACTCAGGACCTTCTGGAGCTTAATGAACACTTGTTGACTAGAGACTATCAGTCCTCAGAACAAACAGCTACCTCAACAATTCTCTTACAGACTCTTGGATGGAATTTGCATTTTTCTCCCTAGGAAAGGAGTTTCCTTAATTAACAGTTCAAATAACAAGTATTTTATCATGTAGTTAAAAATGGTATAAGATGCAATGATTTGAGATTTCAGGACTGCAGAATTTTGGCATTCAGCTGAGACTTGGAAGACATGGTTATGTTTCCAATTCATATAGAACTAGCTGTGTGATCCTGGTGAACAATCTGGGCCCCTGTTGGGCTAGAGATAATCAGTATGGCTCCTGGTGGTGCTAATAATCTATGATTCTATGATACATAAAACTAAGTGCTAACAGGAAAGAAAAAAACAATCTTGGGGACATCATCCTGCTGATAAATTCAAATTTAAGTAAAAAACCATCCTTCTGTAATAAGGTCACAAGGTCTGGTGAGGTGACACAAGGGAAGGCTACAAAGGCAGGGTGATATGTTGAAGTGCTGCTAGGGGAGGGATGTGGCCCTCTTCTTGGCTATAGTCAAGGAGTTCGGGACTGGAGGAGACCTTTTAATTGGATTCCTCATAGCAAAGCCAAGTAGACCATTGGGTGGAGATGGACAGGACCTACTGGTCTCCTCCCAGTCGATCCCGTTATCGTTGGCTGTAGATCCAGAGGACTCTGATTCATGGAGGTAGTTGTAGGTTTAGGAAAGGAAGAGCCTAAGCTTGGCCATTGGGTAACTGGTGGGAAGCTTCTTGGCTGTGCATCTACTTCTGTGCAGCCGACTCTGAGTCTCTCTTCCATCATTCTGAGCTGGTCCAAGTGCTGTGAAAAGAGCAAGAAGCAACCACCAAGTTGACTGGGCAGCATGGCCTCTTTGGGGCAACAATTTCCAGGACATCAGGTGATGAGGCAAAATTTCCCAGTGCTGATACCTCTGTTCTCCCTCCCCCACCATGGAGCAGCTGGACTAATTGTACCTCTGATGCCCATCCTTGAAATTTTCAGGTAAAGGATGAATAATTTCTGGGGATCTAATATTCGGCTGATGTATAAGAATCTAGGGTACAGAGCTAATGGTAACTATAGTTAATGAAACCATACTATATACTTGAAATTTGCTAAGAGAGTAAATCTTAAGTAGTCTCACCACACACACACACACACACACACACACACACGGTTACTATATAAAGTGATGGGTATGTTAGTTTGATTGGGATCATTTCACCGTATATAAAAATTTCGAACCATCCCTTTTGTATACCTTAAATCTATACAATTTTTATTTCTCAATGACACCTCATTAAATCTGAAAGAAAAAAAAGATTACTTCAAAGCATGAGGGACTTACCAGTGCATTCCACTCCCTGAAAATAGGCAGAGCAGCTTAAAGTTTACTGTAGGCAGTCATTTCATTTCTTCTAATGCCATTCCTAAGGATTTGATTGTTAACAACTTAATAGAAAAATAAAGGTTTCACATGATGCTAAGAACCAGGAAGCTTTAAACAAACACACTGATTTAAAACTCTTAAATGTTTCAAAGTGAAAATCAATAACCTGAACCCTTTCCAAAAAATGTTCCAAAAAAATGATTACTCAATAAAAAGAAGCTTCTACTTCTTAATATTATTTTGACAGCATCAAAACTTACAGCTTATTAACCAGACTCTGGCCCCCACACCATGCGTGTCCTTTTACCGAATGAAAACAGAAACAAAAACACAAACACAAAGGAAATCCCTACAAACACAGCCAGTCCATGCAGCACTGCTGATTCCCACCTGTTGGAGAAGTGTTTATATGGGTCTTTTGACCATTTACAAAGCACTTTCATGGACATTAGGTTCCCTCTCTCTGGCCACTGGGAAAATGCTTTAACTTCCCTCTGGAATTCAGCCCTTCAGGCTTGCAGAGTGAGCTCCGGGAAAAGACTCTTGGCAGCCATGCTGCTGAATGGGTTTATGAGAGGAGCCCAGGGACAGTGCTTGGAGCTCCAGGAAGCAGTTTTCTCAATCACCAGACCAGGAATGGAGATGATTGATCTCGGTGACTCTTCATTTTACCTCTCTCATCATTATAAATTACCAATCTGTACTTGGCCATGGATGGAGGTTGGGGGGTGGGTGTTGTACAAAGGGACTTCAAATCAAGGAGCCCTAGAATGTCAGAGCTGGAGGGTTTCCAATCCCCTTAATTTATAGACAAGGGGATGGAGCCCTCAGATGCAGAAGTTGATTCCCCAGGGACATCTCAGAGCCAGCCACCCGACACTCTCCCCTACCCCAGTCAGCCTAAATATTATCTTGAACCTAGATTTCTAATCTCCAGGAAAAAGACCCATGTGAGTCTCCTTAAGTGATGAAGCAAGAATTGCTCCACCGTCTTCTTTCTTCCTCTTGCCTGACTGACTTTCTTTCATATGAGGGCATGGCTCAGCAAACTGCCTCTCCCCCATTCAGCCACAGTTGAGATGAGGGAAATTGCATCATGAGAATTTTTTTTTAATCCAACAGTTAACTGATGCCGCTGCAGTCCCAAAGTCCCAGGGTGTCAGAGTTGCTGGGAGGGGCCCCAGGACTGTAAATAGTAATGTGGTAAGCATGGATGAGGACCTGAGCATTGATAACAAAGAAACGTGGGGACAAAGCCTGACTATGGTACTTATGAGCTCTGTGACTCTGGGCAAGTCCCCAGGCTCTGAGAGCCTCAGTTTCCTCTCACCAGATATGTAGTAGATAATAGCAGTGCCTACCTCAGAGAATCAGGATGCAGGAGTAAACAAAATAACGTAAGTAAAATGCTCAGCACAGCTCCTGGCGTTTAATAAAGGCTCAATCGACATCATCTCTTTATTCTTAGGTTAAATATGTATGAGGAGTCACAGGAATATCCCACAGAAAATCATAACAACATCTTCGTCAGTACTGTACACCTAATTAAGCAGTGATTGATGTAAATTTATGTGGTATTTGATATTTAAGACTCAGTAGGAACCAAGAGCCGGGAACACAGGAAAATCTCTGAAATGGGGTCATTGTCTATGACCATCAGAAAGCCCAAGAGCAGGGACTTGAAATTTTGACACCAGATCGAGATCCACAGGACCAAAGGGTAGAACCAGAAGTTCAGAGAATTGTCCTGATCTAATTTCAGATCACCTCCTGGGATCACCACCTTCAGGGAGACTGGTGGGCTTGACCCTGAAGGGACTTGCTACCTCTCGGATCCTGTGCTCGGCTTTGATGACACGGACCTAGGTCCTCCTGTCACGAGGCTTACAGTTTTGGTGGGGTAGGGGGCTCTGCCTTGGAACAGGCACAGAGATTCTGAAGTTAAGAAGGGTTGAAATGCACCAGCCACAGGAGTGGAAGGTGATGCTTCCCAAAATGGAGTCCACGCTTCCTCAGATGAGCTGTTATCTGGACCAGATTTTCTTCGCAGAGAGTAACTCAGCCAGGTCAGAAAGAAATGCTTAATGTTTTAAGTGGAAATCTGAGGTGTGACAGGATGACACATGTATCACATGCTTTCTTAAATTAATCTTAATGGTAGAAACTATCTATCAGAGCCCGTGTGATCTAGCCTTTACTGCAGCTCTAAGAATGGAAGATTTCAAGTTCTTTGAAATGAAGATTAGTACCTGGAGACTCCAAATTAAACTCCTTTAGAAGTAATTCAAGTCAAAAATCTCACTTTAGAAAGCCGGAGAATCAGCATTTCTGTACAATCAAGCCTCTTAAATGATTTCTGGTTTTACCCCAAGAGATAAAGACCCATCCAGTCTCCTTGAGTCATGAAGTCTTCGGTTTTGATTCTGTTCTCTTGTGCCAGTGGTCCTCCCAGGAGGTTCTTTGCATCAGGGTTTGTGAATATGGGATATTGGTGAGGTGTGGAGGGGGCCCAGTCAGAGAGAATGGGAGAAGCCTACCCGACAGGGAAAGGCCCCAGGGGAGAGGCTGTGACTTCTGGAAGTTGGGCCAAACTCCCAACTTGGAGCTGTGTTGCCATATCAGAGAGGGACAACAGCCTGGCCCAGAGGAATCTTCTACCTTCGCTGAGGTGCCCCGGGGAGTGGAATGGGAGGAAAGCAATGGGACTGGAGGGACTAGATGGCTGAGCCACCCGGAGGACAGCAGCCGTTCCTTGGCTCTGATTTTGTACTTCCTATAGCTCCTGCCCTTCCTGCAACCTGCTTTCCTTTTCCTCCACTCCCTTGCTGCAGGAAGCTTGGCTCAGAGGCACATCTGAAGGTCCACTCAAGAGCTCAGTTCTAAGGCTCTAGGGCCCCATCAGAGCCCGAGATGGGCAGGAGGAGAAGGAGGAGGAAGGGAAAAGGGCGAAGGCAAGGCTGTTACCCTGCCTGGGAGCTGATGTTGACAGTGAGCGAGTGCTGGGCCTGGGCAGGCTGGCCAGCCCCTACCATGCTGCCTCTCTCAGCTTCCTCTCCGTTTCAGGAGGGCTCCTTCTGCCCAGCCCAGCTTTCCCTCCTGGTTTTGATCTCAAGAAGAGAAAGCCCCTGCCCCTTTTCCGAAGCAGCAGCAGGCACCACTTGTCTCTTCTCTCCTTCCCGCAGGCACTTCTGTTCCAAGTGCTGCCTCTTGCTGGCTCCTTCTGCTTCTGCTTGGTCCTCCTGCTGATTGGGAAGAAAGCGCACCAGTGGAGTGATGGGGGTCTGGAAATCTTAAAGGAGCAGCTTTATTACTGCTGGAATTTTATTTACCCAGCACATTATTATTATTTATTGTTTGTCTTTCCATAATCAATATAATCCGCTGAGAAAAGTGAATACAAAGTGACCATAATCACCACATTTAAATGTTAATTGTGGATATTCTGAGTTTCCTCTAAGGATTTTCTAGTAGATCAAGTTCTAGTCCTGGCAACAATCATTATTAGCAATCAAATCCAATTTGAGAATCATTTACCGAGGGCACGAAGGTTGAGGGCAGTCAGTCGCCGCCACCTCAAGGGCTCACAGTGGAGGGCTTAAGACTGGAATGCCCATGAATCAACAAGCCACAGGGATCATTTGAAAACTCCCTGTACCGCTTTTGCCCATAGTTCTTTGACGGTGGAGGCTTTGACCAGAGGAGTTTACAAGAAGTCAGACTGATAAGGCTGTCAACCCGTATTTGGTTAAGAACCTGGTTTTATGCAAAATAAATAAACATTTGAGCAAGGCCCCCCTGGGTACCGGAGGAGCTGTATTTTAGCCCCTTGTTTCTGCATGTTAGCACTGCTCTTTTCTCAGACTAAGATTACAGAAGAGGTCAAACTCTGGGCCCCTTCAGGGTCAGACTCTGAAGGCAGCCACTTCTTGTAGCACCTTCTACTTCATTAAAGCCGCAAACGGGCTTCCCGGATTCTAGGTTCCTGTCTAGTTTCCCCTCAAGGAGAAATGTCACATCTTGAGCAAAGTACCCAGTCTCCGGGCCTCCGTTTCTCCTCGGGGGAGGGGGAAGTAAAGCAGAGCTATTTGGACGATTTTGAGAATATGAGATAGTATTAGAGAATAGGATGAAGAAAATGAGCCCCAGAGAAGAGACTTTGCTCAGAGTCACACAGATAGGATCAGAACTGGCACTCTGCTCTGTCAAAGCTGTCTACTGCTCTTCCTAAGAATCCTACCTAGCCTTAGGATTTCAGTAATGTGCCAAGACGATTCCCTCTGTATAATAACATGAAGAAGGCAAATGAGAATTCTGGGACTCCGGAGTGCTATTGCTCCTGAATGCTGGAACCGAGCCCTACCCCTTCCTACACCCCTTCTCCCTTTGGAGGCCAGGAAGCCCTCCGTGAGGGTGTTGGCTACCGGGGTGCACTCTGTCCTGGACCACCACTGGAGGCTGAAGGACGGGAAGAAGCTGCACGTGGAGGGAGACAGATTCTCCGGCCAGAAGGGAGACAGGCAGCCGGTGGGTGGCCAGTGGGCACATACCCCACGGCTTTCTCGTTTCCCAGAGGACGAAAGAGCAGAAGTCCTTTGCCCCAGGCACGTGGCGGTTGTGCGGGGAAGGTGATTCGTGCAGCTGACTTTCCCAGCGTCCTAATCCCGAAGCCATGGTTCACACAGTCGCAGTCGCTAAAGCCTCCCCTCGCAGCCCACGGAATCCGGGGTCCGGAGCTCGCGCACCTATTAGGTGCGCGCCGCGTCCCGCAGCCGGGCCGGCCACTGCGGCATGCCCGGCCGGCCTGGGTGCGGGCACGCGGCGCCGCAGGGACGGTGAAGGTGATCGTCTTCTCCTTCCCGGCCCCGCGTGCTCTGCGCTGCGGGCCCGAGGGATGCTCGGGCCCGCCAAAGTTTGCTCCGGTGCTCGGGAGCATGGAGGAGAGTCCCTGGGCTGTGGGGGGTCGACCCCGTTCCCCGTAGCAGTTAGTGCGCTCTTTTCTGGTTCCAAACAGTAACTTCCGTAGTGGGAGTGGGTGGGGGTGCACAGGGGGGGTCCCCTTCTCGGAGCCCGGGTCCCAAGCCCCGCCCGCATCCCTACAGCTGTCCCCCGGGCTCGGGCCCGGGTCCCAGGCTCTGCGGCCGCTCCCACCAGCTGATTTTGACAGAGGGGGGTCCCAGGCGGCGCAGGCGGGCACAGCGAGCCCCTGCCAGATCCGGGGCCGATAACGTGCCGGCTCCATGTCGCGGCTTCGGGCTGCCCAGGCTCCGCCCCCTGTG
>NW_019154149.1:769752-839675 GCF_002288905.1 Enhydra lutris kenyoni | reverse complement strand
CGCCGCCGCCGGCCAGCAGCCCGCCAGGAGGGCGGCCCCGCCGGCCCGAGCTCCCAGCGCCTGCCGCCGCAGCGTCGGGGCGCTGGGTGCGCGGGCAGCCGCGGAGCGAGCGGACCCGAGCGGGCGGCCGCGCACTCGCCCGCCCGGTGCCACCGCTGCCGCCGCTCCGGAGCGCAGAACCCAGCACCCCCGGCGTCTGCTGCCGCCGCGAATGCGGCCTGGGCACTTTTAGCCGGGCGGGAGGGCCGGAGAGCCGGGCCGCCGAGAGCCGCGAGCGAGCCGCGCCGAGAGCCGCGCCAACCCGCCGCGAGCAGGGACGGACGCCCGCCCGCCGCCGCCGCCGCCGCCCGGCCGCTATGGATCTATTCGACTTTTTCAGGGACTGGGACTTGGAGCAGCAGTGGTAGGTGTTGAATTTTGCCTTCTCCTCGCTACTCAGGTCCCCCGGCTGGGGCTGGGCTTTTCGCCTTTGTTAAGAGGAGCCGGGGCTGTGGTGGGGGCGCCCCAGACGCCCTCCCACTTGATCTCAGCTACCTCTGGCCCCGCCGCCGCGACTCCTCGGTGGGGTGCCCGGGTTGGGAGGGGGGAGGTGCGGGCCGAGGGTGGGATGAGGGTCCCGAAAGCGTAGCTTGGCAGCTCAAGTCCAAAGAGTTGCCTTTGGCCCAAATCCGAGCCCGTGCCGCCTGCGGGCTGAGCCGCACGACCTCCGCGGGGATTTTCTCCGCGCTCCGCGGGCCCCGCCGGCCTCCCGGCGCACCGGATCCTGCCTGCCCCAAATGCTTCAACTTTCCAGGTGTCCAGCGCCGGCGGCCGGGCAGCAGGGACGGGCGGCGGCCAGGTGCCGCCGGCCTCCCTCCGCTTCCTCTGCGGCCACCTCCCCCGCCGCCGCCGCCACCACCTCCTTCCCCGCGCCGCGCGCACACCTTTCCTTCCACTCGCTCAGCCCAAGTTACCCGCTCTCGGGCGCCTGGTGGCTTAGGGGACCAGCAAGCGGAGGACCCCGGCTCCTGGCCGATTTCAGCGTTAGCTTTCAAGGCTGAGGGTTTTTGAAGTTGGCCCCCCGAGATCCGCTGCTCCGACGGGTATGCACGTGTAATGACCGGCTGGACCCCTGTCCGCCGCCCCCACTGGGAGGCAGCTGCAGGTTTGTGTCATGGGCACCCAGCTCGGACTAGTCAGCTTTTCCCAAAATACCGTAAACTTGCCGCTCAGAGCGTTTTGAAAGATGGTGCAAAGGTGACTGGAGAGCCTGAAAGTTGGTTGTTACTCACTGCATGCTGTGAGCGCGCGTGTGCATAAATAGCGATATACATATCTATTAACTTTTGTAAAAACTCCATCTTCTGCCACAGGCGTTATTATTGTTAATCCGTCACAACATTTTAACATATCAATTGTCCCCCCTCCCTACACACACAACCCATGGAATGGGGGGAGGGGGAGAGGATGCGACTGCAGCATCCTTGCTTATTGCCTTTTTAAATGTAGTTAAGATAATCTACCATACCCACCGATTGTGTGAAATCTTCTGCATCTTCTGCAATGTTAAACTGCTGGCAGCGGTTGACTATGACTGCTGTGTATTTTTACAAGGATTTCCCTTGCTGATGTGATATTTTAGGCAATTTCCTTCTTTAGAAAAGGGTCATACTCTTAGCCAATAGCTTCATTATGCCAATCGGGACTCCTTTAGTTGCAAATCCAAGATCATCAGAACTTAAATACATTTTATTTTACAGCAATTCTGGGTAAATCCTTGAAGCCACAAATTATGCTGTATCAGTATTTATCTGTAAGGCATTTTTTATACCATGCAGGGTTTTATCAGCCCTGCAAAAAAAAAAAAAAAAAACCCACGATATTATAATTTTTAATAACCATGCTGTTATTTAAAAGTAAAGATCACAATAAAATTAGTCCTCACTTAAATATTACGCTCCTGCAAACAGCCTTTACTCTGCTTCACTAATTTATTTTGCAGACAACTGATAACCAACGCATTACTATTTGCATACAATTTGCCCAATATATGGTGTGGGTAACATGAATTTAACAGATGTTGTTATAATTGATTTCGTGGGTGTAGTTCAAATGTTAAACATTTCCAAGGTATTAGGTTTTTTTAAAAAGCATTTATTATATTATTTAACTTCAGTTTAAAACACGAAAACATGCAGTTGTATATTTAAAGAGGATGGACTCTTGTGATTTCTTTTTTCAGAAAGACATTCCCCCCAATCTGGGGACTATTTTTTCTTTTATTAAGGAAAATCCAAAACCTTTTTCCCTCCAGTTCTGTAACTATGCCACATCACTTAGGATACACGCAGACTTGGACAGTCTGCAAATATGATGTGAAATACGGGTGAATTAATGTAACACATCTGCATAAATAAGCCAGCCTTTTCCCTCCGTGCCCATGCACCAGGAAAATTTCTCCTTCTTACTGTGTGATTGTGAGGGGCAAACTTCCTTATGAATCTGTATGTAAACATTTGTAATGAGGTTTGTGCATCTGTTTTGACCACCCCCCGCACCACCGGAAAAAAGGGAACATAAATGTGACAATGGTGGATGAACTAAAAAGCTTGATAGTGTCTTGAATGGAAATCTGTACCTTTGCAAACTCTGAGGACATCTAGAGCATGCCAATTACATGTTCATTATATGTTCACTTCCCCTCCTGGGGAGTAAGTAGCTGTTTAGAGTGCTGGCATCCTTTCTGCCCCCCCCCCCACCAGAGGTCCAAGGAGGAAAAAGGCGCCAGCCAAGTTAAGGGTCTCATTTACATTGGCTCTTTTCTCTACATTCACTTGTGGAACAGCAAACTCTGAGCTCTGTCTACCGCAGCCCTAGATGTCTGACAACAAATGGATCAAGCTAGCTAAAAGATAAACTCATTTACCTAGACTTAATGAAGGAAGAATTTACATACACAGGCATATGTGTTATTTGCAAACACTCGACTACAGTAAACAAAAAAGTACATGCTCATTTATAAACACACATTTGTCGGGATGAATGCAGATGGGAAGGATGGGGCATGAGTGACACTGCAGTGTGCTCCCGCGCTGGGTCTGGGAGCGCTCCAAGCCTAAAGGAACATAGCCCTGGATTTCACAAACTGCACGAGTATCTTAATAGGTTGTGCTCTGGACTCGACTAAAGGGCCAAAGCACAAGTTCTTTAAGATTCTTGAATGAAGGAGCGCTGTTTGCCTGAGTATGAATTTAATATGAACCATTCTGTGAAAGAAGAGGAAGGTGCAGATGTCTGTCTGTGTGCACATGTCTGTCTGTGTGTACCAAAGACACCATTGCTCTTAAAAGAAAATGAAAAAAGATGAAGACAAAAATGAAATGTGATTGTTTATGTGATCCTATAGGTTTGCCTGTGGTTAGCCAGTAAATGAATTCTTGAGGTGTCCAGAGATCCCGTAGCTAGGTTTAGGCTTGTTTACCACCAGTGGGGATGTCATTAATCCCCATTTAGGAGAGTATAAAAGCAAAATCAGTGTGCAGCCTGTCAGTCCTGCGAGCTTCCCTGCCCACCCTGCCCCATATTGATTAGGTATCACTTTGTGACAGGCCAAGGTCCTTTTGGGGGACGTTTATCTTCTTTTCATTATTGAAAAATAACAACAACAACAACAACAACAAACAACAACAAGAAAGAAGGACAGACAGGTACGGAAAGGGAACACAGAGTTCCACACAGAAAATGAAAAGCAAACCACCACAACAGCAAAATCAGACTGTGAAAAAGTGTCATGAAGATGGTGGCAAAGCCGAGGGGAGGGTGGCGGCCTCCTGGCTGCGAAGGCCTGCGGTGATCGTTTGTAGTTTCTAAGCGATGGCTCACAAGTAGCCTCATTAGAGGCCAGCTTCCACACGGGCAGTTACACAGGAAGAGACTTAAACTCACTAAACTGTTATATAAATAGAAAGTTCAAAGGTCTGCGTGGGGCTGTCAAGGCTGCGAAGGGGCCATGTGCAGGCCAGGCTTCTTCTCCCGGGGGGAGGGTGCGGGGGCAGAGGGGGAAGGAGCCCCTGGGGGCCTGCTTTGCGGGGGAGGGGGAGACCCCGGTCTCCAGACAAAAGTGAACTGTTTCAGGGCAGCCTGGCCGCCAGCAAGGCCTGTGTAGCTGTAGTTGTGCGCAACAGTGGCCCAGACCTGGTTATGGATGGGAAGGTGTCTGGCGGGTGGGGGGGGGGTACACAACCTGCACCAGCCTTGGGGCCGGTGGGGTAGCAGGAACGTGGAGGCCTCCGGGCAGGGTCCTGTTTTGACTAAGGCCTACAGGTTGCCAGGATTTCTCATTCTCTACGTGCATCCATTTCTCTCTCCCTGTTCCCCTCTGTTTGCCTTCCATGCATTCATTCAGGGAAGCCTGTGGGGTTGAGTCTTTTAAGGGCGTGTCTGGGGAGGCTAGATGGGAGGCAGTGAAGTTAGCTAGTGTGGTAAGAAAGGTCTCCTCTACAACCCACTCCCCACCCCTTACCCCCTTGCAAACATCCCCAAAGAATAAAAGCTATCTCTCTAAATCTTAGAAAGGCACATCTATTGGACAAGAAAGAAAATGATCGCATGTTCGAAATCAGTTTAATGATACATGAATTGTTTTGCTAATGATTCAGTCAAGCATTTAACAACTTTAAAATATACAAATCAAAATTGAAAATGACTGCCTTAAAAATGAATCTGTCATTATAGACATAAACAAGATTCCAAACATTTAAACATTTTGTAGATGGATAAAAATTATGTTGTATTTAAACATGCTAATTATTGTTGAATAGAAATGGCTTTAATGTGCTGAACCTTTATTTCATGCCCATTATTCTTAGCTAAGACTATTTCTTGCATGCAAAATTTGTACACGTTTCATGTAATTTCAAAATCGTAAATGTCCAATAAAATAGCCATCTCTGGAACCATCTAGAAGCTGTAGCCTTATGAGCTTGTAGCTCATACCTCGGAAAGTGAAACTGCCATATCCTTGATTAGCCTGTAGCCATGTAGACAAAACATTGTTCCAGTGATAACATTTTTCACTTTTAATTTTGTCTTTCTTTTTCTGATTGTTGTGGGATAAAGAAAGAGAGATTTTAAGAACTTGTTTACTGATAGCGGGAAGGAATGTGTTGCTGATTAAAGAACCTGAGACCACAACTTGAGCAAGCCTTTTGACCAGTGTGTGTGTATGCATGTGTGTGTGTTTCACCTGTGTATTCTAGAATACATCACCACTGCTGCTACTATTATTTGAGGGTTTAGTCTGTGCCCCGGGCATCAGCGAGTGCTTTGAATAGTCAATCTCACTTTATCCTGCAGACATCTTTATGAGACAGGACCTGTTACGATCTCTATTTTACAGATGAAGTAATGGAATCACTAGCATTGGTGATGCTGGCCAAGTTCTACTTGAGATGGAGTTGACCCCAGAGTCCATACCATTGACAACTGACATTTTGTCTGAGCCTTTTCAACATGTGGAATACTTTCCTGTGTGTCACTTCATTTGGTTCTTATAAATTAGGGTGCGCAGCTGTCATTCCCATTTTACAGATGAGCCAACAGCTCTAGAGAGGTTGTTTGACTCACTTAAGTTCACACAACTTGGTTAGTAGTAGAGCTTGGTCAGAAATCCACACCTCCCAATTTCCAGGTCAGGTGTCTTTCCCCAGAACCTCATTGCCTATTTTTTATTATTATTGTGTGGGTCTGTGCCCTTAGTTGTCATTGAAACAAATGGTTTGGATTATGTATACCATACTTGTGTAAAAAAAAAAAAACAACTGTGGAATTAGCATGTAATTGACTAGCCATGGAACTCTGCTTTTTTTCTTTTAAATAAAATAAAACAGTTTGTGTACTGATATAATCTCTTAGCACTTCTTTGGTGAGTGCCCCTTTAATGCCCCTTTAATGAAAACATGTGAATCGCAAACTATATATATATATATATATATATATATATATATATATATATATGATTTGAATTTTGCTTCTTTTGTGTGTGTGTGTGTGTATATACACATATATAATATATATAATATGTGGAATATATATAGAATATATATACATATCCTTGGAACTGTCCATTTAAATTTGAATGCCTTAATTTTGAAGATCTGATACCTGAACACAAAGAAGACCATGGGATATTTGGTTGTTTTGGAACCTCAAAGCTGGGAGCCTGAGGTGGATAACATTTCTTTCTAAAGCTTTGTAACCTCCACATCTGTTCTTTGATTTGATCCTTACATTAACCTTGTGGGTTTCTCAGGACCGCTATTATTAGCTGTATTTTATAGATGAGAGAACTGAAGTTCAGAGAGGTTAAATGACTTGTCTAAGTTTACACAGTAAGTGGATGATCTTAGGGTTTGTGTTTATTGCTCTTTTCACTGTGTTACTGCTGTTGTATTAAGTCGTTTATGTTTAAATATCCACACCGCTTCCTAGGGAAGGATGTATCACCCTCCTACATCATCTAGCACAGTGCCTTTCCCATTATAGGTGCTCAATAAACATCCATTGATTGATGTTAGAGTCCATCAGCTCAGAGGGCCCTATGTAAATGCTTGTATCTTTCAAAGATAGTTGCTCAGTAAATCCTGGTGATAGTACTGGCCCTCTGCCTCTTTGATAGTGTTTTGTCTGTAATCTTTTTGAAGGTCTCCTAGCCAGTCTGGTCTCTTTTGCAGAATGTAACCAGGAAGAAAAATGGTTACCAAAGAAGCTTAAGAGTAAGAGGCAAAATTAGAAACTTTGTTATTTATTGGTGTGATTGAAAAAAAAAAAAAACAGAACTTCTGTGAATTCCAAGATATGCATAGAACTGAAAAACTCAACTTTTAAGGTACAGGGCACGGGAGTTAACGGACTAGTACTGTGTCTCAATCCGTACGGAGAACGTTAAAGAAGAATGTGTGACAAAAATATGAAGGAACTGAGTGGTCGGAGGTTGGGATTCCTCCAGCTTTCCTTGAGTTTCAGCCTTCATGACTTGGATTTCATCACGAGAAGGCTGTTTTTCCACTTAACTGTAGCAGATCCACGCCATAAATTATCATGACTGTTAAACAAAGGTCTAGCACTAGGTTCCTCTAATGTAAAACTTTTATGTTGCACTTTAATGACATTTTATATGCATGTTCAAAGCAAGGCACATTTTACACTGTGGAGAGACCGATGCTCTGAATTGTTGAATTTATTTTAAAGTAAATCTTTTCGATGACCTTAGCTGCTAACATCCACCTACTTACTGAGCTGAGAAAAATTATCCGAGGGCTTAAATAAAATGGCATGATTTAAGCAGAGCTGAGAATAACACTACAGCTAGAATCGGATTTTGAGTATGGATTGCTTGGTTTATGGAATGCTATTTTTTATATACCTGTGCATTTTGCTTCATTTGAAAAAGAAAATCAGCCAGTGATTTAAAGTAATCTTTGATTTGGTTCTTCAGTAGGCCTGTGCTGGTAGATGAAGGTATAAAAGCCACACATTGGGAAATAAGCTAAGGAAACAGGTTTGGCTTTCATTACAAATTCAAAGTCACTCATCTGTTTATTTTTCCAATGTTCCTCTTGCTGGGAAAAAAAGGAAAAGAAAAAAGAAAGCCACATTACTTTCATCCTATGAAGAATGATTTGTTTCATTGCATTTCCAAATAAGAATTTTCTGTACTGTGTGTCATCTTCAGTGGAAACCAGATCTCAGTAGCAGATACTGGTTCGCTTGGTGGCCTTGATTAAACTCTATGACTGGAGTCCGAATTTTGGGTTCTATAGGCGACATATCTTCTGGAAAGAGCACTGAAATTTTTTATATAAATAAAAAGGTAAAACCCTACTTATCTTATAGTAACACTGCCGTTGCAGTGTCTGCTTTAGCAATCATTGCAGGAAGAAGTTTCTGAGGAGTCCAATGTCTCCTCAGTCTTTGGATATCTTAGCATGGTTCGATCAAAACAACCTGCCAGAAGGAGCATGTTACAGACTCAGTTTAACCTTCTGACTCTGGTAATATGTACATAATGACCCAGCTATCTAGTGACTGATGAAAAATGCATTCACAGAAGCTTTACTTCTCCTTTCAGGATGACAGTCAACTAATTTTTTGAAATAAATTAATTTTCCAAAGGAACTGACTGGTGGGGTTTGCATGCCAGGTCGGCATGGCCATAGTAACTAAATTAAATTCCAGGATGATGGATGTTTCTGATGAACTGCCATGGAATCATGGCGAGGTCTCATTAATTAGCCATTATTTATTTGCTGGCAAAAAGTCTTGGCTTCGGGATGTAGAAATGAATCAGTCCCTCAAACCTGGTGCTTCAGGACTGGAGGGCCCTTCAGAATCACGTGGTCCAGCCTCCTCATTGAATGGGTGAGGAGACTGAGGCAGAGGATGGGGAATAATGGCTTGCTCAAGGACATACACTGGGTAAGTGATACGGCTGGGTTGGGAGGCCTCATTTCCTGGTCCAGTGTTGGTCAACTCTATTGAGAACTGTTTCCACTGTGTACCTACTCTGTGCCCAGTGCTTTGTGAGGCAGTCCCTTTTACGCGAGTTGAAAGGGATGTAAAAATGACCTTCTGGTTCTGCTGAGTTGACAGTGGAACATAGAACTAGATTTGGGGAGATAGTATATTATGGATAGAAATAAAATAAGAATTCAGAGATAGTGAGAATGTGAGCTAGAGTTAAAAAAGAAGTATTCCTCACTGAGGCCTATGAAACTTTTTTTTTTAAAGATTTTATTTATTTACTTGACAGAGAGAGAGAGAGAGAGCAAAAGCAGTGGGAGCAGTAGAGGGAGAGGGAAAAGCAGAATCCTCACTGAGCAGGGAGCCCAATGATGCGGGTCTCGATCCCAGGACCCTGGGATCATGACCTGAGCTGAAGGCAGACACTTAACTCCCTGAGCCACCCAGGAACCCCCTTTTGTTTGTTTGTTTTTGTTTTTAAGATTTTATTTATTTACTTGACAGAGAGAGAGAGAGCACAAGCAGGGGGAGCAGTAGAGGGAGCAGGGAGCCCGGAGATCCATGAAACTCTCTGGAGTACCATTAGCACAGTCCAAATCGAAAGCCAGAAATTTGGATTGTTTGGAAGACCAGGAGTAGCCAACACTCAGTATTAAGCAATGACTTTGGACCCTGAGTTCTCTGGTTTGACAGTAGCTCACATTAATCACATGATTCCTGAAGTTACGTTTTGCCATGTGTATTCTGACCACCATTTGCTGGGGGGAGGGGACAAGCACAGAACTCTTTTTTTTTTAAGATTTTATTTATTTATTTGACAGAGAGAGATTACAAGTAGACAGAGAGGCAGGCAGAGAGAGAGAGGGAAGAAGGCTCCCTGCTGAGCAGAGAGCCCGATGCGGGGCTTGATCCCCGGACCCTGAGACCATGACCTGAGCTGAAGGCAGCAGCTTAACCCACTGAGCCACCCAGGTGCCCCAAGCACAGAACTCTTGACAAGTATTTTGACCTTCTGAATTATGGAAATATTCATGCAAACATTCTTCAAATAAATACCAAATGAAAATTGTTTTCTCGAATCCGTTGAAACTAATGTTTATAAACTGGCCCAAATGCTAACAAAATCACTGTTTTCAAAAGAACCATGTATTCTGGCTCTCGAGATTGCACCCAAATAGATCCCTTCTTTTATTCTTTCTCCATTTTAAACAAATAATGCTCACATTTTTCGGGAAAGTAGGTACCAATATTTTGATTTCTGCATTTTCTTCCCCTAAAGTGTGAGTTGGTGCCATCTAATTGGGGTTTATAGCTCTGTTTATGATTAGTCGTTTGGCCACCAAATAATTCTTTTTCTGACTATCTCATCCTTCAAATCTCAGCTGTGTCTCTGGGGAGCCACTAGTTGTCATCCTCCCACCTCCTCTGCACACTGAACTCACTCCAGCCTTGTCGAGTTAGCCTCCCCTACTCGGTGCTGCCGTAACACCCTGAACATACTTGTGACATACTGAAGTTGTTTTGAGGGATGGGAGTATGGCTTTTATCTCTGTATTCCTAGTGTCTGATCCATTTGGGGTGCAGCATGGTTCATCTGTTCGATTCATTCAGGCACTGTTCTAGGTCTCAACATTTTAAGTGTAGGTGGGAAGCCATAGTAATCAAAATCCAAGTGAAAGTAATAAGTAGAGCTAACATTTCCTGTGTAACAGGCTCTGGTTTGTGTGATCTGATTTCCCAGTTTTACAGGGTGGGGAGATTGGGACATAGGAGTTCAGTGACTTGCCCAAGGTCACACAGCTGAAATGAAATCAGGCCACATGAATCTTTGGCTTCTCTGCTAACCAGTGATGATACCCTGAGAGAGAGGCTAGAGAAGTGGCAAGCCCT
Organism: Enhydra lutris kenyoni; assembly: GCF_002288905.1. Taxonomy (NCBI): domain Eukaryota; kingdom Metazoa; phylum Chordata; class Mammalia; order Carnivora; family Mustelidae; genus Enhydra; species Enhydra lutris. The sequence continues at coordinate 829,286 of NW_019154149.1, read as the reverse complement.
GCGTGGCGAGACCTTTGTCATTGCAACTTTGGTATTTACAAATCAGGTTGGGTTTGAGACCATAGCCAAACAGAACATGTAACTGACGCGATATGGACAGCAAGAGACTGCAAGATTCTGCTCCTCTTGGATGTAAGCAACAGTGAACTGTACTGATCTGTAAAGTTGGACTTAAGTCAAACTTGACAAGAACAGGAGCTCGAGGAGGGTGTGGGTTTTGTTTGTTGTATTCACTAGTGTGTCTTCACGGCTTAGAACCTTGTCTAGTGCACAGTAGGTGCTCAGTGACTTTTGCTGAATAAATAAAGGGTTGATCTACAAGAACCTGCTTAATGCATTCTGGGGTCAAATGTGTACAGAGATAGTTTAGAGCTGCAAGAATGAAGTCTAAAAGAAGAACTAAAATCACAGAGGTCAGGCAGAGTGGTAGGTACAGGGAGGTATGTTGCCTTACCTTCGACAGATATATTCTTGAAATAGCATGCTTATTAATGTTTTATAAATTAAATGCTCTGTATGTGCACCTTGCTTGCCAAGAATCCTGTGGGGGAATTCTTTACTGATGTGAATAATCCCTCCCAAATAGCCCTAAGCTTATCAAGTTTGCAATTTTAGATTTTTACATATAGCATTTTTTCCCCATAAGTTATGCCTACATTTAGTATCTATAGTAATGCTGTAAGAGTAATTATGCTGACTTAAAAAAAATGTCTTGATTTATTACCATGATTGGATGAGGCTTTTGTCTAGTAGGGGGGGGAAGCACACACCTTCAACTTTTATGAGCCAGATGCTTTGTTTATTTTGTCTTTCTTCTTCTTTTTTAAAAAAATAGTTTCTGCTTTGCAGGCTAACCTAGGATTTGGGTTTTCCTAACATATATTTTTAGACTGAACACATTTTCTATTTAAGCTTCTGGAGGATTCAGATTTCAATTTCATCCCAAGGATGTGCAGAAAAGGTTCCATATGTTCTGTAAGATGGTTCGATAGTCGAGGTAGGAGAACCAGCATTTACAGAGTATCATGTCATGTGCCTTACGCACATGATCTCTATTGAACAAGCAACCCCAAAAGATAGGTGTTTTTACCCCTGCCTTCACAGAATTGGGATCAGCTATGTCTGAGTTTGATGGATGATGGGGAGCATTTTGTGTCTGTTGGCCACCTTTGTGTCTTCTTTGGAGAAATGTCTGTTTGTGTCTTCTGCCCACTTTTTTCATTAGATTATTTGTATTTTAGGTGTTGAGTTTGATGAGTTGTTCATATATTTTAGATACTAACCCTTTATCAGATAGGTCATTTGCAAGTGTCCATCAATTGATGAGTAGATAAAGAAGATGGAATATTACTCAGCCACCAAAAGAATGAAATCGTGCCATTTACAATAACATGGATGGAGCTTGGGAGTATAGTGCTAAGTGAAATGGTCAGTCAGAGGAAGACAAATGTCATGATTTCATTCATATGTGGAATTTAAGAAACTAAACAAGCAGAGGGAGAAAAAGGAGAAAGAGAGAGAGAGGGAGAGAGAGAGAGAGAATGAGATTAAGAAACAGACTCTTAACTATAGAGAACAAACTGAGGGTTACCAGAGGGGAGAAGGTGGGGGGATGGGGATTAAAGAGCACGCTTATTATTATGAGCACTGAGTAATGTATGGAAGTGTTGAATCACCATATTGTACACCTGAAACTAATGTAACCCTGTATGTAACTCATTGGCATTAAAATTAAAAACTTTAAAAAAATAGTTTCATGGGCAACTTTAAAGCATTAAAAATAGTCTTGGGAAAAAACCCTTTAAATTTTTTTTATTGTTTTCTCTGTGCAAAATTAAAGGTGACAAAATGCACATTAAGGAAGACAGATAAATGGTGATGAGAAAATCTGAGACATTTTAGTGCAGATAAAACCCCCAAGTAGTTCAATTAATCAGATACTAAGATACATACTAGGAAGAGAGACAGTAGGTACTTATGAGTCTTTAATAAATTAGGTCTCATAATCAGAAATGAAAAGTACCTGAATATTAAAGATCCAGGAAAAGGGCACGAGCCACAGTGGACCTTTTTTAAAAAGATCTATTTATGTATTTTAGACAGAGAGTGCAGGGGGGAGGGGCAGAGGGAGAGAGAAACTCAAGGAGACTCCCTGCTGAGCACTGAGCAGGATGCAGGGCTCTATCCCACAAGCTTGAGATCACAACCTGAGCCCAAACTGAGGGTAACAAACTGAGGGTAACACCCAGGCACGCCCCCACGATAGAACTTTTTAAAGAGTTAACTATCATATATAAACTAGGTCCCTTTTCCTATAGTTAAGTCATTTTGGTCAGTTGGTTTTGAAGTTCTGTAATAGTGCACATGTAATCAGACCACAAGTGGTAGAAGTTCCCATCTAGAATGATGAAGACCATTATTTTTGGATTTTCATTAGCATTTTGCCCAGAAATTACATGAAATGCCAGTGCACACTCTAATGTCATTGAAAATTGACAGAAGCGGCACATGTCTACCATTCAGGCTTTTGTAAACAATCACAGTTATTCATATATTTTGAGCAAAAAATAGAAATTTGATGAACCTGTTTCAAGAGGCTTGAAAAGTTAAAGTGAGTTCTAAATGATGACAGCCAAGCCAGTATTACCTCAGTTGATTAATTTATAAGGATACTGGTCAATGATTTTAACCAACAGCTATGCATAGTAGAATCCTAATGGGATCTGTCTGTTAAAATTACATAGTCGGGCATTTGATTTATTTCGTAGTTTCTCAATGCTCAATTTTAACTTCATACAAATAATGCATTAGTCACCCGGGATAAATGACACATTGAATAAAGTTGTGATTTTGTCTGCTTCTCATAATCTGATTTAGCACAGGATTACATCTGACTCTGTAGTTTATTTCTCTCCTAAATGTTTGGAGGGAGAGTGGGATCCTTACGTCTCCTGCTTCATATCTCATCAGATGAGACCAGACCGTATCGTCCTTACCCTGCCTCCTGTGTGTGAGCAAGACTTTCTGATTCAGGTGTAATATTAAGAAATATTACAGCTAGGGGCACCTGGGTGGCTCAGTCAGTTAAGCATCTGCCTTTGGCTCCAGTTGTGATCTTAGGGTCCTGGGATCAAGCCCCACGTCTCGGGCTCCCCTGCTGATGGCTTCTCCCTCTCCCTCTGCCCCTCCCCCAGCTCATGTGCATGCTCTCTCTCTCTCTCAAATAAATAAATAAAATCTTAAAAAAAAGAACTATCACAGCTACAGTGAAGCAGATGGAGAGATTTATAGACAACACCCCTGTTAATGCATGAGGAGCCAACACATTTCAGTTTTGGTTGGTAACCAATTAGAGATTGGTTAAATTTTCAGACCTGGAATATATATTATTATAAAGTAAAAATGTGAGAGACCACTAAACTAGGTGCCTCATTTCAGCCCACCCCTTGTGGTCATGCCTTTACTCTTGACCCTGGGGTTGGGGTGTCTTTCCCTTGGACCATGAATTGGGGTAGTGGTTGTTCCAGGGGGTACATCCATCTGAACCTTACAACGTGATCCCACATTCAATTGTTGTGCCAAGACCTGACAACATTTTCTACTCCAATCACTGTTACTGGCATCTTTCATTAGGTTCATTGCCTTAATTGAAGGTGGAAAGGTGAGTTTGTGCAACAGAAAAGCTTTGAAATCTATTTGGTCTGCAGTTGCTTACCAAAATTCGAGGAAAGGAAGGATTTCACATTCATGGCTGACCGGAAATATGTGGGCTTATATTTTTAAGATGTAAAAAACACGATTAGTAGAAAGTTCATAGAACTTCACGGACATCAAATAACTCTTAAAAACAGGTAAATGATGAAGTATGGGGTAAGTTTCCCTAAATTGAACGTAATCATAAAAATTCAGGGGAAAAGCAATATATTCTGAAAAATTTATGAGTTTTTCACAGGGGGAGAGTTTGCAAAGCTTGACAGCCCCCAGTGCATCTGGCCCTGGCACATTCCTGTTTGTAATGAGAACCTTATGAGGTTCTGGGCCTGCTCCCCAGGGGGTATCATAAATGATATGCAAGTCAGAAACTTCATGGCTCATGGCATTTCTCAGAGATGTTTTACGTAAGCGGCCTTACCCAGCTACAGGGGGAGAAGTTGGGAAGAGAGTCCACTCATAAATCTTCACTGAGCTTTAATTAAGTTATTTCTTTCATATTGTTCATAAGAATTAGAGAGGGGGAGACCTAACTGAATGAAAGTGACCATCTGACTACACGAAAATGGTCCAGGTTCTTGGGGTTAATGTGATTCTCTTTATTTCATAAGCACCCATTTTTTAAAAGATTTTATTTATTTATAGACAGAGAGGCAGGCAGAGAGAGAGGGGAAGCAGCCTCCCTGCTGAGCAGAGAGCCAGATTTGGGGCTCGATCCCAGGACTCTGGGATCATGACCTGAGCCAAAGGCAGAGGCTTTAACCCACTGAGCCACCCAGGTGCCCCAAGCACCCATTTTTTTTAAAACAACAACAACAACCAGAAAACCACAGAAGTAGGAATACCAGTAATGAAAAGTCAAACGGACAGAGACACAAAAAGAAGGAAAAGTGCAATGCTAAAGTTACAGCCATCTTTCCAGGTGTTTTCTTCTGTCTCATCTTTCCTTTCATTCCCTGTGTGCTGTGCAAGATTGGAATTGACCACAGTTTCACTTGTGTAGATGAGTGGTGTCGGGGAGCTGGGAGGTCATGCAACCGACATGTGTGAGTTCATTGGATTTCCTGAATGTAATTGTGATGTTATTTTATCATCAAGAGACGGGTGTTTATTCCAACCCCGATGCTGCCTCTTGGTAGTGGTGGTGGTGGGGGGTTCGGGGTTGGAAAAGTTCAAGTTGAATTGGCTTGTGTAACGATGACCCTTGAATGTGCTCCTGCCTCCCCTGGGAATTCTGGCCCCTCTCTTTGGATGCCCAGAGCTCAGCAGCCTTCAAGAAAAGCCTGGTGTTGCTTTGAAGTGCACAACCCTCAGGGGTGGGGTGCAGAGAGGGCGCCAGGCTGGCTCCATCCATAGAGTTCATGACTCTCGATCTCAGGGTCGTGAGTTTGAGTCCCACGCTGGGTGTAGAGATTACTTAAAAAAGAAAAAATGAATTACACAACCTTCTGTCCTCTTTTCCTTACCTTGTTGTCACCATCTTTTGAATTCCTGACATTTATTCCTCAAACAGCTTAATTGTTTCAGTTTTTTTCACTTCGTTGGGTAGGTCTAATAGCATTTAGAAAAAGACAGCATGAGCATCACTGTCCTTTTCCTTATCTTCTTTTTAATCATATCTGTTACATCTGAACAATTTTCAGACTTCTTTATCCTTTATTAGTGAGCTGGGATACTTAGAGAAGTGTTTCAAAAGGGGAAAAACAATGCTGCTTTCTGGGAGTCATTTAACTAATTTCTCCTAAGGACTGTTTGTGCATTTTACCGGAGAAATGTTTAAAAGGTTGTAGTGAATGAGGCAGCTACCTGGAAGACTGAGGAGATTAGACAAAATAAACATTTTTGAAAAGATTTTATTTATTTATTTGACAGACAGAGCACAAATAGGCAGAGAGGCAGGCAGAGAGAGAGAGAAGGGAGGAAGCGGGCTCCCTGCTGAGCAGAGAGCCCTATGCAGGGCTCGATCCCAGGACCCTGAGATCATGACCTGAGCCGAAGGCAGAGGCTTTAACCCACTGAGCCACCCAGGCGCCCCGTAAAATATTTTTTAAAGGGAATAAAATAATTTCTGCCCTTCATAAGTTTATTTTGAAACAGTGTTGAATAAACCATTCTGTTTCCTCCCTGGGGGAAAAAAAAAGGAAGGGGCAGAAATGACATCTTACAAAGTGTTTCAGTGAATTCCAAATTGCAGGTCACAAACTGTTGCGGCTGATAGAGATTTATGCCCCACCAACTTGAAGAATCAGAGAAATCCTCTTGTATTTAAGTTCTCAAATTCTTCAATCTTCATCTTTAAGAAAATGGAAAGATGCGGGAAATGCCAGGCATTTTGCTTCGGCCACTTAAGCCACACTTGTTTCTATCTCTGGTGTCTAATAGTGAGGCTGAATTTCCATCAACAGATAATGGATGAGGGCGGCTTCCTGAGCATCAGTCCTGATACTCTGCCACCCTTCCTTGCTTATTGACAGGAGAATTCAAGCTCTCTATGAGCCACGTTTCTTTTCTTTTCTTTTTTTTTTCTCTAATAATGATACTTCCCACTTAAAAACTGAAATGTAAAAATCATAAAAGCTATAAAAATGTATAAAGAAATATGATCAGTTGTCATGAATCAATTTGAGCTCCTCTTAGTGGTGTGCGGGCACCATGATAAAGGGAGCTGTGGCTTGATTCTCGAGAAATGCGAGATTGGCAAGAGCAGTTGTGGTCTTGGAACTTCAGGCTTGTGGAGGTCTTTAAAGGGCTTAGAGCCCTTTTCTCAATCTCCCTGCCAGTGGGTACCCAGCGTCTCCCAGTCTCAAAAAACTGGAAGAGAATGAAAATACCTCTTGAGGTGGCTAATTCCATCCTACATGGGTTATATTTCTGCCCTGGAGATTATGCAGAATAAATATAATCTCTTCGGTTTGCCTGAGCCCTTCCTGGGTCTGAGGACAGCCCTCCGGGGTTCATTGTGTTCTCATTTCTCAGGGTGAATGCCCTAGCCTGGGGATGATTGCTTTGAGAGACATAGCCACCCTGCCTTGAAACGCAGGTGGGAGATGGCTATGCTTCAAAGGCTCTCGTCCCGTTTCTAGGGTGGACAGAACAGGAGGAGGCCCTCTGCCTTGTCCACACAAACTTCCCTCTGGATAGTTTCTCCTTTAATTGCCACAATATGGGAATCTGAACAGATCAGAAGACTAACAGGCACTTTTCCAGAAGGAATCAAATAACTAATGTTGAACATGGGCACCTCCGGGGAAACTGTGTGTCTCTCTCACCGTGGCCATATTGACCCACACTTGGCAGAGGCCGTGGCCCCCATGTATAGAGCAGCAACTGCACATCAGACAACCCTCTGACCGCTTTCTGAGCATGAACTTTGCTAAACCTTCCAGTAACCCTGTGAGGTAGTAGACATGTTTATTACTGACATTTTTACAGTGGGGAGATTGAGGCCCAGAGAGGCTAAGCCGTCTGCTCCAGATCACATAGGTAGGCGTCGAGGCCGATTCGAGCCCGCATCCTGTGACACTGCACTGTAATAACTCAGTTCCTCAGAGACGAGTCTTGAGGTGTTACTCCATAATGGTCACCTCTGAGCAAACCACTACTTGGATGGTGGGAAAAGCCCTCTTCTTCTTGCTGGGACCTTCACTTTGTCTCACAAGAATGAATGAATCCTAAGTGTGAATGAATGAATCCTAAGTGTTTCGTGTTCTGAATTGTGGAGTAGGACGTTCAATTCCTTCAATTGTTAAACATGTTGTGAGTGTCTCCCATTGGCCAGGCACTGGGGATCTCGCGGTGGCCATTGTAGAGATGGCCCCTGGAGTCCGACCATGAAATGCTTGAAGTAGGAGGAGAGTTGAGTAGACGTTCCTTCTGAAGATCCTTCCAGCTGCAGGGATTATGGCCCTCTTTCAGATGGCAAAAACAGATACCCCTTCACCAGTCCTGCTCAGTCTACCCTTTGGTACCCCTGCTCTGGTTGATCCACGCTGGAGATTTATGTGAAGGAGGCGAGCATGAGAAAGAAGATCTGGCCAGAGCCACATTTCCAAAGGCACAATTCTGAAAGGGCTTGAGTCATCAATCATTTGTTGAAACATAGGACACGGGGCATCTGGCTTTCTTTGTGGTTGTCAGGAGGCCAGGCTGACCCATTGCTATCTCGAATAGTTTCTTTGGTGTCTAGTACTCATTCCCACCTGTTGCACGGGAGGGATCTTAAATCACAACCTAGACCCTGTGACGCGGCACTACATTGTTTCTTACCACAGACTTTCAGTCAGTGTTCATCAAGCCACATCCCAGGCTGCGCAATTGATGGATTTACCACAAAGCCCTGAATTCTTCGTGCCAAAAGGAATCTAACTTACAAAATAATTTTTTCACACCTTATTGTCACTGCTATTAGTGGGGCATCCTAAGAGGAATAATTTCTTGCTACCCAGGGCTCTTTTAAATAAATACTTAGTTTAGAATCCAGACCAGAGACTCCACCTGGGGGCTTAGCCTAGTAAGGAGACTTGCGATTCCATTTCGTTTTGGTCTAGTCTTGGCACTGGAGTATGAATTTTGCTAACAAGACTGAACACTGCCAGCTGTTTTCTCTAGAGAGTCACCTTGACTACCAGTGTGGGTGATAGATGATGGCCTTTGTGTTAAGAAGTTCATCGTATTTAACTGGTCGACCTCTTCCGCAAGAAAGTTACACATAACTATGGGCCGTTTATCGACTGTCAGACAAAACCTTTCTAAGCCACTGTCCTCTGTGCTCTGCCCTCAGCACTGACCCCACAGGTGACCGACCTTTGACGGGGACAGGAAGGAGTAGCAGGTGGTGCTTGGTTACTTTCCACTCGAGTGGAGGTTACTTTGTGGAGTTTCAGGTAGGGGAGTGTGTATGTCTTGTGTTTAACCTAAGACTGGCTGATCCTTATCAGGAAGGTTGTAGAGGGGATCCCTGCAGTAGATAAAGGTTGAACTAGATGACCTTTGAGGTTGTTTCAACTGCTGAGTTTTTATGATGCTTTAAAATCCCGTAGGAGAAAAGCTGTGGTATAGGGCACTGGCTGCGAATCTTGGGCTTGGCATTGGCAGAAAATAAAGCCCCAGTCAGATCATACTATATTTACTTTACAGTTTAGAAATGTATGGCTCGCGATATTTTGCCTGATTTGGGGGGAGGGACTATGGTGAGAGGGAGACTAGGAAGGTTAACATAACGTCAAGTGCGGCAGACAACAAAAACAACATTGATGCCCCAAACTTCAAAAAAAAAAAAAATTAAAGGATGGGGAACCACCAACACGTATAGTGTCCAATAAATTCTTGCCTCATTTGTGAGCTCAACAAATGGAGCCTATTAATTACGGTTGCTGTGCATTGACATTTAAATGGTGCCTTTATCTAACTAGACACTGCGAAGCTGGCTGTTGCACTCCCAAACTTCTTCGTTCTTGCACTCCTGACTCGGTGCTGGGACCACACTCCATTTGGTTATTGACATGCTTGTTACAGAAGTGGCTTAGCTCTTCTCTGGGTCAGGAGAGAGATGCTAACATCCTCACAATGAAGAATGTATATTCATCTCCCTCTTACCCACTCACTTTCTGTGTGCTTTCCAGATCAAACCCAGGCATCTTACTCTTCTTTGTTTCATAACACCATGGAATAAATATTACAGTCTTGAAAACACATTCTTAATGAAATCAGTTTGGTTTGTAGTAAATGTCTCGACTCGTGTAGACATGAGCATAATACAAAGCGAAAGGAACTACAAATTGAACAAAAAAAAGTAAATGAGAAAAAGAGAGCTTAAAAACTCAGGGAGGAGTCCCTTGTGTCCCTGCATGTGGCATCAGTTAATGATATTAGGATGGGCTCTTCAGAGACACGAGGAAGTTAATAATAGTGTTCACCTGTGCATATATATCGTGTATACATGTCTGTGTAAATATATGTACAGATGTGTACATACATAAGTTAGCTGAAGATTCTAGGCTTTTGTGAAACTTAAACTCTTAAGCTAGGTGGTCCTGATACACTTTTCCACCTCCCTCCCCAGTCTATACAAACAACCCTTCTTACTGGGTTAGACTTTTTGTTTGGTTGAGGACTGTTTTGTCTAAACAACTTATGTCATTATTTTCTTTTAAACACTCTTTCTTTTAAAAACAATAAAATAATCAATGCCAGCTGCCCCACACACTTATGCATTTAAAGGAAAAAAATGATATAAAACTAGCTTACATCTGAGATGCTTCAAATGTATAAAGTCTCTTCATGGCTGTATTCTGGGTCTGCTGCTTGTCGAGAACTATTTTCAAATTGTTTTTGGATCCAGGGAAAGCCCAAATTCATGTTGCCCCATGGCCTTGGCCCCTCTTTAGTTCTGAGACCCCTGTGTATTTTGAGGGAAATGTAATCCATATGTTTCTAATTCATTTACATTCAACTCATCAAAATGTTGTTTTGTAAGAGCCATTGGATGTTCAAGAAGCTTCCCCACCACCCCCACGTCTCCTCAAGAAGGGCGTGTTTTGCTGAAGGTCAACAAACTGGAATGGCCCACAGTTCTGAAGTCCTTAGTCACAGAGTACCTGGGGGCTCCAGGGGCAGGCGCAGGGCTCCCACGTTTTTGTGTGGGGTTGATGGGCTCGTCAGGTCACAGAAATCTTCTGGCTCTGTTTTGGATGCAGTAGAAGGGATTTCTGAATACATTTACCCTGAACAGGGAATGGACTCCCCTTAACTGAAAATTTCATTCAGCTCTTCAGAGAAGAAAGGCATTTGTCCCAATTTGTCATCTGAAATAAAATGTCACAAAGTGAAAATCACTCCATGCCTCAGCTGTAATGTGCTTTTTACTTTACGCATTTCAGCTTTTGAAAAAATCGTATTCACTTCCCCTGCAGTTAATTTTTTTTCCCTACTTACTAAGCAATGTGATATAAAACAATCAGAAATATCTTTGCTGCTGGTGGCAGACAGTGTCCCTGGGAAGAAGTGTGCATGGAAGTCAGTGTAGTGGAGAGTAAAGACGGCACACGTTACGAAGGCTGTGGTGGTCACTTAGTGGTACTCTGCCTCCCATGGCCTGAAAATGAAATTTGGCCTGATGGAAGCAGGTACAATTCCAGGGAAGCCTCTGATGGTGCCACTGTCACCCTTCATGCACCCTGGGACAACACAGAGGACTAATGGCAAACCCAGTACAGCCTCTAGTGATTACTTGATCTCAAGGTTCACATAAAACTCACAGTCGTTACACAGCCTGGAAAAGAAACTTTGGTCTTCTTCTTGCTAAGAAGTTCTCTCTCTCTTTTTAAAATTTGTTAAAACTTTATTTTGTTTATTTTTATTATGTTATGTTAATCAACATAGAGTACGTCATTAGTTTTTGATGTGGTGTTCCAAGATTCATTGTTTGCGTATAAAGATGTATTCATTTGGGCACCGGGTGGCTCAGTCATTGGGCGTCTGCCTTCACTTAGGTCATGATCCCAGGGTCCTAGGATCGAGTCCCGCATTCGGCTCCCTGCTCTGCAGGGTGCCTGCTTGTCCCTCTCCCACTCCCACTGCTTGTATACCCTCTCTCAGTGTCTCTCTCTGTCAAATAAATAAATAAAATCTTTAAAAAAAGATGTATTCATTTATTTGAGAGAGAGAGCATGAGAGAGCGGGTGCGCATGCAAGTGAGGTGGGGAGGGTTTGAGGGAGAGAGAAATTCCTCAAGCAGACTCTCCGAGGAGCATGGAGCTGACTCGGGACTGGATCCCAGTACCCTGAGATCACAATCTGAGCTGAAATCAAGAACTGGATTCTGAACTGACTGAGCCACCCAGGCACTCCAAGAAGTTCTCTTAAAAAATAATATGTCTACTTCCAGGAATTAACACTGAAACATATCATATGAGATCATTTGCCTTCTCAAGAGACAATTTCCTTCTATCACAAACATCAAGAAGTCTTAGAACCAAACAATATATATCCCCGTGTGTGTGTGTGTGTGTGTGTGTGTGTGTGTGTGTGTGTGTGTGTAAGTAATCTCCAGGGATTTCTAAACCTGATAATGCCAATCCTTGGATTTGTCTCAGTGTGGAACCCTGTGGCTACATGACTACCCAGGTTCTCAGTCAGGGCCATGTGAAATTCACATGACTCTCTCAGGTCAGATTCTATCTCATCATAAACTCGTACTTTTGTAGCTTGTGAGCATGCGGCTTCAGGGTGAAAGGGGAGAGGTCAAACAAGTTGTGTCTGGGAGTCCTGCCGTAAGGTTGAAAAGGCACTGCAGGGGTGGAACAGGACCTTGCTCCCTCCACGGACAGCCCCTGCTCTCCCCTATTACGGTGGGGCAGCTTTCTGCAGAGCTCCTGTCCCTGTCAGCTCAGGGCAGTGAGCAGGGGCAGAGAGCTGCCAGTGAAACCTTTGCCCAAATGTGAGCATCTGTCCCCACATGGCCTGTGAGCCAGAGCCTTTCCCTTTGCGCTTGTGCCTGCCAGAGTTCACACAGCTGGCCTCCACAGGTCCCAGTGGGTTCTGGCTTGCCTTTGGGCTCTCAAAAACCTCCCCCAAAAGGTTCCAATGCAAAATAGTCAAACCATGGCTGTTATTTGCTGGCCACCTGTCCCGACCTAGAGTCTTCACTTCTCCAAGGGTGGCAGGTGCACAGCACTTTATATTTAACTTTGTGGGCTCGCGCTGAGGCAGTTGACACGGCTATGTAGTCATTTGTGTGGGCTGGATGACCAGCTCTTGTCTCTGGTCCACCTGGTGATAGGGACAGTTTCACATTATGTGTATTTTGGGGGGCTTTTTGTATTAAGAGGTGAGAGCGGGCTTCCTGAGCATGTACTCAGTTGTTTATTGAAACAGGCACATGGTGCATCTACAAAGAATCTAAAAAAAAAAAAAAAAAAGCCTTGAAGGGAAAACTTTAGTTCCTTCCTGCAGGGGCTGCGATGCTATAGGGACCTTTTCAGTTTTGTGGTCACTGTCTTACTATTTGTTCTGGGGCCCCATTGAGTGGGACTTAAATTTTAAATGCACATTACATCTTTGAAAAGACTTGTAGTACACAGTTGTACCACACTTGATTTCCACAGACTCCAGCCAGGCAGGAATAGCATCACTAGCCTGGTCCCAGTGCTGGCAAAAAATCCCTCAACAACCTTAATAAACTTTTGGGGGAGGTTTTAAGATATACCTACCTTGTTGATATGATCATGCTTATTTTTTAAAAAAAAAGATTTTGTGTATTTATTTGAGAGACAGAGAGTGTGGGCAGGGTAGAGGAAGAGATGGAGAAGCAGGCTCCCCACTGAGCACAGAGCCCAGTGCAGGGCTCCATCCCAGGACCCTGGAGATCATGCTCTGTGCTGAAGGCAGAGGCTTAACTGCCCGAACCACCCAGGCACCCCATCATGCTTATATTCTCATTTATTGCAACTTCAGCCTTTTGGCACATACTCATTTATAAGCCATTCCAATACTTTAGTGAACACACATACATAAAAAGGGAAACCGAGGCACAGAGAAATCAGGTACCTTTCCTGAGGTCAGATTTTATGTTGGTGTTAGCATTCAGAAATCATCTCTGAAATTGGCATTCAGCCGCAGTCGCTAAAGCATTTGCTCCCTGCAGCATCTTTGTGGAATGCAAGGGTGATGTATATGCACATAAATCTTCATTAAGATGAATGTGAGATATTATCATAACTGTTAATGTTAATATCTATTTTCAACATTAATAACCAGATGAATAAAACGAGGCCAATAGATCTTGGTTCTGTATGTGATTAAAATTATTTATTTTCATTTTAAGTGAAAATGTTAAGTCAATTGCATGGTTTCCTCTGGATTTGTAATAGAGTCATTGTGAAACATACACGTGCACATACACCCCATTCATGTAATTAAACCGATTCATCAAACATATTGTTGGAGAATCTCGGAAATGTGTGGGGCAGAGGATTAATTAACTCAGAAGCATGTAAACTCTAAAAAGTTTGTCAGTCTATTTTTATTATACATATGCTCTTCCATGTATGATTTGTGACAGCTTAAGGACAGATGGCCAAGTGATTTACAACTCTGACTTCAATTATATACCATGTAGTTCAAGTGAAAATGGCTCTCTTGCCGCCCAAATAGAGATGTTAGCAACCATTTATAAGAAGTGTTTTGAAATTCGAATCAAAGTCAAAGCCCGATTTGTTTGATTTCATGCACAAAAAATGGGATCTCCTGTGCCTAAAATAATCTCTGAATATTAATCTCTGTTCCTTGGGTGGTTTTAAAATTGTGCAAGTTTAAAATTAGCGTTTTTCTTCTCTTTTGTGTAATTCATAGCAGATATTTCAACCCTGTCACCTCTCAAGAAAGCCCTTGGACTCAGCTCCTCTAGATTGAGAAAGAAATGCACACTGCTCATTGTAATCATGTACACAGGGATAAGGAGGATGGTCAAGGGGAGAGAATTCTTTTTTGTGTCTTGACATATAAAGGCAACCACCCCACCCTCATATTTTCATTCAAAGGACCCTTCTTTCTTGCCACTTAAAGTTACTGTTAGTGTGTCAGCACCGATGTACAACTTATGTTAAAGCCTGTGGTGTGTGTGTGTGTGTGTGTGTGTGTGTGTATACACGCACGCACGTGTGTGCATGTGGTCCTGGTGGTTGTCGTGATTTGAGAAGCATGTGCCTCCCTCCTGCAGACTGTAACCTAGCCTTTTAATGTGAGGGACGAGGGTAAAAATAAATATATGCCCCTAGAGAGAAGAGGTGGTAATATATTTTTGCCTTTCCATTTTTAATTTGCCCATTCTAAATACTGTACCAGAAGGGTTTGTATGATTTTATAATTTCCAGAAATATTCTATTTTTGTAGGCTAATGGTTCAGTTTACTTCTCATTTCTTCATTGCCTTTCAGATAAGTACTTCCCCAGAAACTTAGTATTAAAATTTGCCTTTCCAAATGTACCATATGGAATTCCCAAAGGAAATTATTTTCCAAGTGTCAGTCTCACTCATGAATTTGGCTGTAGACTTGAGTTCTTTTCCTAGCACCACCCTCTCCCCAATTTAAAACATTTTCATAAATGAAGATACAGAGGGACTAACAAAGGATCCCCAGATACTTGATTTCCATCAACATTTATTTGTGTAGAATTTTCCAGAATATTCCCATCATAAAGGGAATGTAGAGGCAAAGTCTGAACTGAGAAACTTTGAACAATCTGAGATGCCCGGCATAAATAGCACTTTTCCATTCTCAGGGCTATTTTCCTACCAATACTCAGGGACATTTTCTACCTGGACTGCTGATGCCTTCCAAAGAGCAGGCGACAGGCATCATGTGTGTCCTGGGACACTGGGCTTATCTTCCCCTGGACTCAGGGGCTGCGGCTACTACATCACCATTTGGAGCTACAGCTTAGAAACTACTCCGTCTCCTTGTCGACAACTGGTGTAGACACCCCTCCCTGCAAGTTTTAAGAAATCAGGTCAGTTGAATTTTCTAGTATTTTTGGAATGCAAATTACTGCTACACAAAGCTTCAACTGCAGTTGTAATTGTAGCTTGTTAAAAGTGAAAAACAGAGTAGTCAGAATTCTATTAGGAAGAAATAGTTTGGGTAATATTTTTCTGCTATATTGACCTTGCTAACTCTATAAAAAGCAAGTGAGTACATTTCATTTGTGTGTGTGTGTGTGTGTGTGTGTGTGTGTGTGTGTGTGTGTATGTGAGAGACAGATAGACAGAGACAGAGACTGAAAGACAGAGACAGAGAGACAGAGAGGTGAGTCACTGGTTTCCTCTTTTTCCTTTCTGTAACCAAACATAAGACACTAAAAGAGCCTTGACATAACATTTAAAATCTAAACTACAGTCAATGTCAATATTATATAGCTAATATTGACTTTAATCAAAAAGGCCTGGCTAATGTTAAAGCTTATAAAGAACAAATAAAATTGTGACACTTATCACTAAACTACCACTATTCAAGTTTATGGGAGATAATCTCAGCTCAGTGAGCTCACTTTCAGAGATAATGGAGCTATTAGTCAGATTTGGTCATTTTACCTCATCTATATTATAGATAAATAGCTCATACTTAAATAATCAGAATAGAAGCCTTCAGAAATATACATTAGGATTTTGACTATAGATTTCAACACTATCTAGCTGTAGATATAGCTACAAAGAGATGGATGTTAAATGTAGTAAGTTATCACTTAAATATTCTGTAGTATCACTGAAAGGGATCACACCCAAGCCACAGTTGGAAAGAGTTTAAATGTTAGAAAAACAACTGAATTGTGCAATTCACAGAGAAAGACAGGAAGAGTGCTCTGAATAGTTAAGCCAGTTTGGAGATGAATGAAGGAAGCAACAAAGGTTATTCTGTGTGTGTGTGTGTGTGTGTGTGTGTGTGTGTGTACACAAGCACATACTTACATATATAATTCATCTCATGGTGGGGTCCTAGTGCGTCAGTTGGCTCTAATGATGAATAGAAATCTAGAAGTCCCGAGTGAGTGCCCTGAAGACTCAGAACCTCCACAGAGCTGGAGGTCTTGATGACTGGCCAAGTTCAGGACTTCCAGGACTCTGCAGTCGCCCAGGCACAGCTCAAAGAGACAGACCCTTAGACGTAGTGACATCTGTAGAGGTTTCTGAGAGCAATTACAGTAGTCATTTTGACTCCATGTAGTATCATCGGAGAGCAAGAAAACTTTGGCAGAAATGGCTTAGGAAATATGGGCAAAAACCTTGGTGTTCTACTCTAAGAACTTTCCCTTCTCCCCTATTGAGGGGTTTAAATACTTCATCAGTTTATTCTTATTTTATTCCAGTGTCCTTTGTTTTGGAGATTATTATTTCATTTTTAAAGATTTTATATATTTATTTGATAGAGAGAAAGAGATTGCACAAGCGGGGGGTGGGTGGGAAGCAGACCCCCTGCTGAGCAGAGCATCCAACTTGGACCAGGGGATCATGACCTGAGCCAAAGGCAGACGTTTAACTGACTGAACCACCCAGATGCCCCAGAGATTATTATTTCTGTATAAGTACTCCATCCTGTATGGGTTGCTAACTAAGTGTGCATTCCCCTCACCCCCATGGCTGCTGGTATAAATAAATGGCATCTCCCCATTGGTAAATAGCACTAAGAAAATTTTTAAAAATGCCTTTGAAAAAATACATTACTGTCGCTGATATTTATCTCCAAAATGCAAGATAACTATCAATTCACACACAGTTGCAAGAAATAATACACAGAGATCCTCTGTACCCTTATCCAGTTTTCCACTTGATAATAGCTTACGAAACTATAGTACAGCATTAATGTCTCATTATTTTGAAGCACATTTTCCCAGACTTCACCAGTGGGAGACCCTTCAGGTTGATCCCTGTGTTCTTTTGATCTTTGAGCATGTTCTTAACTTCTAGTACAGTGAGATGCTCTGGTTTATCTTGTTCTTCCTGGCTTCAGCCCTGAAGAGCTTTGATTCCTTTTATTGGAAAATGGTACTTAGAGAACAAGATGTGGGGGTTAGGTGTGCTTTTTTAAACATTTAATTTAATTTAATTAATGTATAATGTATTGTTTGCCCCAGGGGTACAGGTATGTGAATTATCAGTCTTACACATTTCACAGTACTCACCATAGCACATACCCTCCCAAATGTCCATAACCCTGCCACCCTCTCCCTCCTCCATGCCCTCCAGCAACCCTTGGATTGTTTCCTGAGAGTAAGAGTCTCTTATGGTTTGTCTCTCTCCCTGGTCCCATCTTGTTTTGTTTTTTTTTTCCCTCCTTAATCCCCACAACCCCCCACCCTGCCTCTCAAATTCCTCGTATCAGTGAGATCAGATGATAATTGTCTTTCTCTGATTGACTTACTTCACTTAGCATAATACCTTTTAGTTCCATCCACTTCATTGCAAATGGCAAAATTTCATTTTCTTTTGATGGCTACATATTATTCCATTGTATATATATACCACATTTTCTTTATCCATTTATCTGTTGATGGACATCTAGGTTCTTTCCATAGTTTGGGCACTGGGGACATTGCTGCTATAAACATTCGGGCACACGTGCCCCTTCAGATCACTACATTTGTATCTTTAGGGTAAATACCCAGTAGTGCAATTGCTGGGTCATAAGGTAGCTCTATTTTCAACTTTTTGAAAAATTTTTTATTTCTTTTCAGCGTAACAGTATTCATCGTTTTTTGCACCACACTCAGTGCTCCATGCAATCCGTGCCCTCTCTAATACTCACCACCTGGTTCCCTCAACCTCCCACTCCCAGCCCCTTCAAAACCCTCAGATTGGTTTTCAGAGTCCATAGTCTCTCATGGTTCACCTCCCCTTCCAATTTCCCTCAACTTTTTGAGGAACCTCCATGCTGTTTTCCAGAGTGGTTGTACCAGCTTGCATTTCCACCAACAGTGTAGGAGGGTTCCCCTTTCTCTGCATCCTTGCCAGCAGCTGTCATTTCCTGACTTGTTAATTTTAGCCATTCTGACTGGTGTGAGGTGGTATCTCATTGTGGTTTTGATTTGTATTTCCCTGATGCCGAGTGATGTGGAGCACCTTTTCATGTCTGTTGGCCATCTGGATGTCTTCTTTGCAGAAGTGTCTGTTCATGTCCTCTGCCCATTTCTTGATTGGATTATTCGTTCTTTGAATGTTGAGTTTGCTAAGCTCTTTATAGATTTTGGATACTAGCCCGTTATCTGATATGTCGTTTGCAAATATCTTCTCCCATTCTGTCAGTTGTCTTTTGGTTTTGTGGACTGTTTCCTTTGCTGTGCAAAAGCTTTTGATCTTGATGAAGTCCCAATAGTTCAATTTGTCCTTGCTTCCCTTGCCTTTGGTGATGTTCCTAGGAAGAAGTTGCACAGCTGAGGTCCAAGAGGTTGCTGCCTGTGTTCTCCTAAAGGATTTTGATGGATTCCTTTCTCACATTGAGGTCTATTTTCATGTGTGGTGTAAGGAAATGGTCCAATTTCATTTTTCTGCATGTGGCTGTCTAATTTTCCCACCACAATGTGTTGAAGAGACTGTCTTTTTGCATTGGGCATTCTTTCCTGCTTTGTCAAAGATTAGTTGGCCATAGAGTTGAGGGTCTATTTCTGGGCTCTCTATTCTGTTGCATTGATCTATGTGTCTTTTTTGTGCCAGTACCATACTGTCTTGATGATGACAGCTTTGTAATAGAGCTTGAAGTCCGGAATTGTGATGCCACCAACTTTGGCTTTCTTTTTCAATATTCCTTTGGCTATTCGAGGTCTTTTATTGTCCATATAAATTTTAGGATTATTTGTTCAATTTCTTTGAAAAAAATGGATGGGATTTTGGCAGGGATTGCATTAAATGTGTAGATTGCTTTAGGTAGCATAGACATTTTCACAATATTTGTTCTTCTAATCCATGGGCATGGAACATTTTTCCATTTCTTTGTGTCTTCCTCAATTTCTTTCATGAGTACTTTATAGTTTTCTGAGTATAGATTCTTTGCCTCTTTGGTTAGGTTTATTCCTAGGTATCTTATGGTTTTAGGTGCAATTATAAATGGGATGGACTCCTTAATTTCTCTTTCTTCTGTCTTCTTGTTGGTGTAAAGAAATGCACTTGATTTCTGTGCATTGATTTTATATCCTGACACTTTACTGAATTACTGTACAAGTTCTAGCAGATTTGGAGTGGAGTCTTTTGGGTTTTCCACATATAGTATCATATCATCTGCAAAGAGTGATAGTTTGACTTCTTCTTTGCTGATTTGGATGCCTTTAATTTCTTTTTGTTGTCTGATTGCTGAGGCTAGGACTTCTAGTACTATGTTGAATAGCAGTGGTGATAACAGACATCCCTGCCGTGTTCCTGACCTTAGCATAAAAGTTCTCAGTTTTTCTCCATTGAGAATATTTGCAGTGGGTTTTTCATAGATGGCTTTGATAATATTGAGGTATGTGCCCTCTATCCGTACACTTTGAAGAGTTTTGATCAGGAAGGGATGCTGTACTTTGTCAAATGCTTTTTTAGCATCTATTGAGAGTATCATATGGTTCTTGTCCTTTCTTTTATTAATGTGTTGTATCACATTGATTGATTTGCGGCTGTTGAACCAACCTTGCAGCCCTGGAATAAATCCCACTTGGTCGTGGTGAATAATCCTTTTAATGTACTGTTGGATCCTTTTGGCTAGTATTTTGGTGAGAATTTTCACATCTGTGTTCATCAAGGATATTGGTCTGTAGTTCTCTTTTTTGATGGGATCCTTGTCTGGTTTTGGGATCAAGGTGATGCTGGCCTCATAAAATGAGTTTGGAAGTTTTTCTTCCATTTCTATTTTTTGGAACAGTTTCAGGAGAATAGGAATTAATTCTTGTTTAAATGTTTGATAGAATTCCTCTGGGAAGCCATCTGGCCCTGGGCTTTTGTTTTTTTGGAGATTTTTGATGACTGTTTCAATCTCCTTACTGGTTATGGGTCTGTTCAGGTTTTCTATTTCTTCCTGGTTCAGTTGTGGTAGTTTATATGTCTCTAGGAAGCATCCATTTCTTCCAGATTGTCAAATTTGTTGGCATAGAGTTGCTCATAATATGTTCTTATAATTGTTTGTATTTCTTTGGTGTTGGTTGTGATCTCTCCTCTTTCATTCATGATTTTATTAATTTGGGTCCTTTCTCTTTTCTTTTTGATAAGTCTGGCCAGGGGGTTATCAATCTTATTACTTCTTTCAAAGAACCAGCTCCTAGTTTCATTGATTTGTTCTATTTTTTTTTGTTGTTTCTATTTCATTGATTTCTGCTCTGATCTTTATTATTTCTCTTCTTCTGCTGGGTTTAGGCTTTCTTTGTTGTTCTTTCTCCAGGTCCTTTAGGTGTAGAGTTAGGTTGTGTATTTGAGACCTTTCTTTTTTCTTGAGAAAGGCTTGTATCGCTATATATTTTCCTCTCAGGACTGCCTTTGCTGTGTCCCACAGATTTTGAACCATTGTGTTTTCATTATCATATGTTTCCATGATTTTTTTTTCAATTCTTCTTTAATTTCCTGGTTGACCCATTCATTCATTCTTTAGAAGGATGCTGTTTAGTCTCCATGTATTTGGGTTCTTTCCAAATTTCCTCTTGTGATTGAGTTCTAGCTTCAGAGCATTGTGGTCTGAAAATATGCGGGGAATGATCCCAGTCTTTTGGTACTGTTGAGACCTGATTTATGACCCAGGATGTGATCTATTCTGGAGAATGTTCCACGTGCACTAGAGAAGAATATGTATTCTGTTCTTTGGGATGGAATGTTCTCAATATATCTGTGATGTCCATCTGGTCCACCATGTCATTTAAGCCTTTATTTCCTTGTTGATCTTTTGCTTAGATTCTTTGTCCATTTCAGTCAGGGAGGTGTTAAAGTCCCCTACTATTATCGTGTTATGTCTATGTGTTTCTTTGATTTTGTTATTAATTGGTTTATATAATTGGCTGCTCCCATGTTAAGGGCATAGATATTTAAAATTTTTAGATCTTCTTTTGGATAGACCCTTTAAGTATGACATAGTGTCCTTCCTCATCTCTTATTATAGTCTTTGGCTTAAAATCTAATTTATATGATATAAGGATTGCCACCCCAGCTTTCTTTTGCTGTCCATAAGCATGGTAAATTGTTTTCTACCTCCTCACTTTAAACCTGGAGGTGTCTTTGGGTCTAAAATGAGTTTCTTGAAGGCAGCATATTGATGAGTCTTGTTTGTTTGTTTGTTTGTTTTATCCATCTGATACCCTATGTCTTTTGATTGGGGCATTTAACCCATTTACATTCAAGGTAACCATTGAAAGATATGAATTCAGTGCTCTTGTATTGCCTGTAAGGTGACTGTTTCTGTATATTGTCTCTCTTCCTTTCTGGTCTGTTACTTTTAGGCTCTTCTTTGGCTTAGAGTACCCCTTTGAATATTTCCTGTAGGGCTGGTTTGTTGTGTGCAAATTCTTTTAGTTTTTGTTTGTCCTGGAAACTTTTTATCTCTCCTTCTATTTTCAGTGATAGCCTAGCTGGATATAGTATTCTTGGGTGCGTAGTTTTTTCATTTAGTGCTCCAAATATATCATGCCAGTTCTTTCTGGCCTGCCAGGTCTCTGTGGATAGGTCTGCTGCCAATCTAATATCCTACCATTGTATGTTACAAACTTCCTGTCCCGAGCTGCTTTCAGGATTTTCTTTTTGTCACTAAGACTTGTAAGTTTTACTATTAGATGATGGGGTGTGGAACTATTCTTATTGATTTTGAGGGGGGGGTTCTCTGTGCCTCCTGGATATTGATTTTTGTTCCCTTTGCCAAATTAGGGAAATTCTCTGTTATAATTTGCTCCAATATACCTTCTGCCCCCCTTCTTCTTCTTTTGGGATCCCAATTATTCTAATATTGTTTCATCTTATGGTATCACTTATCTCTTGAATTCTCCCCTCCTGGTCCAGTAGTTGTTTATCTCTTTTTCTCAGCTTCTTTATTCTCCATCATTTGGTCTTCTATATCACTAATTCTCTCTTCTCCCTCATTTAGTCTAGCAGTAAGAGTTTCCATTTTTTTATTGCACCTCATTCATAATTTTTTTTCAACTTGGTTAGATTTAGTCCTTCTATTTATCGAGAAGGTGTTTTTATTTCTCCAGACAGAGATTCTCTAGTATCTTCCATGCTTTTTCGAGCTCAGTTAGTACCTTGATAATCATTATTCTGAACTCTATTTCTTTTTTTTAAGATTTTATTTATTTATTTGACAAAGAGAGACGTCACAAGTAGGCAGCGCAGTAGGCAGTGAGAGAGGGGAAAGCAGGCTCCCTGCTGAGCAGAGAGCCCAATGTGGGGCTTGATCCCAGGACCCTGAGATCATGACCTGAGCTGAAGGCAGAGGCTTAACCCACTGAGCCACCCAGGCTCCCCCTGAACTCTATTTCTGACATCTTACTAATGTCTGTATTGATTAGGTCCCTAGCCATTGGTACTGTCTCTTGTTCTTTTTTTTTTTTTAATGTGAGTTTTTCCACCTTGTCATTTTTCTAGATAAGAATAGATGAATGAGAGAACAAAATACTAAAAGGGTAGCAACGACTCCAGAAAAATATACACTAAACAAATTGGAAGAGACCTGAAACCAGCAGGAGAAGAAAGGAGGAATATATATATATATATTATATATATACATATATATATATATATATATATATATATATATATATATTAGCCTCGTGATTAGAATGGAGTCACACACTTGATTTTGCATTCATGTATTTTGGTTTGTTAGAAGAGACTGCCTCCCGAATTTTTAAAGAAAGAAAAACATATATATATATATATAGAGAGAGAGAGAGAGAGAGAGATATGAAAATAAGGGTAAACACAATGAAGCGATGGGCTATGAATGTAAAGATGAAAATTAAAAAAAACATTCTAAAGGAATTGATAAGAAGTTGGCTGAAAAGGAAAAAAAGAGAAAAAGGAAGAAAAAAAAGAGGAAAGAATGTGATCAGGCTGGAGACTGGAACAAAGCCATGTGCTAGATTTAGGGTATATTTTGATCTATTAGAAGAAATTGTATCTCAAAATTTTAAAGGAAGGAAAACCTTATATGTGTACAAATAATAAGGTTAAATACAATGAAGGGATAAAATATGACTATAACAATGAAAATTTAACAAGGTTTTTAAAAAGGTATTGATAAGATAAAATAGTTATAAAACGTTAAGATAGGAAAGAGGAAAATTTTAAAAATAGAATAAGAATAAAATTAAATTAAAAAAATTTAACTTTGAAAGACTAAGGAATCATAGGAAAAAAGCCATGAATTCTATGTGCTGTATTCCTGTAGCTCTGAAGTTTTGCAGTTATTGTTGATCGGGGAACTTGGTCGTGGCTGGTCTTGCTAATCTTCTGGGGGAGGGACCTATTGCAGTGAGTGTCAAATGTCTTTGCCCGAGGTGGAATTGCACTGCCCTTGTCAGGGGCCAGGCTAAGTAATCTGCTCCAGTTCACTCTTGGGAGTTTTTGTTCCCTGAACATTTTCCGTAGAGCTTTGGAGGACGGGAAAGAAGATGGCGGCCTCCCAGTCTCTGGCCTAGAGGAGCCGAGAGCTTGGGGCCCCCCTCCTCAGTTCACCTTCAGAGAAAAGCAGTTAATCCCTCCCATCTCCTAGTCTCCAGCCGCACTCCGTGCTCACCCCGCCTGTGAATGTTTCTATCTCTGGTGCACGGTCCCGTTTGGAGTCTCCAAACCCAGCAGATTCCTTCCATGCACTCCTGTGCCACTCCTCCTGGGGGATGAAGGCGAGTCTCCCTGGATCTGCCACTTGTGGGGTCCCTGCTCGAAGAGCAGTGGCCTGACTGTGCCTCGGGTCATGGTTTAAGGTAACCCCGAGCTGAGAGCTCCCTCCTTGGCTCTGTCTCTGCAGCAGCTTCCCTTCTCCAATACCTGGGAGCTCTGCTGCACTCAGACACCCCTGGTCTTTCTGTGACCCTGCAGGTTCTGAGACCACACTGTCCCCACGAGGACTCCACCCCCCACTTAACCTCTGGAGTGATGTCCATCAGTGGAACAGACTCTAAAAGTTCCGATTTTGTGCTCCTCTGCTGCACTGCTTGCCAGGAGCTGGCCCATCCCCCCATGGTCTCTCTTCCTGTATATCGCCAGGGATTCACTTCTTTGCATGCCCTACCTTCCAGAAAGTGGTCGCTTTTCTCTTCCTAGAATAGTTGCTCTTCTTTTCTTCGATTTCCTGTTGAATTTGTAGGTGTTCAGAATGGTTTGATAACTATCTAGCTGAACTCCTGGGACCAGACAAAATTCAGGTCTCTTACTCCTCCACCATCTTGCTCTCTCCCCCAACCCCGCTTTTTTAAAAAAGATTTTATTTATTTACTTGAGAGAGAGTGTGAGCATGAGCAGACTCAGAAGGGGCAGAGGCAGATGAGAGGTAGACTCCCTTCTGAGCAGGGATCCTGATGAGGAGCTTGATCCTAGGACCCTGGGATCATGACCTGACCTGAAAGCAGATATTTACCTGACTGAGCCACCCAGGCATCCCAGGTATGTTTTTTACCAGAATGCCATTATTTCTATGCCATATCAGAGTATGCTGTCAAGAGATATTCATCTCCGCATATCTGCAGGTACATGCGTATATGCATATCTATATCTATGTCTGTCCATCCATATATGTTAGCATACCACGAGGTTGTACTCATACCACCTGTTCCAGTCAAAGACCACCTCATTCCTGTCTCCCCTCTTTGCTAACTGTTAACTCCCTTCTCTAAAGTTTAGAAACCTAGCTCTCATGACACACAACACACATTCTTATTTGGCTCAATCCTACCATACTAACCCACACCATTATGAAAAATTGATTCAGGCAAGAATCACTGATAGATTCTGAAAGTAGTGAATGGAAGCTTGAGGAGGAGTGAGATATTTATACAGTTTCTATGTATCAGTCCACAAAATGTTGCAAGAGGAATAGTACCTTGGCAGTGGAGAAACCTGGGGAACCCCACTTTAACCAAGCACTCAGGGATGCTATCTCTGATATTAGGACACATGGACTTCCTATACCTACTGGTATGAGGTATTGGAGAGGATACAACATCACTTCTATGTTGTTCTTGATGAAAATATATAATTTGAATCTAATCCTGAGGAAACATCAGACAACAAACCCAAACTGAAGGGGTCATGAAAAGCAGAAGAATGGAATAACTATTTCAGGTTAAAGAGACTAAAGGCACATGACAACTATGTGTAAGGCATGAACCTAGATTGGCTCCTGAGTCTGTTTTTATTTTTCTATAAAGTATAGTATTGAGGCAATTGGCAAACTTGAAATAAAGTTGGTAGATTACGCCTAATGGTAGAGGATCAACATTTAGGTCTTATCTGGAAGCTTGATTTGTTTTCAGACTAAAAGTGTTTTTAAAAAGAGATAAGTGAAGGACTACTTGTGTACCACTATCATTTCCTGGAATAGTCATAGTGTCCCTTCTAAGCCACCTGGTGCCATCTTGTCTAGTTGGGCTCTGATGAGCCTGCCTCTATATTCTGTTGTTCCTGGAAGTTTCATTCTTCTGACCACATAGAAACATTTGCAGGACAGTGTACATATTGTCCCTTTGCTTACCTCTCCTCATAAGCTCTTCAGCGACCATTTGTGTCTAGCTAGCCTGAGAAAGTGATGATGCAATGAACTATAGGCAGTGTCCTTAATTGCAGATTTCAACTTCCCTGATACGCCCAAAGTAGCTTATGACAAATAACAATTTGCTAGGGGAAGAGCAAAGACAATTGTAATTCATTTTGTTTCTTAAATTCATCTCTGGAAAAGGAAGAACAAGAAGGCCAGTAAAAAGTTGAGGATTTGTTACTTAATTAATTGATTAATTTTGTATATGAGCTTTTTTTTTAAAGATTTTATTTATTTGACAGCCAGAGATCACAAGGAGGCAGAGAGGCAGGCAGAGAGAGGGGGGGAAGCAGGCTCCCCACGGAGCAGAGAGCCCGATGTGGGGCTCGATCCCAGGACTCTGGGATCATGACCTGAACTGAAGGCAGAGGCTCAACCCACTGAGCCACCCAGGCACCCCTTTTGTGTTTTTTTTAATTATGTTATGTTAGTACATCATTAGTTTTTGATTCAGTGTTCCATGATTCATTGTTTGCAAATAACACCCAGTGCTCCATGCAATCTGTGCCCTCCTTAATACCCATCACCAGGCTCACGCATCCCTCCACCCCTCTCCTTTCTAAAACCCTCCATTTGTTTCCCAGAGTCCATAGTCTGTCATGGTTCGTCTCCTGCTCCGATTTCTTCCCCTTCATTTTTCCTTTCCTTCTCCTAATGCCCTCCATGATATTCCGTATGTTACTCGAATAAGTGAAACCATATGATAATTGACTTTCTCTTTGACTTATTTCACTTAACATAATCTCTTCCAGTCCCATCCAGGTTGATGCAAAAGTTGAGTATTCATTCTTTCTGATTAATAAGTAATAGTCCATTGTGTATATGGACTATTAGTCATAAAACTATGAGTAATAGTCCATTGTGTATATGGACCACATCTTTTTTTATTTGTCTGTCCAAAGGCAAGGGAACCAAAAGCGAAAATAAACTTTTGGGACTTCATCAAGATAAAAAGC
Source organism: Enhydra lutris kenyoni (assembly GCF_002288905.1). Classification (NCBI taxonomy): domain Eukaryota; kingdom Metazoa; phylum Chordata; class Mammalia; order Carnivora; family Mustelidae; genus Enhydra; species Enhydra lutris. The sequence continues at coordinate 802,373 of NW_019154149.1, read as the reverse complement.
TTCTGCATAGCAAAGGAAACAGTCAATAAAACAAAGAGACAACCCACAGAATTGGAGATGATATTCATTAATTTATTTATTTGATATTTGTCATCACAGGTAGACCTCACTTTATGTATTCTGTCTACTTTGGGAAATCATTAGTACATTTGTGAAGTGTATGGTATTTTTATGTATCATGATGGGCTTCCCATTTAAAGAGGAATTGAGGGTCACCTGGTTGATTCAGTTGGGGGAGGGTGTGGCTCTTGAATTCAGGGTTGTGAGATCAAACCCCACGTTGGGTGTACAGATTACTTAAAAATAAAATCTTAATAAAGCGGAATTGAGATAAATTCCTTTGTAAAATAAGTCATTCCTTCATCCTTTTGACCAAGTAAATATTTTCTGTGTTCTTCTGTCTTTTACTTTGAAGTGTATTTATCTGTTAGGGAAATCCTTATGATGTTCTTGGTGTCCAGCCTAGACCACAGACAGAATCCTGGTCACAAGGTCTTAAAAGGCAGAGAGTGCAAATTGGTGCTGGGCATGATGTTATATGGGAATCAGCTGGATCAAAAAAGATTCTAGAACTGGGGAGGGAGGGCAGTGCCTTCCCAACAGCATTCTGGATTCATTTCAGTTCATTGTTGTTGTCTTTCTGTTGTTGTTTTTCCTAAGTAGCTGCCATAGTTTAAAATGATGGATATTGCTAAAAGAAACCATTGGGCCTCAAGTCACTTAAAACAGTGTATTCAAAAAGCCACATAGATGTTATTTTCTTTCAACTTCAGCATATTAAGTGCAGTGGCTCCTCTTTTTTCTTTTGAAAAATAAGACTTTTCACGGGTGGGGAGGGTGGGCAGGTAGTGGATACATAAGCACATCCATACAAATACCAGTCAAATGTTGAAAGTGAAACATCCCAAATACTGAACAATTCTTTTGAAGACTTTTCCTTAGAAACTTCTTTAGTTCTCTTTTTCTGCTCATGAAGTTGAAAACCATAACCCCAGATTATATTGATACAAAATGTGTCCAAGATTCCACATCTTGAAATCTCATAAAAAATCAAGATTTCCACACAAAGCACTGAAAAGAAGTAGACCCGTTGTCTGCTCTGAAGGTGGTAGTGGAGGTGGATACCACGGTCATGTACAGGACATGTTGTCAGCCTCTTAGTGAGAGAATCTTTGTTAGCCCAGGGCTGGCCTTAGTGGGTTGGGAGAGTGATCCTATCATGACGATCTTCACCATCTCACTGGAGCTTTCCTTCAATCCTGTGTCCTCCTTCACTAAAGAAGGCATGGGGCAGTGTGTTGTCATTGAATGAGAAGTGGAGTAGGAGGCAGGAGAAGCTCTGCCACCTCCTGGCTCTGGGCTTCAGCTTCTCCAGAAGGACCAGAGAGAATCTTTCAGGCACCTTTCTCAGGCACCTCCTCTGCTCCTAAGAAATGGCGCCTTGATACGCACATCCAAGGTACAGATGAACACAGCCATGGCAACGGGCTGATCAGTAAGTGACTCTACTGGCTGAATGGACATTTCTGTTCTCAACCTAATCATTAGTGTTTTTAACTGATGGCTGTTAGCCTATCAAAACCGAGCTTGGAAAGTGATAACTTGGGTGAGTTGATTCTCTTGTCTCTGATGTGAAATGATTTTTGAACAACCTTTGGATATGCACAGATCCTCCAGTGAGGTTAGGGTCAAGGAATTGAGCTTTGAAGTTTCTAGCACCCTCACGACCAGGTTTCAAACCAAAGAATGAGACGTCTTGCAAAGCCACCCAGATTTTCCTACGGATTGCCCAGTGTTCATAAAGATGTTTAAAATGGAATTGGAACATTTTTCTTTGCTTCTGTTGTTGGAAATGAAGAGATGTAAGTGTCTCTCTTGGAACAGCTTGCTGCTTCCTCAGCATGTTAGCTGCCAATCTCTCAGGGCGGTTGTGGCTATTAGACAGGTTAATGTGTCAACAAACGAGCTGAGAAGCGGGTCTGGCCTATAATAAATAGCAAGGCCTACCTCACAGGGCTCTGGGGAGCATTAGATGAGTTGATACATCTAATATACATTATAAAGGATCTAGAACAGTTCCTGTTATAATTATTATTCTCAGGTCATCTGGGGGCAGGTTTGCTACTCACTTCATTTGAAGAGTAGATGCTCCAAACATAGTAGCTATTATTCAGTGATCTTTGGTCTGGCACGTAATAGGTGCTCAATAAATATTAGTTATCATTACTGTTATAGTTATTTATTATTACACTATGAAAAGGCCCAGAAATCTCCAATTTGGTTGAGCTGAAAACATTTTCCAAGGTCAGTGATTTGGCAGGTGTTCCCTTAGGGCGATTTGCAGATTGTTCACAATTCCAGTAAGTTTTGTCCCCTCACGTGTCCTCTGCTGTCCATGAGAATTAACTGGATGCACTGAGATCCCCTTGCTCTGGTAATTCTTGTAAATTACCTCCTCTTTTTAGCCTGCCGGCAAACGTCTAGTATAGTAAAGCTGCACTTCCCCCTGTCACCAGCAGGTGCTGATGACTAACACTTGATGTCTGTCATCCTCATTTTTAAGATTGGAAGCTGGGAAATCAGGGAAACACATTTGGGTTGTACTTAGTGAACGGGGACATTGGAACTTATGTACAATGAATCGGTCCACGGCAAGTAATGCCAGTAGGTGTGGTCCCCTGACTATTTTTGTCAGAGAACTTCAATCTTAAAGCCTCCTGCTCTTGTTTGTTCAATCCCTTTGCAAATATTTGAATGCCTACTGTCTGCAAGGCACTCAGCTGAGTGAGTACTTTGGAAACTGATGACCAGAGTAGAAAACATACATTAGTAGAAAACTTAGTAGAAAACAAAGTAGAAAACATACATTAACTTCGCCCTGGGCTTTTCTTTTTTTATAGGCACACACACAGGAAAAATGGCTTTAATGGTAGTTTGTTCAAAAAAATAGCAGCTCTGTCATTAAAACGGACTTTCTTTATTAAATGTGTATCAGAAAGATTAAAGCAAAAAATAAAATTAATATATAGTTAAAGGGGTGTCTGGGTGGCTCAGTCAGTGAAGCATCTGTCTTTGGCTCAGGTCATAATCCCAGGGTCCTGGGTCTGAGCCCTAGGTCAGGCTCCCTACTCAACGGGGAGCCTGTTTTTCCCTCTGCCTGCCCCTCCCCCCTACCTTGTGCACACATGCTTTCTCTCTGTGTCAAATAAATAAATAAAATCTTTAAAAAAATAGTAAAAATCTGAACAGAACATTCAAATGCATTTTTGAGATGATGAAGTGGAGGTGAGCCTCGACGGCACAGTACCCCCCCCATCCCACTGCCCTTTGCAAGTAGTCTTCACAAAACACTGACTTTATGAGGAGGACTGAAAATTCATCCTCACAAAATAAGGTAATTTAACTTCATAATGATCTACATAAAATGAATTCTCATGTTCCAGAACTCTGAATATTTTCCTGCTCTATCTTCCTTGTGGCAATGATATATAAGTCACATTTTTCCAACCTGTCTTTGACCTTGTATTTATTTTTTTAAAGGTGTATTTATTTTATATAGAGAGAGGAGCAGAGGGAGAGAATCCCAAGCAGACATCCCACTGAGCATAGAGCGTAGAGCCTGAGCCACCAAGGTGCCCCCTACTTTGTACTTTAAATAGAAAATCTGTTATATATCAGCATATTCAGGAATGCTACCATGCATGTCATTGGAGCAAGAGGAATGCAAATATGTATTCATTCGTGCATGAACACTTCCTATAGATGAAACATGATATAGAGGGAGGAGAATGGGACCTCTAAGAAACTCAGTCTTTCCATCTGTGATGGGGCTGTTGTGAAATTCCTAGGAGGCAGTGTAGGGGAAAACACTTGTAAACTGTTGAGCACTATGCAGATGTGGGGGTTGGTTAAGGGGTTAGCTCTTTTCCATTGTTAGTTTTAAATTTGGAGATGTTATAGCCATATGGCAAGTTTGTCCACATAATAAGCTGGAAATATTTGTATTCTTATTATGAGGGGATCAGATATTTGGCTGCTTCAAAAGGCACACAAGTCAGCTGATTTAACTCAACTTTTATTTTTATTTTTTATAACAGCTGTGTGCTTTGTGTATTTACAAGAGATCATGAATTGCCCTTTTAAAAAAACAAAATATTGGACTAGCATCTGCCTGTCTTATTTGTTCAAGTGTCGTTAACACTCTTCAGGGGTGGTGTTTAATCAGTTCATCATCATCACCAAAAAGTACATCATTGAAGTCTAGATTTAGTAACACAGCTAAGGCAGATCACACAAATTGACATTTGTACATTTTCCTGATTCTCATTTTGTGCAAAGCTAACTTAAGATGCCAGTGACTCACAAAACATATTGTTTAAACATGTTCAGATTGCTAACAGACCATACTGTTATGCCTTTTAGATTCCAATAAACCATATGAAAATGCTAATTATTGAGTCTACATTAATTTGTATAAATTATGCAAATTGAGTAGCAATTAAGCACTACTCTGGTGGAGGTAGATTCCATGCTATTTTTTAACTTAATGTTGGACTGACATAGACTCTGTTCACTAAAATAAATCGTTTTATTGTTGAGTGTTTACAAAGCAATTGCTGATGGTAATTGGTTATAGATGACACTATTGTGCATTTCAGTAAGATTTATTTAACACACACACACAGGAAGCATGGTCAAGGAACGGCTTTATGGCAGTCCATTCAGAAAAAAAACAGAGCTTCTGTCCATTAACATAGACAGTCCTTGTGAACGTTATTTTAGAAGGATGAAAATAAGATAAAGGGAGAGCACTTGGAGAGATGGAGTTAAGAATATTTGAAAGAAATAGCCTGCAGCAGGAGTTCAAAGCATTTTGCTCAGTCTTTTGAGCAGAATACTGGGGAATAATTGTAATTTTAGATGCCTTCTTGGCATATGGTTGAGAAATTCAGCCCTGATTTGGTCAAGGCAGTTGCATGTGCTTTGCTCTGAAACACAGTGCTTTCTCCCAAATCACGGAGCCATGCACAATCACCCTACCTGAATAGTGTGCCTGGGGGTGCGTGAGGGTGTGCACGCACACGTGTGTTTTCAGCAGTTGGTGGCACACCATCTTCATACGCAACCAAACATTAGTTACATTATTAAGGGTCAGCATCTTGGGAGCAGCTTAGCCAATTTGCAACTAACTCTGCAAGAGATCATCTCAACCCGTTTCTCTGGAAGACAGGAATCTGCAGTCTTCTATTCCCACTGAACAGAGCTCCAGGCCAACCACCTTTCAGTCTTTGGGAGTCAGGCTGGGTTTTTCAGATGCAAAGGTTAAGTGTGTTGGTATGGTAATTGTGAGAGGAAGATAAATCCTTCCTTTCTTCCAAAATTATTGTGGGGAAGGAGTGTGTAAATTATGATTTGCAAGGGCAGTAATGGCTTTAATGTTGAAACATAGCATTGTGGTGATGAGCAGAACATGTCAGACTTTGGGAATTTATTTCATTTTAGTCTCTCTAATCGGCGATGGATTTGGGGGACTCTAGATTCATAGCAAGTGATCTTCCTGAGAGTTTGACCAAAATAATGAGAAGATGTTATGGAATGTCTACGGAGGTCATATTTATGTCATGATTCTAATAAGAACTCTATGGAGACAAATCTAGAAATTGATTAGCTTTACTGACTCCGTGAATGTGTTTTCCATAACCTCCAAACTGATTTTCATTGGGTTTTCTTGGCTTGAAATATATCAGAATTCTGAAAAATTCGTTGAGTAAATCATTAACTTCAGTTTTGAGTATGTAATATTTTAATAATGAATGATAAATCTCCTGCAGACCTTTTTCATTTTAAATTTTATGGCTTGAAATACAGCTCACTAAATCCTTTGGTTTTCCTTTACAAACCATACTTAATTATAATCCCTGTTACTTTTGCCAGATTTTCTGTTTCCCTGGCTAAATCCTTCGGGGGAAGCAAGGTTTTAGAGCAAGTCCTGTACTATGAAAATGTCATTCACGCTAGCTCACTAAATCATTTAGAGCCCAAGGATTTGAATAGAACTCTACCTCCAGCAAAAGAGGTAAAGCTATGCATTACCACGGGAGTCAAAATTTTGTTTGGGGGTGGTGGTGGGCCGGCACTGAGCCAAGAGTCCCAAGACCTCTATTCGGGACCAGCTTCGTGACTTTAGGCATATTCAAATTCTGTATCTGAGTGTCCTCATCTGTGGCTTCCATGAAGATCAAATAATACGTATATGGGAAAGTTCTTCAGAAATCTGAAAGGACGTATAAATGGCAGGGTTTTCACTTGTCAATAGAGCAAGGTATTGAAAAGTCGGCATCATGCGTCGACTGAAGCTCATTCCATGATACCAGACAGGCCTCAGTTTCCATATCTGTGAAATGGTGAAAATAACAGATCATCTACCTCATGAGATTGTTATAAGGATTAAACAGATTCATGTCTGGCACATAATAAGGCACTTAATAAAGGTTAGCTATTACTCTCGGGACCCATTGTATTGCTGTTGACCAAATAGAAGCATTGCTCATTTCACAGTACTAGAAGCTCTCTGATAGTTTTATTTCTTTTTGTGTTCATCATCTCCTTATGGAAGTTTAGATGCTTAAAACTGTTGAATTCTCTAGGCTACCCCTGATTTGCCAACATAGTGCCATTTTGTTTCTACAACTTGCATCCAATCTCGTGACCTGCTTACTCAGTAGAACAGGATGGCCCCACAAATGACATCTTGAGATGTCATGCAGGGAAATGATAAAGAAGTGTAGTTTTGTGGACAGAGGGACATGGATTCAGATGCTGACCTTTTCACTTACTAGCTGAGTGACCTTGGAAAGTTAATTTCTTAGTGCCCCAGTTTTTTCATTTGTAGAACGGAGATACTCATAATAGCTGAGTCATAGGGAACCTGATTATGAGGTTTTCCACACAAGAACTTGGCCCATAATACTTACTCATCTTTGCTGCTACTGCCATCATTGTGGTTATTCTTCCAAAGGTATTATTGTTTTGATTTTTAAGAATTAAGTCCAAATTCCTGAGACTGGCATTGATTGATTGAAGTATGGTTAATACACATTGTTACATTAATTTCAGGCATGTAACATAGTGATTCAAGAACCCTATATGTTATGCTGTGCTCAGGACTGTGGTTACCCTCAGTCACCATACAGCGTTCTTGCCATACCACTGACTATATTCTTCATGCTGTAACTTTCATCTCTGTGATTCCCAAGACTGGCATTTAAAAGCTCTATAATATGGTCTCCCTCCATTCTTTCTTCACATGTTGAAAACGTAAAGTGTAAGTATGTCCCAAATATTGCATGGGACATAATTATACTGAATAATAAGTCATTATTTACATGAAATTCAAATTTAACCTGGCATCCTGTTCTCACTCGCCAAATCTGCCAGCCTTCCTCCTGTGTGTGCTTCTCCCCTTCTCACTTCCTTCCCTTCCTCCAAGGGGGGAAAGGCCTCTAGGAGGAGAGAGCCTCCCTACTTCCTAAGTCTCTACTTAAAAGCTGCTCAGACCCCTGAGCGTGTGATTATAGCAAGAAATATTTTTCTTTTCCTTCATTTCTTGGTTAACATGTCTTTATTCTTGCTCCACAAATGGGCAGTATATAGATAGGAGAGCCTGCCCACTTTCCTTGTGGCTCCTCGCTGCAGTGGCCAACCCCATTCACTGACCACCCTGCCCTCCCACCAACTAGCTCTCCCTGTGGTCCTCCACTCTGGACAGTGGCATCTGCTTCTCTAGTGTTACATAAGCTCTCTTGCTGCTGTGTGGCAGGGTGGTGAATAATTGCTGAGCCCCTGCTGCAAGCTCTTCCTTCTGCCTGGAGTGCCCCCCCCCTTCTCATACCCACATCTCTCTCTTTAAAAGTTCTACTATCCATGAAGACCCTAAATCCTGTCCCTTTAGTCATCTTCTCTGGACACATCCTCACCCGCCTTCCATCAGGGGGCAGCCTTCTTCTGCCTGGCTACTTCTCCCATGATGTCAGAAGCCTGGAGGGTTGTGGTGCCAGCTGGGAGTCACTGTTCCTTCCCCTAGTGACATCACTGAGGTGCATCATTGCCTATCGAGTGGAACTGACCATACGTGTAGAGGCCCCAACCTACCATAAGTCTACTAGAGACAGAAACTTGGCATAACTACTCTCAGTATGTTTTCCTGAAGAATTAATGCGGACATTTTGTGATCATTTTATCCCAAACTAAAAGAATTTTTAACTACCTGTATTGAAACTTCGTTTTTTTTTTTTCAATTTTTTATTAACATATAATATATTATTAGCCCCAGGGGTACAGGTCTGTGAATCCCCAAGTTTACACTTCACAGCACTCATCATAGCACATACCTTCCCCAATGTCCATAATCCCACCCCCCTCTCCCTACCCCCTCCCCCAGCAACATTCAGTTTGTTTTGTGAGATTAAGAGTCTCTTATGGTTTGTCTCCCTCCCGATCCCATCTTGTTTCATTTTTTCCTTCCCTACCCCCAAACCCCCCACATTGCCTCAACTTCCTCATATCAGGAAGATCATATGATAATTGTCTTTCTCTGACTGACTTATTTTGCTAAGCATATTACCCTCTAGTTCCATCCACATTGTTGCAAATAGCAAGATTTCATTTCTTTTGATGGCTGCATAGTATTCCATTGTGTATATGTGTGTGTGTGTGTGTGTGTGTGTATAATGGAATATATATATATTCCATTATATATATTCCATTCCATATATATATATGGAATGGAATATATATATACATATATTTCTCACATCTTCTTTATCCATTCATCTGTTGATGGACATCTAGGTTCTTTCCATAGTTTGGCTATTGTGGACATTGCTGCTATAAACATTCGGGTGCACGTGCCCCTTCGGATCACTACATTTGTATCCTATCCTTAGGGTAGATACCCAGTAGTGCAATTGCTGGGTCTAGGGTAGCTCTATTTTCACCTTTTTGAGGAACCTCCATATTGTTTTCCAGAGTGGTTGCACCAGCTTGTATTTTCACCAAGAGTGTAGGAGGGTTCCCCTTTCTCCGCATCCTCGCCAGCATCTGTCCTTTCCTGACTTGTTAATTTTAGCCATTCTGACTGGTGTGAGGTGATATCTCATTGTGGTTTTGATTTGTATTTGCCTGACGCCAAGTGATGTGGAGCACTTTTTCATGTGTCTGTTGGCCATCTGGATGTCTTCTTTGCAGAAATGTCTGTTCATGTCCTCTGCCCATTTCTTGATTGGATTATTTGTTCTTTGGGTGTTGAGTTTGCTAAGTTCTTTATAGATTTTGGACACTAGCCCTTTATCTGATATGTTGTTTGCAAATATCTTCTCCCATTCTTTCCATTTTCTTTTGGTTTTGTTGACTATATCCTTCACTGTGCAAAAACTTTTTATCTTGATGAAATCCCAATAGTTCATTTTTCCCCTTGCTTCCCTTGCCTTTGGCGATGTTCCTAGGAAGAATTTGCTGCGGCTGAGGTCGAAGAGGTTGCTGCCTGTGTTCTCCTCAAGGGTTTTGATGGATTCCTGTCTCACATTGAGGTTCTTCTTCCACTTTGAGGCTATTTTTGTGTGTGGTGTAAGGAAATGGTCCAGTTTCATTTTTCTGCATGTGGCTGTCCATTTTTCCCACCACCATTTGTTGAAGAGACTGTCTTCTTGCATTGGGCATTCTTTCCTGCTTTGTCGAAGATTAGTTGGCCATAGAGTTGAGGATCTATTTCTGGGCTTTCTATTCTGTTCCATTGGTCTATGTGTCTGTTTTTGTGCCGGTACCATGCTGTCTTAATGATGACAGCTTTGTAATAGAGCTTGAAGTCTGAAATTGTGATGCCACTGACTTTGGCTTTCTTTTTCAACATTCCTGTGGTTATCTGGGATCTTCTCTCATTCCATATAAATTTTAGGATTATTTGTTCAATTTCTTTGAAAAAAAAAAATGGATGGTATTTTGATAGGGATTGCATTAAACATGCAGATCGCTTTAGGTAGCATAGACATTTTCACAATATTTGTTCTTCCAATCCATGAGCATGGAACATTTTTCCATTTCTTTGTGTCTTCCTCAATTTCTTTCATGAGTACTTTGTAGTTTTCTGAGTATAGATTCTTTGCCACTTTGGTTGGGTTTATTCCTAGGTATCTTATGGTTTGAGGTGCAATTGTAAATGGAATTGACTCTTTAATTTCTCTTTCTTCTGTCTTGTTGTTGGTGTATAGAAATGTAACTTTCTGTTGACTTCTGTGCATTTCTGTGCATTGATTTTATATCCTGACAATTTACTGAATTCCTGTAGAAATTCTAGCAGATTTGGAGTGGAGTCTTTTGGGTTTTCCACATAAAGAATCATATCATCTGCAAAGAGTGAGTGAGTTTGACTTCTTTGCCAATTTGGATGCCTTTAATTTCTTTTTGTTGTCTGATTGCTGAGGCTAGGACTTCTAGTACTATGTTGAATAGCAGTCGTGATACTGGACATCCCTGCCGTGTTCCTGACCTTAGTGGAAAAGCTCTCAGTTTTTCTCCATTGATAATGATATTCCCTGTGGGTTTTTCATAGATGGCTTTGATGATATTGAGGTATGTACCCTCTATCCCTACACTTTGAAGAGTTTTGATCAAGAAAGGATGCTGTACTTTGTCAAATGCTTTTTCAGCATCTATTGAGAGTATCATATGTTCTCGTTCTTTCTTTTATTAATGTATTGTATCACATTGATTGATTTGCAGATGTTGAACCAACCTTGCAGCCCTGGAATAAATCCCACTTGGTCATGGTGAATAATCCTTTTAATGTACTGTTGGATCCTATTGGCTAGTATTTTGGTGAGAATTTTTGCATCTGTGTTCATCAAGGATGTTAGTCTGTAATTTTCTTTTTTGATAGGGTCTTTGTCTGATTTTGGGATCAAAGTAATGCTGGCCTCATAAAATGAGTTTGGAAGTTTTCCTTCCATTTCTATTTTTTGGAACAGTCTCAGGAGAATAGGAATTAATTCTTCTTTAAATGTTTGGTAGAATTCCCCTTGGATGCCCTCTGGCCCTGGGCTCTTGTTTGTTGGGAGATCTTTGATGACTGCTTCAGTCTTCTTACTGGTTATGGTTCAGGTTTTCTATTTCATCCTGGTTCAGTTGTGTTAGTTTATATGTCTCTAGGAACGCATCCATTTCTTCCAGATTGTCAAATTTGCTGGAATATAGTTGCTCATAATATGTTCTTATAATTGTTTGTACTTCTTTGGTGTTGGTTGTGATTTCTCCTCTTTCATTCACAATTTTATTTTGTTTTGATTTTGTTCTCTCTCTCTCTCTCTCTCTCTCTCTCACTTTTTTTTTTTTTTTTTTTTTTTTTTTTTTGGCCAGGGGTTTTTCAATCTTCTTAATTCTTTCAATGAACCAGCTCCTCGTTTCATTGATTTGTTCTATTATTTTTTAAAATTTCTATTTCATTGATTTCTGCTCTGATCTTTATTATTTTTCTTCTCCTGCTGGATTTAGGCCTTCCTTAGTGTTCTTTCTCCAGCTCCTTTAGATGTAGGGTTAGGTTGTGTATTTGAGACCTTTCTTGTTTCTTGAGAAAGGCTTGTATTGCTATATATTTTCCTCTCAGGACTGCCTTTGCTGTGTACCACAGATTTTGAACAGTTGTGTTTTCGCTATCATTTGTTTCCATGAATTTTTTAAATTCTTCTTTAATTTCCTGGTTGACCCATTCATTCTTTAGTAGGATGCTATTTAGCCTCCATGTATTTGGGTTCTTTCCAAATTTCCACTTGTGATTGACTGCGTCAGTCTTCTTACTGGTTATGGTTCAGGTGGTCTGAAAATATGCAGGGAATGATCCCAGTCTTTTGGTACTGGTTGAGACCTGATTTATGACCCAGGATGTGATCTATTCTGGAGAATGTTCCACGTGCACTAGAGAAGAATTTGTATTCTGTTGTTTTGGGATGGAACATTCTGAATATATCTGCGATGTCCATCTGGTCCAGTGCTGTTGTTTTGGGATGGAACGTTCTGAATATATCTGTGATGTCCATCTGGTCCAGTGTGTCATTTAAGGCCTTTATTTCCTTGTTGATCTTTTGCTTGGATGATCTGTCTGTTTCAGTGAGGGGGGGTGTTAAAGTCCCCTACTATTATTGTATTATTGTCGATGTGTTTCTTTGATTTTGTTATTAATTGGTTTATATAGTTGGCTGCTCCTATGTTAGGAGCATGGATATTTAAAATTGTTAGACCTTCTTGTTGGACAGACCCTTTGAGTATGATATAATGTCTTTCCTCATCTCTTATTATAGTCTTTGGCTTAAAATTGAATTTATCTGATGTAGGGATTTCCACCCAAGATTTCTTTTGATGTCCATTAGCATGGTAAATTGTCCCCCCCCCCTTACTTTCAATCTGGAGGTGTCTTTGGGTCTAAAATGAATTTCTTGCAGACAGCATATTGATTGATTTTTTTTTTAAGATTTTATTTATTTATCTGACAGAGAGAGATCACAAGTAGGCAGAAAGGCAGGCAGAGGGGAGTGGGAAGCAGGCCCCCTGCTGAGCAGAGAGCTCGATGTGGGGCTCAATCCCAGGACCCTGAGATCATGACTTGAGCTAAAGGCAGAGGCTTAACTCACTGAGACACCCAGGCACCACCGGGTTTTGTTTTTTTATCCATTCTGATACCCTGTGTCTTTTGATTGGGACATTTAACCCTTTTAAATTCAGGGTAACTATTGAGAGATATGAATTTAGTTCCATTGTGTTGCCTGTAAGGTGACTGTTACTGTATATTGTCTCTGTTCCTTTCTGGTCTACTATTTTTAGGCTCTCGCTTTGCTTAGAGGACCCGTTTCAATATTTCCTGTAGAGCTGGTTTGGTGTTTACAAATTCCTTTAGTTTTTGTTTGTCCTGGAAGCTTTTTATCTCTCCTTCTATTTTCAATGATAGCCTAGCTGGATATAGTATTCTTGGCTGCATGTTTTTCTCATTTAGTGCTCTGAATATATCATGCCAGCTCTTTCTGGCCTGCCAGGTCTCTGTGGATAAGTCTGCTACCAATCTAATATTTTTACCATTGTATGTTACATACTTCTTCTCCCAGGCTGCTTTCAGGATTTTCTCTTTGTCATTAAGACTTGTAAGTTTTACTATTAGATGATGGGTTGTGGACCTATTTTTATTGATTTTGAGGGGGATTCTCTGCACCTCTTGGATCTTGATGTTTGTTCCCTTTGCCATATTAGGAAAATTCTCTACAATGATTCGCTCCAATATACCTTCTGCTCCCCTCTCTTGTCTTCTTTTCTGGAATCCCAATTATTCTAATGTTGTTTCGTCTTATGGTATCGCTTATCTCTCAAATTCTTCCCTTGTAGTCCAGTAGTTGTCTCTCTTTTGCTCAGCTTCTTTATTCTCCATTGTTTGGTCTTCTATTTCACTAATTCTCTGTTCTGCCTCATTTATCCTAGCAGAGCCTCCATTTTTTATTGCACCTCCTTAATAGCTTTTTTGATTTCAGTTGGTTAGATTTTAGTTCTTTTATTTCTCCAGAAAGGGCTTTTATTTCTCCAGACAGGGTTTCTCTAATATCTTCCATGCCTTTTTGAGCCCAGCTAGCACCTTGAGAATTGTCATTCTGAACTCTAGATCTGACATATTACCAATGTCCATATTGATTAGGTCCATAGCCTTTGGTATTTCCTCTTGGCGTGTGTGTGTGTGTGTGTGTGTGTGTGGTGAGTTTTTCCCGCCTTGTCATTTTATCCAGATAAGAATATATGAAGGAGAGAATAAAAATACTAAAAGGGTGTCAAAGACCCCAGAAAAATGTGTGTTAACCAAATCAGAAGAGACCCCAAATTGTGGGGGGAAGAAAGGGGATAAAAAGAAGTTCAGGGAAAAAATTAAAAATAAAGAAAAAAAGGAAAAAGAAAATATAGATATTAGACTGGTGAATAGAACAGAGCCACCCACTTAATTTTGGGAGTACTTTGGTCTCTTAGAAGAAACTACCTCCCAAAATTTTAAAGAAAGAAAAATGTGTGTGTGTGTGTGAGAGAGAGAATATATATATATACACACACACACACACACACAGCAAAATCAGGGTAAACATGATGAAGGGATAGAATATGAATATAAAGATAAAAATTTTTTAAAAGTTCTTAAAAAGGAGTTGATAAGATAAGTTGGTTGGGAAAAGAAAGAGAAAGTGGAGAGAATTTTCTCAGACTGGAGACTAGAACAAAACCCTGTGTTAGATTTAGGGTATATTTTGATCTATTAGAAGAAGTTGTATCCCAGAATTTTTTAGAAGAAAAAACACTATGTGTATACAAAAAATAAAGTTAGATATAATGAAGGATAAAATATGGCTATAATAATGAAGGTTCAAAAATACCTTTTATGAAAGGTATTGTTAAGATAAACTAGTTAAAAAACGTTAAAAGAGCAAAGAGTAAAAGTTAAAAAAAATTAGAATAAGAAAAAAAATAAGGTTAAAAAATTAATTAAGGGGCGCCTGGGTGGCTCAGTGGGTTAAGCCGCTGCCTTCGGCTCAGGTCATGATCTCAGGGTCCTCGGATCAAGCCCCACATCGGGTTCTCTGCTCAGCGGGGAGCCTGCTTCCCTCTCTCTCTCTCTGCCTGCCTCTCTGCCTACTTGTGATCTCTGTCAAATAAATAAATAAAATCTTTAAAAAAAATTAATTAACATTGTAAGACTAAAGAATCACGGGGAGAATGCCATGAATTCCATGCTTTGCTTTCTCCTCCTCTGGAATTCCGTGGTTCCCTTTGGTAAGTGAACTTGGTCTTGGCTGGATGTTGTTGTTGATCTTCTGGGGAAGGGGCCTGTGGAATGATTCTCAACTGTCTTTGCCCGAGGCGGAATTGCACCTCCTTTGCCAGGGGCCAGGCTAAGTAATCTGCTCTGGTTCACTCCCGGGAGCTTTTCTTCTCTGATCCCTTTCTGTAGAGCTCTGGAGGATGGAAATGAAAATGGCAGCCTCCCAATCTCTGGCCCAGAGGAGTGGAGAGCTTGGGGGCCCCACTTCTCAGTGCACCTTCAGAGAAAAGCTCTCAATCATTCCTGTCTCCCTGGCCTCTGGGTGCACACTGAGCTCACCCGGCCTGTGACCGGGCATCTCTGTCTCTGGCCCACCTGGAGCCCCGCCTGGAGTCTCCAAACCCAGCAGATCACCCAAACCCAGCTGCTCTTCCAGGGGGTTCTCCCCACATCAGCCACTTGTGTGGTCCCTGCTCAAAGAGCAGTGGTCTGACTGTGCCATGGATCACAGTTTAAGGTAACCCCAAGTTGAGAGCCCACTCCTTGGCTCTGTCTCTGTAGCCAGCTCCCCCGCTCTAATATCTGCAAGCTCTGTGACACTCAGACACCCCCGATCCTTCTGTGACCCCACGGGACCTGAGACCATGCTGTCCCTGTGAGGGCTTCTCCCTGGCTTAGCCTCTGGTGTGATGTTCCTCAGTGGAGCAGACTTCTAAAATTTCTGATTTTGTGCTCCATTGCTCCCCCACTTGCCGGGAGCCGGCCCCTCTCCCTGTGGTCTATCTTCCCGTCGCATCGGATTCACTTCTCCACAGGTCCTACCTTTCAGAAAGTGGTTGATTTTCTGTTTCTAGGATTGCTGCTCTTCTCTTTGATCTCCTGTTGGGTTAGTAGTTGTTCGGAATGGTTTGATAAACTATCTAGCTGATCTCCTGCGACCTGATGTCATCTCAGTCTGCTACTCCTCCGCCATCTTGACTCTCCCCTTGAGTTTTTTTTTTTTTAAGATTTATTTATCGATTTGAGAAGGGGTCAGGAAGAGAGGGAGAGAGAGAATCTTAGGCATACTCCCCACTGAGCATGGAGCCCGATGCAATGTGGAGCTGGGATCCTGACAATCCTGGGATCCTGACCTGAGCCAAAATCAAGAGTTGGATGCTTAAGTGACTGAGTCCTCAGGCAACCGCCCCCACCCCCGTATTCAAACTTTGTAAAGAGGATAATAAATGTCTTCATAGGATATATGAATATTAGGTTCTGATTTCTAGTTTTACCTTGCTACCTCAAGATCCATGGAAGTTATTTCAAAAACCAAAAGAGGAGACATTGAACTGGTCTAATTGTATACTTCACAGTTACAAACTTTGGAAATTGTCTTTGTGTGTGAATCCTAGACACCCATTATGATATCTGTGCCTTTGGTTTAATACCAGGTAAGCCAAAAGGAAAATAAAAGATCTTTACCCAACTCAGTGAGCAGCAAAATCTGAATCTATAGTTTGCAATTGAAACTATTTTTTTCCCCAAACCCTTTGAGGCCTGTTACTCAGTCTGGTGTAAACAATTTATTGTTAAAGTCCTAGAATATTTGCATTTTAATTAAGGAAAATTTTAATTAAACTGGAAACTTTGTTCATAAAAGGCAAGTTTGGGCAGCCAGTACACTTGCCTGCTACAGCTCTCATTCAGAGATGATGTACACTTCGGGAGTTCTGTGTTTGGTGCAATTTAAATAGTAAAATGGCATATGTGTCTGTCTTGCTAACTTATTTGAAAATGTCTCCCAGCCAGCTTTGGACAGCCTCTGCTAAAGTAGATAGTCAAAAGAAATACATAAACTGTCTTCATAGAAATATTTTAATATATTTATGTCCATTATGACCATGGGAAATAAACTTGATGGTACTGAAACTAAGTATTTTTACTAAATAGCTTCTTAATCTAGCACCCCATCAGTAGTTGGTCAGCATGGACACACAGCTTCATTAAGGACCATAGCATTTTAAAAAATACTTTATTAAGACCTGTAAGCAAATTTCCTGTAAAGTGCAAAAACGGTGAATTAAACATTAGGAGGAAGTTCCTCATCCTGTTGAAATACAAAGTAGACCTCTTGATTTGTCACAATTCTTAGTGCAGCTGTGAGTATATCATGGTCCAGGTTTTGAACTCATTTCCCAACTTTCAGATTGACCATAGTGATGCATTAATTTCACCTCAATCCAAGAATATTCTGAATCATGGGATGCTTAAGTTTCTCTAAAGATAAGCATGGAACTGAAAAGGCTTCTTAATATCCTGTAAGCAGGTTCAGCAGAAATGGCAAAAGAGGTCAAAGGAGAGGTTTGGCAAGCTTGGATCAAGGTCTGGGGTAGAACCTATTAGGTGAGAGGTACGTATCAATAGGCACAAACACCGAATGAGCTCTTCTTATGTGCTGGGCAACACAAAATCAGAAGACAGGTTTTTGTTAATTTTCAGGAGCTTTCACTGAGGTCCATTCCCTGTTTATGCCCTGGTGGCATGCCTTGCTGCTTTTTCCCACTGCTTAGCTCATAGCTGCAGGTAGAGCTTGGCTGGTTTGGGGAGGTGAGGATGATGAGGGTGTCCCTCTGTCTTGAGATGAAGTTCTCAGAGCAGAAGAGAGGGAAAGGCAGCAGCTCAGATAGAAGCGGAAGTGGCCCCATCAGTAGCATCAAGATTAAACAGTTCTCCCATCTGATGGTAGGAAATGAGGCATTTTCAGCAGGGCAAACTCCAATAGCTGTGTCCTTGTGGTGCCACACAGGACGTGTGGGGGTGGAGGTGGTTTGTAATGAAGCAAGTTAAGAAATAGACCCAGACATGGGCCATATTTCTCCTCTCCACAAAGGTGGCCTCCAGTGTGATTAGACCAACTCCTTCCTCCTGCCCCACACTATCAATGTCTTAAACAGAAACGCTGACTGATATTTGAGTAAATCCAAGAAAATCTCTCTCTTCTAATATAGTAGCTGTTTATCTAGAAATTAATTCAAACAGATGTCTTGGGGGCTGGTATTGAATTCTTACTGTACCTAATAGTCACTGCATGGTGAGAAACATGCAGATTGCCATGCTCAGCCCCAGAGATTCCAATAATTGGGTCCAGCAAGGGACCCGGAAGCTGCCTTTTTACAAGCTTCTAGCTGACACCTGTGCTGCTGGTCCCGGGAACACCCTTGGAACAGCCAAATTGAAAGATACCTTTGTACTGGATCTGTGCTTCTTGCACTTGCATGTGTTGAAATGCAGATTGCAGCTCAGTAGATGGAGAGGGGCACCTGTCGAGTCTACCTGACTCTTTGAGCAAAACTTATTGATGAACTCACCAGAAGAATTTGATCCTTCTAAGAACAGCACTTACAAAGAAAATAAGGCTTGGATTCCCAAATAACTACCATTTATGAATTCTTGCCATGTGCTGCATGTTGGGCTAAGTGCTCTGCGTGCCTTCTCTCATTTAGTCCCAACAAAAACTTACTGAGTGGAGATGATCCCCATTTTACAGATGAAACAGCTGAGCCTCAGATTGCTTGAGTCCCAACAGCTAAGTTAATGGCAGTCTCCAGCCTGGAACCCAGCTGTGACTGACATTAGAGTCCTAGACTTCTCCTTCCTGCTACACTGTTTCTTTTCATAACCACTCAGTATCCCCCTGAAGACTTCCATTTGATACCTAAAGTACCTGTCCTATGACGTGTTCTCTGCTAAGCAGAATGTTTATGGCTCCACACAGATAAGCAGACCAGTTCTACTAACTGGAAATTTCTGCAATCCTCCAATAAGCGTGTGATGGATTACAGAGCTGTACTTTTCCTTAAACTCTGGGTAACCTTTAAATTTAGTCTTATGAGAGTATGGGCAGACAAAACAATGTAATTTATTAGGTCTTATTATGTACCTTGTAACTTTCATATCTGTTTTCCTTTTCTAACTCTCTTTCCTGCCCTGCTCAACATCACACAGCTAGAGAGACTGATTTGTGCCCGGAAGCCAGTTCTTTCCCTTAGGTCCTGCTGCCTCTTGTTCCTCATCTGTGAAATGGGGAGAATAAGACCCATTACTCAGGCAGATCCCAGTACTTGGTATTGATGAGGTGTTCATGACAGGGGAGCTGGGTATTAGTTGGATTATTCTGATGAGGCTCAACATGGATTGGAAGCCCTTGGTGCTCCCTCCCCCTAGATTCTCTGGAATTGAAATATACCTTGTCTAGCCTCCAGTTTGGACTTCTGTGTCTTCCGGCTTGCGGCTTTTGCTCCCGCCCTCACAGTTTCAGAGAGTACCATTCACTTCCCTTTAATTAAGGTCAGTGCCCCCATGTCACTTGGAAAGTTTCAGCGTTAGATTATGTCTGAACTGTGGTCTTAGAAGGACGTGATCTGAGTTGCCAGATCAAGACGTCATTTCTTTTATTGTAGCCCTAAACACCAGCTTGTTCCAATTAGAAAGAACTGAAAGGCATCTGCTGAAAATATGTGTACTTTTGTTAATCTGGGGTTACTCAAGAGAATGGAAAGGAAGTTTATATATTACATTTGCTAATAAAGAGAAATGTTAAATATAAACAGTATTTCATGATGAGGACTAAAACAAAATATCTAAAACCTTACCAGGTCCAGCTGGTTCGTATTTACATTGCCAGAAGGAAACAGTGCAAATGCACACCCACCTTGTGCATTCTTAAAATTAAAGGGACAAATCATTATCTGCAGGATCAGCGGGAACAGACTGTCACTGACCCGCTAAAGATTGACTCCCATCCCCACCCCCCCAGTTTTTCAGAATCTAAGAATGAATTCCATTAAATTGCGTTATGCTATTAGGACCCAAGTATAACAAGGAGAAGTCAATATAGTCACAGAAGCGAAGTTTATACTCCCCAGAGCTGAGATTATCCTGTGGTAGAATTCATATCAACTCTGCTTCCCTCAGGGGCAGACACCATTTCCCGGGAGTAAATGAATCCTTTTTGGTAGCTGCTCCCCCAGGTGGGTCTCAGGCCACCAGGGTCCCATTCACTTCAGTTATTGCTTCAGGACACTTCATGGTGCCCTAGTGGCTCCAAAAGGAATGAATGCAGCTTCCATGAGATCCTAACTTATGGGAGTAGCTAGTGCACAAGGAGAACCTGCTGCGTTGTAAACCAGGCAAAATCCATGCCATGAGATGCTTCTGAAACTTCCAAAATCCCATTACACCCAGTGTAAAGCTGAAACACAGCCACACTTGATACCTTGGTGGGTAAAAATCATTGACCTCCTTCACAAAAGCAGAGCTGCCTTCTCGTGGTGACTTGCCCTCTCCATAGCCAAGATGGGTGGGAAAACAAGGTTTACAAATTAAGGAGCGTTCAGCTCCTCCAGACGCTTTTGAAAAGAAAGAGCTCAGTCATTCAAACAGCCTGATTTTATGAAGTGACATTTAGATTATGATATGACATTGCAGATTTGACATGATTGTGCTAATTGGGAGAAAATATGCTACTTTGATCAAACCAGAATAAAGGAAATAAAAAGACATTGTGGTTCAACTTGGAATAGAGTGGCTCATCCTCATGGCTTTTTGGTTGTTGCCATTGGTCTCTGCACAGTGTGGCACACACAATACAGTTAACGTGTCCCCACCCGTAGCCTGTTGCTTGCCCGTTGTCAAAAGGAATTGGACGTATAAGCTTTCATATGAGTTGGTTGCCTACTTCAGATTCCTTGTGCTGACTGGCATGAGACAGGGAGCTGGATGGTATTTAACTGGTTTTATTGTGACGTGACTATGATGGATGTGACAGGGGCCTCTATTATTCACTGGGGAGTGTGGCCGTTAATGAAACCATTAGCTGAGCTAAGGCGAGTGAAGAAAATAGGGAAATTACCATTATTCTGAAGCCATTAAGTTGTAATCCACCACTTTCTCTCCTTGCTCAAAAAGGCATCTTCTTTTTAAGGCCTCCCTGACTGTCCTTTAAAGATTCATTAATTCATTAACTTTCCAAGGAGATGGGGTGGATGGCATAGTTGAAATTTTAATCAGTCCAGCGTATCATATTATTACCATTATACTGGTGTCTGTATTCATCGCTAGACCTCATCAGGTTAATTTTAAACAAACCACACATTGCAGCAGATGTTGTTCTGTTCCATGTGTAACAGAAAGAGCTTCCAATTGTAGAGTGCTTCAGAGTTCACGGAGCCCTTTCATGCTCAGTAGGTACACAGGACAGGCAGTATGTACCCCTATTTCACAGATGACTGAACTGAAGCTTAGCCAGCCTAAATCACCTGAGGAGTGACTATCAGGTGGGAGGAAATGGGTTTCATACTCACATTCTCCTTGAACCTCTGTTTTTTTTTTGTTTTTTGTTTTTTGTTTTTGTTTTTTTTTCCCTATCAGGACTCGTACTTCTCCCATGTAAATCCCTTGCTGGAAAAGTGAGACTAAATCCTCGTCAGCACACATCTCTTGAAAAGGAACGTCTTGTGTTGGGATGCTGTACAAAGCATGTGCTGAGAATCTCTCAGTCCCTCTTGAGTCATAGCTTTGAAGAGTTTGTTAAACAATGGCATTGTGCTAGTTCCTCTGCTACTTCTGCATTTGTGGGGAGGAAAGTCAAATGCTGTCTGTGCAAGTCATCTGTGTCTTCTGCAGCACCAGGAAGCTTGCCCTGTGGGTGGTTTTAGTTGACGGAAAAAAAAAATCAACATCAACGTTCTGCTCACTCAAATTGAGTGAGGTCTACTTTCTGGCAAAGCACAGGGCTCTTAAAGACACAGGCCTGGGTCTATGGCCCTCAGGAGATCACTGTGTCCCAAGCAGCCATTAGAACAGTTTATCCTTTAGAGGCACGGTGAGGTCAATTTCCACGCCTGATCCTTGCTATGCTAAGGAACTTGGCCACCCACCCGTACAGGTGTGGTGCATATACAATTGTGATTATACACTTCAGGGCCCGAATGGGTAAGGGCTACAAATTAAAGTCTACTGTACTAGGGTGTGGGTCCCTGGATCTCCTGAAGGGGAGTGAGCAGATCTCTGGCAACCCACTTTGGTTGGCATCCATCTGTGCCTGCCTGTGCCCCCTGGCTGAAGGTCAGTCACAGGACAAAGGAAGTGGGATGGGACATGAACAAAGAATATTTCTTGTCACATTTGTGTATGTTTTTCTAGGTGGGCTGGAGCCTAGCCCTGAGCGGAAGCTCAGTACAGATTTGTGAAAGGAAAGGGATAATCTTGGGGCCCATCCTCCCCTTATTTACCAGTGAGGCCGTACACAGAAGTGGTGCTTGGTCCTCCACATTGCAGGCCGGGTCGCCAGGGGTATAAGGGGAGTGAAATCTGTTTTGGATGCCTCCCTGGCCCGATCCTGGCCTCTTGGCCTTGGACATTGCTGTGTGAGTTAGCAGATGGTTTCCTGACTCATTATTGATGACTTTTCCTACTCTGGATGACCGAACGAGGACCGGGGTCTGCGGACCAGCACATCAATCTCGCTCGCTGGAGCTTGTTAGAAATGCCCAGTCTCAGGGTCCCGCCCGCAGTATCCCCTGGTTCACAGGGGATGCAGATGCTCGGTAAGGACCCAGAAGCCCTGCCCTGGAGTGAGGTGTTGCTAAAGCTTGACCCACACCAAAATATGAATTTTACACTGAATGAGCAAAGATAATGTCTTGCTTTACTTTTGCAGAAAAGGAAGGGACCTGACCTTGACTGAGGTCTCACTGAATGTGCTTGGTGTGTTAGAGCTATGCTTGCTCGGCCTGCCTGACCACCCTGTGACATGAGCACTACCTTCCACACCGAATAAACTAGGAAATTGAGACCATAATACCCTGAGGCAGTGTGCCCACGGTTACAGGAAAATGGTTTGTGGGGTTCCTAAGCTTTCTGAGGGCAGCGCGAGAGGGAAGAGCCGGCAGAGGTGGCATTGCCGAGGCCTTCAGGCGCCTCCAGAGGAACCCTTTCATTATTATTACTTAACATCGCTCAATAAACATGCAGTAATTGTTATTTGGGGAAAAATAACAATGGGCTGTCCGTGTTTTAAGTTTAGTTGCTTTTGTCGAGTGCTCCATTATCTGCATGTCTTACCTTCCACTTTTTAGTATCAGGGTTAAAGCAGATGTTCAGACCCTTGGCTGCCACTCTCCCTGTCACTTCTTTATTTTTGTCCCTCCACATTCCATGAAGACAGAAGTCTTTTAAGCCAAAATGTGTAATTATCTCCCACGGGAGGGAGCTGGAAAGACAGAAAACCTCCACAAGGTCAGTTCAGTGAAAGCTGGTGATTGCCACTGGCTGAGGTGAGGTGATCCTTTTTGAACAAGGACGGTCACTGAGCAGGGGACCCTCCTGGGGCCACCATCTGCACGAGGCATGGTGTTTCATGAGGTCTTGCACAGCCAGCCCTGGTTCATTCTGTGGTTACCTTTTCCCTGAACAAG
The DNA here is from genome assembly GCF_002288905.1 of Enhydra lutris kenyoni. Taxonomy (NCBI): domain Eukaryota; kingdom Metazoa; phylum Chordata; class Mammalia; order Carnivora; family Mustelidae; genus Enhydra; species Enhydra lutris. The sequence goes on along the minus strand of NW_019154149.1, from coordinate 779,084 downwards.
GTACTCACCAGGTTTAAATACAAACTAACCCTTGCCTTAATTACTTTTTACAAATGATTTTGGGATTCACCATTTGAAATACCCACATGACTTCTTACACTCAGGACAGTTTCTTGAAAGTGTCCCAGGTGGGAAATGATTGGATGCCTTAAAAAAACAAGCATGTTTCTATCTGCTTTTTTTTTTTTTTTTTTTGGTTTCTTCCACCTGGATGAACAGCGTGTGTGTGTGTGTGTGTGTGTGTGTGTGTGTATGTGTGCATGCACACATATATATGCACACCCACATGTATGGGGGTGCATGCTTGACTCTTGATTCGACTCTGCTTTAGATCGGGCAACATTGTAATGGGCAGGTTTGCCTACATGTTTATTACTAATTATAATATTTTCTTCTGCATTTAATTTTTTTTAAAGTAGGCTCCATGCCCAACGTGGAGCCCAGTGTGGGTCTTCAACTCACAAACCTGAGATCAAGACCTGAGCTGAGATCAAGAGTTGGACACTTAAGTGACTGAGTCACCCAGGCACCCCTTTCTCCTGCATTTGTTCATACAATTCTGTATGAACAGGCTATTGCCTTATTCTTATTTTGAGGCTTTGTCAACTGCCATGCTCTCAGGCTCATGAGTTTTTAAGAAGGAGCCTTCTCAAAAAGCCTTTAGTGAGAAAGAAATGAAGTTGTGGGTCCATTAGCTCAGCTCTTGTGGGTGGCCAGGCCAGCCATTGGCAGAACTGGTGGTCCCGTGTGAAAGTCATCACAGTCATGAGTCAATTTGGGAGGAGATACTTTGAGTCTGTGCAAATACCTCAAGCATGGTGTCCCACAAACTTAGAATCCATTGGTGGACGTTGCCTGCAGAAATTCTTACTGTAGTGTTCTAAGAAGGATTTTCATTTCCCGCCTTTCTTCTACTTTGATTAATTGGAATTCTTCTGTAAAGAAGAGCTATCCTTTTCCACCTTTATGTCTTTATTCAGTCATTTATTTATATTAGTAGGAACTCATGGGTATTTATTTTATTCTATGGGTTATAATCTCATACCATTGTTACTTACTTTCTTACTCAAACTGTTTCAGCTTTAGCTACTGCATCTCCTTCATTTCAGATCGGAAGATGGGCTGGAGAGGGGGATGCCCTGTCCCAGGTCATGCCATGACTTCGGGGACCACACTGGTGTTAGAACATGAATCTTTTTAAACTCCAGGTTCAGGCTTCTGCATTATATTGTGCCATTCTAGGAAGCATTGTGGAAAATATGTAGGTTCATACTCTTATCCTGCTGTATATTTTGCTTATCTTTTTTTTTTAAGATTTTATTTATTTATTTGTGAGACAGAGAGCAGGAGTGTGCACAAGCAAGGGCAGTGGCAGGCAGAGGGAGGAGCAGACTCCCTGCTGAGCAGGGAGCCCGGTGTAGGATTTGATCCCAGGACTCTTGGTTCATGACCTGAGTCAAAGGCAGATGCTTAATGAGTCACCCAGGTGTCAGCACAATTCTTTAGAGATTGGGATCTAAAATAAGATGGATACATTTTACCTTTAAAGTGTTCAGCATCCTCGTTCGCCTGGGACAGTCCCAATTTGTACCTATTTTTCAGGTGTAATTGTCCATAGTGTCCTTTTTCTCCCTCCAAAGCATAGAGATTTGGCTGATCAGTTATACAATTGCCCCACGCCACTGGTTTTCAATTTTTTGCTCCCCATCAGAATCACCTGGGGAGCTTGTTAAACCACAGACTTCAGTGCCCCTCCCCCACAGTTTCTCATTCACTGGGTTTGGGGCAGGGCTTGCAAATGGGCATTTATGGCAAACTCTAATGTGATGCCAGTGCTGCCTTTTGTGGACCCCATTGGAGAACGACCACCCTAAGCATTGGACAGACACTCCCAGGTGAATGAACGGATGAAGCATGTCCAAGGCGTGACAGGCACCATGCTGGTTGCTGGGGGTAAGATGTAGTCTGGTGGGAGCACAGAGGCCATGAGGCAGATGCAGAGGGACGAGACCCTGCAATAGGGGGTATAGGGTGCTCTGTGATTGGGCACCAGGGGCACCTGTCATAGATTTGAGGTCTATCTGTTGGACTCTGAGAAAAAGGTTGTATGGAGCTTCCAGTACCTTATCAAATCATTTTTTTCCTCATCTGTTCTACAAGTGTAGTAATCATTCAGTTGATTGGACACCAACCAAGAGCCTAAATCAGCATTTCCTACCCTTCATTTTTATTTAAATTCAAGAGGTAAGGAAACAGTTGCTCCCCACTCCCAGTATGGGCACACACTAGTTTTGAGCACAATACATATCTACTTGTTAGGTTGGATTGGATTCCATTTCTGAGTTATGTGATGGAATGAGGATGCAGTCATTCCTTTCTGCTACCTGTCTGCATCTACTAGACAGAATAGTGTTCAGAAATGACCTTGAATCTCTACAGGGTCCAGAAGGAGAAGTACCTTGTTACTGTACTTATTAAGGGCAGAAACATGAAGGGATATGGCACATTTTCAAAGGAATTTTAGCAATAAGAGATGGAATAAGAGATTTTCAATGAACCCTTTACTTAACCACAAAGTGTACTTAATTAGAACAACCTATCCCTCAAATAGTTCAGTAAAATCATGTTTCCTTGGTGGTTCATAGTTTGAATAGTAATTCGGACGTCTGTCTTTCATAACACCACTAGGAAAAGTATTCCATAAGCCAATCACTCTAGCCATGTACATTTTCCAGTAAGAACCTAGCCTTTGGACTCTGTTCTCACCAAGGTTTAAGTTCACGTTAGACTCCGTCATTGAACGTGGCTTATCTTCATACCACCTGGTGAGAAGAGTTCAAGCTGATGGCATAGTCATTGGGTATCTAGGCTCTTGCTTGGGGTTGGAAATATTGTCTTACTTTCTAGGGCTAATTATTTGGCTTGGCCTCCACCCATACCCTGTTGACCAGAATTACCAACAGGTTTTCTCTATACTGTGCCCTGATTTTAGAGCTAAGATGCAAACAACAATGGTGGGACTCCTCACCTTCAGAGTCAGGGACATACCATGTGATTAGTATGGTAACATCACGAAAATTTTCACTTGTGGTTTACTATTAATGTTTGTTAATAGAAAGTAATCTTTTATACCGTGTATCCCATGGCACAATGCCATGGGATACATTCCTTTAATATATTTTTCACCTTTCCCATCTAGTAAATTATGTTTATAGAGATGTAGTTAGTGACACAGGCGAGATAATAGTAATGGCATTCCTAATTATATTGCTGTACATAAAAAAGTGACATCGATATTATCAAGTACCATTAATGGTCCCAAATGGTGTTGGATGCAGCAGCCTCTGATTTGAACATAGCTTATAAATCTTGCTAATGCTTTTTCTCCCCTACACATTTTCCATTTTGCAGTGGCTCTATAGCTAGTTTTTATTTAAAGAGAAACAGAACTGCTTAGGAGAGCCAGCATACCACCCCGGTATAGCAGTGGCTTTGGGGACAGAGTTGACGCCTGCTCCCTAGATGGCTCAGGTCCATGACCTTTTTATCTGGTACACTAAGCACAAAGTGATCTCGTGCCCTGGCCCTTCATAGAAAGGAAGCACAGAAGATAGGTGTGTGCGTGCACACATGTTGCGGACTATTATGATGACAAAAAACTTGGTAGCAATCATTCCTTTCACCATTTCTTAGTCAAGCCAGTGTTCCACGATGGCATCTCCAGCTTGTCTATGGCTGCTGCACATGTTCTGCCTTGCTCCTCTTGTAGAACTAAATTTGAGACCCAGTATGTATCATTGTATCATGCTGTGTTTCCACATTGTTGGCTCCCTGACACTTTATTACTGTTTGAAGGTTTCAGTAGGATGTTACACATAAATTACATTCCTCTCTGTCTCCAAGGGAGAAGATCCTTTGGATGGGTACCTCACCTATTATCAATAATACAACAAATCCTGAAGTCTTGTGCCTCAACTTTTCCTTCTTGGCAGGCCAGGTATATTTAAGAGTCTTGATGGAAAACAGTGTTGCATGGTGCGACACTGTTTCGTGTTTGCTGTAGTCACGTGCAAAAATTTAGCCCTGACTGGGTCTCGGTAGTAGTTTGTATTTATCGAGGGACTAGTAAGTGCAAGGAGCCATGAGTAATAAACATGTGATCAAGACACTGGCTTTGCCCTCATGTCATTTGCAGTATTGTCGGGGAGATTATACATGCCCACAAACACCGTGACAGGTAGACAGAGTTAAGAGCAAAGAGAGAGGCTGGTGGGAATTCAGAGGAAGGATTGCTCCCTTTCCACGGTGAGGCGTAAAGAGTGGCTTTGCAATTGGCTTTGTACATGAGGAGATGAGAAAGGACAGATAGAGGAGAAAAAGGCAGAGAAAAAGTCTGGTGAAACCCTGAAACCCTGGGACCATCCTTTCCAGTGTCCTTTGCCCACCAGCCACCTGCCTGGTATGGGCCGGTGACTATGGTGGGGATCCTCTGGGCCTCTCTGATTTTGTCCTCAGCATTTCTCTGTGGCAGAGCAAAAGCAGTTTCCATGAGTTTTATCTGGTCCCAAGGCCTCTCTGTAATAAGACGCTCTCAAGAAAGAAGTGTTGACTTCCCAAGCATCCAGGTTTAATCAAAATCAAAGAAGGAAAAAGCCCTTCCTTGAAGACCTAGATTGAGCTGGAGGTGCCCCCTTCTCTTTTGGGCTCCCTGTCTCTCTGGGTGTGTATGAGATCAAGGTCACAGCTCCTCTTCCTCTGGCATCTGTCACTCTCCCCTGCTTGTCCTGCCAGGATTTCATCACTGGACACTTACTCATGACTTGACAGAGGCCTCGTGCAAAACAGGACAGGGCCTCACTGTGTGGCCACTGTGACTCAGTCATCTCCCCACTGCAGCAAATACTTTTGGCCAGCTTAGTGCTCTGCCTGTGTCATGCTTTTGGACGCTGTGCTGTGGGAGGGATGAGATCAGTTCGTTCTGTCCTGTGCCAGGTGGGTTTTACCCTTGGATACTCTGTGCTGGGCTATTGGCCAAATGTTTCCTTTCTAGCCACTATTTCTCAGGGTTTTGGCACACATGGAGTTCTTGCTATTTGCATTTCAGAGCTGGCTGCCACTGAAATGTCCATCCACGTCTGAAGAGGTGGCTACAGAGAGCAGCCATTTCCTGTTTACTTGAAAACATAACATTCTAGTCTCACAGTGTAGACCTCTCCATAAGGTGGGGAATACCTTTAACAGAATGGATCTTGGCCTATTAGCTCTTGGAATCAAGAGGATAAAAATGTCATCTTTTCACATATGTGTGCCTTTACATTGGATAGATAGATCTTTTATCCTTTTGCAGGGGGCAGGGCAGAGGGAGAGAGATAATGTTAAGCAGGCTCCACACCCAGCCTGGAGGTGGATGAGGGGCTTAATCTCCCGTCCCTGAGATCATGACCTGAGCTGAAACCCAGTCTAGACACGGAACTGACTGAGCCACCCGGGCGCCCCTAGATAGATCTTTTGTCATTTTTAAAAGACTTCAAATATGATCGACCATGAAAATAATTCTACATTGGTATAAAGGTTTTGATTTTTATGATTTTTTTTGTTTGCCTTAATTAAAAAGTAAGGATCAAAGAGCTGCAGGGAACTTTTAGAAATCATTGGGTTTGTCCTCAGTGATAGGGATTAACCATTCTAGGCAAATGGAAATGTAGTTGCGTTCCGAAGGTGTCCTGAGAAATAGTTTCCTCAGATAGAAGATTGACAGATACTCATCAAATTAATGAATGAGCATTTATTGGAAACACACTTTATTGGCTAGCAAGGAAGTTCTGAACACATATTTGTGGAGTGGACGCCTACTTGGAGAATGGACAGACAAGCTGCTAGGAAATTTTCCAGCTGAGCTAAGGTGATTTTCTCCTGTTGCAGATAAAATCCATTTTTTCTTATTCAGTTTGCAGACTGTGAGTTCCCTTGTCTATTCACCATCCCCTCTATATTTGAAGGAAGTTATGAATTCTTCCCTCAGTCCAGTCTTTCTCCAGCTGGATAATTGCAGCCTCATCTACCTTTCCTCAGAGTTTCATCTTCCCAGGCCTGGAAGAGTCTCTGTGACTCTCTGAGCCCCGAGTGCATCATAATCCCCTCTCTGTTGTGGGTCCCAGGCCTGGATATGCCAAAGTGAGGTTTACAGAGGATTAGTGAACATTTTTGTATCTAAACCTGGATGATGGCAATCACAGACTTCATTAGTGGATAAAGAAAACCATAAGATAATAGAGGTTTTGCTGGATTTGTGATGACTTTGTTAAAATCTGGTTTGAGCACTCTTCGCTCTTCCCTCTCCCAGCTGCTATTTCTAGAACTCACAGTTGTGATTAGACTGCATCAGGAAAGGAGACTACTGTGTTTCCCTCTTGGTTGTTGAAAATGATACGCTTAATAGTTAATTAAGCATTTTCAAATAGCTTCCTCCAAGACCTGGAGAAAGATTTCTCCTCTCTCATATAATTCTGTGGCTCTAAAATTGTCCTTTAGCTGGAAAATATTGATTTTGCTATTGTTTACCCCCAATGGATTGCTTCTTATCTCCGAAACTGAATTTTTGTCAGAATGAGAGCTGATAGAATTCAGATTTAGTCAAGAGAAGTGTGTCAGGGTCTGCAGAATGGTAAAAACTGAGAACAAATAGGATGTTAACTTGGGACATTGTGTGTGAATTTTGTGAAATGAAGTTAAATCAGGAATCAGTACCTTTGTGGTATACATTTGTTGAAGATAATTTTTTTTTAAGATTTTATTTATTTGATAGAGAGAGACACAGCAAGAGAGGGAGCACAAGCAGGGGGAGTGGGAGAGGAAGAAGCAGGCTTCCTGCTGAGCAGGGAGCCCGATGTGGGGCTTGATACGGGGCTTGATCCCAGGACCCTGGAATCAAGACCTGAGCGAAAGGCAGACGCTTAACAACTGAGCCACCCAGGTGCCCCTGAAGATAATTTTTTAAATGCCCCGGTCTCCTCGCAGATGGAGGAGACTGATTTCCGTGGGTTTATTTATAAATCATAAAGTGAGACTAAAAAGGGGAACAGTTCAAATTTTCAACAGAGAGAGAAGAATTGCCTAAGTTTGGTATATCCATATCCTAGATGATAATTGATTTTTCTTCTCTGTGCTTCTTAAAAGTGTCCAGTTTTGTTTTACAATGACCCTGTGTTACTTTTTATACATACTCTTATTGTAAGTGAGTTCTATGAGTCATTCTGGTCATTCATTGTGCCTGAGCTTGTTCTTGGGGACCCCTACACAGAGGTGGGTCCTCTAACTCACGGCGAGTAAGCGGGAAGGTTAGGGGTGAACTGTGGTGTGAAGAGCACCTATCTATATCCTTGTAGCCTCGGGCCTGTCTCCACCCAGGGAGGCTCCTGCTCTGTTCCCCGTCCTCATGGAGTCAGACACGTGTTGTTAGACATGTGGGTGCATTTGCCGGAGTTTCCTTTTCCAGCAAGCAGAACGTCTGATTGCGTTTGGTTCCCAGTGTGTTCTGGGCGGTGTTCCTGAACGGCCTGCCACGCTCCTTGGTCTGCTCACTTGGCTGTTTTGTTTTTGAGTAGAAGGACCAAGTTTAATATTACAAAGTGATTCTCAGCTTCACAGTACACATACTTCTGTGTAAATGAAAAAGTCAAATCTGGGAGAATGGAAGGCTTTAATGGTCTTCGGTATTTCTCTAACATGTTTGGTTCAAAGTCTGTTTTCCTCAAGATATGGAAATCAGGGACATCCCTCCCTTACTGCATCTGTAGTGACAATTCCTAAGCCAGTCAGGGCCCAGCTCTCTTCTGAGTATTTGCTGCTCTGTGGGAGAAAAAAACAAACAAGAAATGAGTGGTTTCTCCCTGATAGCTTGGTCCGGATGGTGAGAGAGGGAGTTACACCAAAGATCTGACATCTAGTGGGATTCCAAAAGTGCTCGGGATGGTTCTCCCTTTTTCATCAGAACATATCCTTTGAGGGTTAAAAAAGAGGAGACTCTTCTACTGCCTTCTGTCTTGTGTATGTGTCGTTTCTCTAATGGAACTATAACGAACAGACAGTAAAAAGCACAGATCTTGGGTGTTCAGTTCAACGAGTTTTGACAGTTGCATACCCCCAGGTAACCAACCACCACACAAAACAAAATACGGGTGAGTTCTCTTCATTAGCAATTGATGCCAGGCCTGTACATAATTTACAATTTTCTAGAACCATGTTCGAAAAAGTAAAAAGAAACAGGCGGTACTACTTTCAATACTGTGGTTTAACCTAGCGTATTTAAACCCTCACGATTTCAACCCAAAATTAATATAGAAATGATACCAAGAAATGTTAACACTTTTTTGAAAACAAGCCTTTGAAACTTGGTATATATGACACAACTCAATTTAGATGCTAGCTTTTTGAAGAACATTATGGGGAATCACACCTAACATAAGATTTACTATGTCTCTGAAGGGACATTTTTCTCACATCCCAGAGACACTGGATTCTGGATCCCTGTGGACAGAAGGCAGACATTGTTCTGTGACATAATCTGAAGACCTGAAACGATACTTGAGCTTCAGGCTGTGCCCTCAATCTCTCCTTTTCTCTTCCCATTTCTGCTCCCCAGCTTCCCTCCTCTTAGGTTACATGACTGAACGCTTACCATGTGCAGGGAATCCGTAGAGTTGTTGGTGAGGGAAAGCCAGGGACATTGTCCTGCCTCTGGAGCAGCTTACAACCCAGTGGAAGGAGAAACTTCCCCACACCATCATAGACAAATAACAGACACAGCCCTTGGGTTAGATGAGACTTCTGGAAGATGAGGCCTAACCTTTAAAGCATGGTTAGGAATTGATGAGGCAAAGCAGAAGGAACAGGCACGGAGAATGAATAGAGCATGAATTAATAGACAGATGGCCTGCTCCACCATTTACAGGCTGTGTCACCTTGGGCCAATTGCTTTACATCTCTGGGCCTCTTTTCCATCATCTATAAAGTAGTGATAATGAGACCTCTGGACCAGAGCTGTCAAAAAATCAAACAGAAAAAGATTTTTAAGAACCTGTTGCAGTGATTGGGTCATTCACTCATTGATTCGTTCAGCAAGTGCTTTAAGACCCCTATTGCATGCTGGGTGCTGGGCTAGTTTCTGGGAATACTGTAGCATGGCGTGTATCATCCCAAACCTTGATGTCTGTCTGAGGGGTGTAATTTACAGTAGCTGTTTTATCAAGAGAAGAGACAGACTTGAGGAAGGGAGGGCTTAGTGGAGGGAGATAAAATTGGGGGGCTAGAGTGGGGCCCACCTCACAGTCTCC